>NW_027138870.1:416321-716321 GCF_035084215.1 Heptranchias perlo | reverse complement strand
TCAGGAACACAGAGGGGGGTTCAGGAACACAGAGGGGGGTTCAGGAACACAGAGGGTGGGTTCAGGAACACAGAGGGGGGTTCAGGAACACAGAGGGGGGTTCAGGAACACAGAGGGGGACGCAGGAACACAGAGGGGGATGCAGGAACACAGAGAGACACGCAGGAACACAGAGGGGAACTCAGGAACACAGAGAGAGACGCAGGAACACAGAGAGGAAGACAGGAACACAGAGAGCGACACAGGGACACAAAGAGAGACACAGGAACACAAAGGGGAACACAGGAGCACAGAGAGGAAGACAGGAACACAGAGAGAGACACAGGAACACAGAAAGAGACACAGGAACACAGAAAGAGACACAGGAACACAGAAAGAGACACAGGAACACAGAGAGAGACACAGGAACACAGAGAGGGACACAGGAACACAGAGAGGGACACAGGAACACAGAGAGGGACACAGGAACACAGAGGGGGACACAGGAACACAGAGAGAGACGCAGCAACACAGAGAGGAACACAGGGACACAGGAACACAGAGAGGGACACAGGAACACAGAGAGGGACGCAGGAACACAGAGAGGGACGCAGGAACACAGAGAGGGGATTCAGGAACACAGAGAGGGGATTCAGGAACACAGAGAGGGAATTCAGGAACACAGGAACACAGAGAGGGACGCAGGAACACAGAGAGGGACGCAGGAACACAGAGAGGGACGCAGGAACACAGAGAGGGACGCAGGAACACAGAGAGGGACGCAGGAACACAGAGAGGGACGCAGCAACACAGAGAGGGACGCAGCAACACAGAGAGGGACGCAGCAACACAGAGAGGGACGCAGCAACACAGAGGGGGACGCAGGAACACAAAGAGGGACGCAGGAACACAGAGAGGGACGCAGGAACACAGAGACGGACACAGGGACAAAGAGGGGGACGCAGGAACACAAAGAGCGACGCAGGAACACAGAGGGGGACACAGGAACACAAGGAGAGACACAGGAACACAGAGAGGGACACAGGAACACAGAAAGGGACACAGGAACACAGAGAGGGACACAGGAACACAGAGAGGGACACAGGAACACAGAGAGGGACACAGGAACACAGAGAGGGACACAGGAACACAGAGGGGGGGTTCAGGAACACAGAGGGGGGGTTCAGGAACGCAGAGGGGAGGGATCAGGAACACAGAGGGGGGTTCAGGAACACAGAGGGGGGTTCAGGAACACAGAGGGGGGTTCAGGAACACAGAGGGGGGTTCAGGAACACAGAGGGGGGTTCAGGAACACAGAGGGGGACGCAGGAACACAGAGGGGGACGCAGGAACACAGAGAGAGACGCAGGAACACAGAGAGAGACGCAGGAACACAGAGAGAGACGCAGGAACACAGAGAGGGGATTCGGGAACACAGAGAGGGACACAGGAACACAGAGAGGGATACAGGAACACAGAGGGGGACACAGGAACACAGAGAGTGACGCAGTAACACAGAGGGGGGTTCAGGAACACAGAGGGGGGTTCAGGAACACAGAGGGGGGTTCAGGAACACAGAGGGGGGGTTCAGGAACACAGAGGGGGGTTCAGGAACACAGAGGGGGGTTCAGGAACACAGAGGGGGACGCAGGAACACAGAGGGGGACGCAGGAACACAGAGAGACACGCAGGAACACAGAGGGGAACTCAGGAACACAGAGAGTGACGCAGGAACACAGAGAGGAAGACAGGATCACAGAGAGCGACACAGGGACACAAAGAGAGACACAGGAACACAAAGGGGAACACAGGAACACAGAGAGGAAGACAGGAACACAGAGAGAGACACAGGAACACAGAAAGAGACACAGGAACACAGAAAGAGACACAGGAACACAGAAAGAGACACAGGAACACAGAGAGAGACACAGGAACACAGAGAGAGACACAGGAACACAGAGAGGGGATTCAGGAACACAGAGAGAGACACAGGAACACAGAGAGAGACGCAGGAACACAGAGGGGAACACAGGAACACAGAGGGGGCACAGGAACAAAGAGAGAGACGCAGGAACACAGAGAGGGACACAGGAACACAGAGAGGGACACAGGAACACAGAGAGGGACACAGGAACACAGAGAGGGACACAGGAACACAGAGAGGGACACAGGAATACAGAAAGAGACACAGGAACACAGAGGGGGACACAGGAACACAGAGAGAGACGCAGCAACACAGAGAGGAACACAGGGACACAGGAACACAGAGAGGGACACAGGAACACAGAGAGGGACGCAGGAACACAGAGAGGGACGCAGGAACACAGAGAGGGGATTCAGGAACACAGAAAGGGGATTCAGGAACACAGAGAGGGAATTCAGGAACACAGGAACACAGAGAGGGACACAGGAACACAGAGAGGGACGCAGGAACACAGAGAGGGACGCAGGAACACAGAGGGTGTATTCAGGAACACAGAGAGGGAATTCAGGAACACAGGAACACAGAGAGGGACGCAGGAACACAGAGAGGGACGCAGGAACACAGAGAGGGACGCAGGAACACAGAGAGGGACGCAGGAACACAGAGAGGGACGCAGCAACACAGAGAGGGACGCAGCAACACAGAGAGGGACGCAGCAACACAGAGAGGGACGCAGCAACACAGAGGGGGACGCAGGAACACAGAGAGGGACGCAGGAACACAGAGAGGGACGCAGGAACACAGAGAGGGACGCAGGGACAAAGAGGGGGACGCAGGAACACAAAGAGTGACGCAGGAACACAGAGGGGGACACAGGAACACAAGGAGAGACACAGGAACACAGAGAGGGACACAGGAACACAGAAAGGGACACAGGAACACAGAGAGGGACACAGGAACACAGAGAGGGACACAGGAACACAGAGAGGGACACAGGAACACAGAGGGGGGTTTCAGGAAAACAGAGGGGGGGTTCAGGAACGCAGAGGGGAGGGTTCAGGAACACAGAGGGGGGTTCAGGAACACAGAGGGGGGTTCAGGAACACAGAGGGGCGTTCAGGAACACAGATGGGGGGTTCAGGAACACAGATGGGGGGTTCAGGAACACAGAGAGGGACGCAGGAACACAGAGAAGCAATACAGGAACACAGAGAGACACGCAGTAACAAAGAGGGGGACTCAGGAACACAGAGAGAGACGCAGGAACACAGAGAGGAAGACAGGAACACAGAGAGCGACACAGGGACACAAAGAGAGACACAGGAACAGAAAGGGGAACACAGGAACACAGAGAGGAAGACAGGAACACAGAGAGAGACACAGGAACACAGAAAGAGACACAGGAACACAGAAAGAGACACAGGAACACAGAGAGAGACACAGGAACACAGAGAGAGCCACAGGAACATAGAGAGAGACACAGGAACACAGAGAGGGGATTCAGGAACACAGAGAGAGACACAGGAACACAGAGAGAGACGCAGGAACACAGAGGGGGACACAGGAACACAGAGGGGGACACAGGAACACAGAGGGGGACACAGGAACACAGAGGGGGCACAGGAACACAGAGAGAGGCACAGGAACACAGAGAGGAAGACAGGAACACAGAGAGGGACACAGGGACACAAAGAGGGACGCAGGAACACACAGAGGGACACAGGAACACAGAGAGGGACACAGGAACACAGAGAGGGACACAGGAACACAGAGAGGGACACAGGAACACAGAGAGGGACACAGGAACACAGAGTGGAAGACAGGAACACAGAGAGGGACACAGGGACACAAAGAGGGACGCAGGAACACAGAGAGGGACGCAGGAACACAGAGAGGGACGCAGGGACAAAGAGGGGGACGCAGGAACACAAAGAGCGACGCAGGAACACAGAGGGGGACACAGGAACACAAGGAGAGACACAGGAACACAGAGAGGGACACAGGAACACAGAGTGGAAGACAGGAACACAGAGAGAGACACAGGAACACAGAAAGAGACACAGGAACACAGAAAGAGACACAGGAACAAAGAAAGAGACACAGGAACACAGAAAGAGACACAGGAACACAGAGAGAGACACAGGAACACAGAGAGAGACACAGGAAGACAGAGAGGGGATTCAGGAACACAGAGAGAGACACAGGAACACAGAGAGAGACGCAGGAACACAGAGGGGAACACAGGAACACAGAGGGGGCACAGGAACACAGAGAGAGACGCAGGAACACAGAGAGGGACACAGGAACACAGAGAGGGACGCAGGAACACAGAGAGGGACGCAGGAACACAGAGAGGGACGCAGGAACACAGAGAGGGACGCAGGAACACAGAGAGGGACGCAGCAACACAGAGAGGGACGCAGCAACACAGAGAGGGACGCAGCAACACAGAGAGGGACGCAGCAACACAGAGAGGGACGCAGCAACACAGAGGGGGACGCAGGAACACAGAGAGGGACGCAGGAACACAGAGAGGGACGCAGGGACAAAGAGGGGGACGCAGGAACACAAAGAGCGACGCAGGAACACAGAGGGGGACACAGGAACACAAGGAGAGACACAGGAACACAGAGAGGGACACAGGAACACAGAAAGGGAGACAGGAACACAGAGAGGGACACAGGAACACAGAGAGGGACACAGGAACACAGAGGGGGGGTTCAGGAACACAGAGGGGGGGTTCAGGAACGCAGAGGGGAGGGATCAGGAACACAGAGGGGGGTTCAGGAACACAGAGGGGGGTTCAGGAACACAGAGGGGGGTTCAGGAACACAGAGGGGGGTTCAGGAACACAGAGGGGGATTCAGGAACACAGAGGGGGGTTCAGGAACACAGAGGGGGACGCAGGAACACAGAGAGAGACGCAGGAACACAGAGAGAGACGCAGGAACACAGAGAGAGACGCAGGAACACAGAGAGGGGATTCGGGAACACAGAGAGGGACACAGGAACACAGAGAGGGATACAGGAACACAGAGGCGGACACAGGAACACAGAGAGGAACGCAGGAACACAGAGAGGGACGCAGTAACACAGAGGGGGGTTCAGGAACACAGAGGGGGGTTCAGGAACACAGAGGGGGGTTCAGGAACACAGAGGGTGGGTTCAGGAACACAGAGGGGGGTTCAGGAACACAGAGGGGGGTTCAGGAACACAGAGGGGGATGCAGGAACACAGAGGGGGATGCAGGAACACAGAGAGACACGCAGGAACACAGAGGGGAACTCAGGAACACAGAGAGAGACGCAGGAACACAGAGAGGAAGACAGGAACACAGAGAGCGACACAGGGACACAAAGCGAGACACAGGAACACAAAGGGGAACACAGGAGCACAGAGAGGAAGACAGGAACACAGAGAGAGACACAGGAACACAGAAAGAGACACAGGAACACAGAAAGAGACACAGGAACACAGAAAGAGACACAGGAACACAGAGAGAGACACAGGAACACAGAGAGAGACACAGGAAGACAGAGAGGGGATTCTGGAACACAGAGAGAGACACAGGAACACAGAGAGAGACGCAGGAACACAGAGGGGAACACAGGAACACAGAGGGGGCACAGGAACACAGAGAGAGACGCAGGAACACAGAGAGGGACACAGGAACACAGAGAGGGACGCAGGAACACAGAGGGGGGGTTCAGGAACACAGATGGGGGGTTCAGGAACACAGATGGGGGGTTCAGGAACACAGATGGGGGGTTCAGGAACACAGATGGGGGGTTCAGGAACACAGAGAGGGACGCAGGAACACAGAGAAGGAATACAGGAACACAGAGAGAGATGCAGGAACACAGAGAGACACGCAGGAACACAGAGGGGGACTCAGGAACACAGAGAGAGACGCAGGAACACAGAGAGGAAGACAGGAACACAGAGAGCGACACAGGGACACAAAGAGAGACACAGGAACACAAAGGGGAACACAGGAACACAGAGAGGAAGACAGGAACACAGAGAGAGACACAGGAACACAGAAAGAGACACAGGAACACAGAAAGAGACACAGGAACACAGAAAGAGACACAGGAACACAGAGAGAGACACAGGAACACAGAGAGAGACACAGGAACACAGAGAGAGACGCAGGAACACAGAGGGGAACACAGGAACACAGAGGGGCACAGGAACACAGAGAGAGACGCAGGAACACAGAGAGGGACACAGGAACACAGAGAGGGGCACAGGAACACAGAGAGAGACGCAGGAACACAGAGAGGGACACAGGAACACAGAGAGGGACACAGGAACACAGAGAGGGACACAGGAACACAGAGAGGGACACAGGAACACAGAAAGAGACACAGGAACACAGAGGGGGACACAGGAACACAGAGAGAGACGCAGCAACACAGAGAGGAACACAGGGACACAGGAACACAGAGAGGGACACAGGAACACAGAGAGGGACGCAGGAACACAGAGAGGGACGCAGGAACACAGAGAGGGGATTCAGGAACACAGAGAGGGGATTCAGGAACACAGAGAGGGAATTCAGGAACACAGGAACACAGAGAGGGACGCAGGAACACAGAGAGGGACGCAGGAACACAGAGAGGGACGCAGGAACACAGAGGGTGTATTCAGGAACACAGAGAGGGAATTCAGGAACACAGGAAAACAGAGAGGGACGCAGGAACACAGAGAGGGACGCAGGAACACAGAGAGGGACGCAGGAACACAGAGAGGGACGCAGGAACACAGAGAGGGACGCAGGAACACAGAGAGGGACGCAGCAACACAGAGAGGGACGCAGCAACACAGAGAGGGACGCAGCAACACAGAGAGGGACGCAGCAACACAGAGAGGGACGCAGCAACACAGAGGGGGACGCAGGAACACAAAGAGGGACGCAGGAACACAGAGAGGGACGCAGGAACACAGAGACGGACACAGGGACAAAGAGGGGGACGCAGGAACACAAAGAGCGACGCAGGAACACAGAGGGGGACACAGGAACACAAGGAGAGACACAGGAACACAGAGAGGGACACAGGAACACAGAAAGGGACACAGGAACACAGAGAGGGACACAGGAACACAGAGAGGGACACAGGAACACAGAGAGGGACACAGGAACACAGAGAGGGACACAGGAACACAGAGGGGGGGTTCAGGAACACAGAGGGGGGGTTCAGGAACGCAGAGGGGAGGGATCAGGAACACAGAGGGGGGTTCAGGAACACAGAGGGGGGTTCAGGAACACAGAGGGGTGTTCAGGAACACAGAGGGGGGTTCAGGAACACAGAGGGGGGTTCAGGAACACAGAGGGGGACGCAGGAACACAGAGGGGGACGCAGGAACACAGAGAGAGACGCAGGAACACAGAGAGAGACGCAGGAACACAGAGAGAGACGCAGGAACACAGAGAGGGGATTCGGGAACACAGAGAGGGACACAGGAACACAGAGAGGGATACAGGAACACAGAGGGGGACAGAGGAACACAGAGAGTGACGCAGTAACACAGAGGGGGGTTCAGGAACACAGAGGGGGGTTCAGGAACACAGAGGGGTGTTCAGGAACACAGAGAGGGGGTTCAGGAACACAGAGGGGGGTTCAGGAACACACAGGGGGGTTCAGGAACACAGAGGGGGACGCAGGAACACAGAGGGGGACGCAGGAACACAGAGAGACACGCAGGAACACAGAGGGGAACTCAGGAACACAGAGAGTGACGCAGGAACACAGAGAGGAAGACAGGATCACAGAGAGCGACACAGGGCACAAAGAGAGACACAGGAACACAAAGGGGAACACAGGAACACAGAGAGGAAGACAGGAACACAGAGAGAGACACAGGAACACAGAAAGAGACACAGGAACACAGAAAGAGACACAGGAACACAGAAAGAGACACAGGAACACAGAGAGAGACACAGGAACACAGAGAGAGACACAGGAACACAGAGAGGGGATTCAGGAACACAGAGAGAGACACAGGAACACAGAGAGAGACGCAGGAACACAGAGGGGAACACAGGAACACAGAGAGGGACACAGGAACACAGAGAGGGACACAGGAACACAGAGAGGGACACAGGAACACAGAGAGGGACACAGGAATACAGAAAGAGACACAGGAACACAGAGGGGGACACAGGAACACAGAGAGAGACGCAGCAACACAGAGAGGAACACAAGGGACACAGGAACACAGAGAGGGACACAGGAACACAGAGAGGGGATTCAGGAACACAGAAAGGGGATTCAGGAACACAGAGAGGGAATTCAGGAACACAGGAACACAGAGAGGGACACAGGAACACAGAGAGGGACGCAGGAACACAGAGAGGGACGCAGGAACACAGAGGGTGTATTCAGGAACACAGAGAGGGAATTCAGGAACACAGGAACACAGAGAGGGACGCAGGAACACAGAGAGGGACGCAGGAACACAGAGAGGGACGCAGGAACACAGAGAGGGACGCAGGAACACAGAGAGGGACGCAGCAACACAGAGAGGGACGCAGCAACACAGAGAGGGACGCAGCAACACAGAGAGGGACGCAGCAACACAGAGGGGGACGCAGGAACACAGAGAGGGACGCAGGAACACAGAGAGGGACGCAGGAACACAGAGAGGGACGCAGGGACAAAGAGGGGGACGCAGGAACACAAAGAGCGACGCAGGAACGCAGAGGGGGACACAGGAACACAAGGAGAGACACAGGAACACAGAGAGGGACACAGGAACACAGAAAGGGACACAGGAACACAGAGAGGGACACAGGAACACAGAGAGGGACACAGGAACACAGAGAGGGACACAGGAACACAGAGGGGGGGTTCAGGAAAACAGAGGGGGGGTTCAGGAACGCAGAGGGGAGGGTTCAGGAACACAGAGGGGGGTTCAGGAACACAGAGGGGGGTTCAGGAACACAGAGGGGCGTTCAGGAACACAGATGGGGGGTTCAGGAACACAGATGGGGGGTTCAGGAACACAGAGAGGGACGCAGGAACACAGAGCAGCAATACAGGACCACAGAGGGGGACTCAGGAACACAGAGAGAGACGCAGGAACACAGAGAGGAAGACAGGAACACAGAGAGCGACACAGGGACACAAAGAGAGACACAGGAACAGAAAGGGGAACACAGGAACACAGAGAGGAAGACAGGAACACAGAGAGAGACACAGGAACACAGAAAGAGACACAGGAACACAGAAAGAGACACAGGAACACAGAGAGAGACACAGGAACACAGAGAGAGCCACAGGAACATAGAGAGAGACACAGGAACACAGAGAGGGGATTCAGGAACACAGAGAGAGACACAGGAACACAGAGAGAGACGCAGGAACACAGAGGGGGACACAGGAACACAGAGGGGGACACAGGAACACAGAGGGGGACACAGGAACACAGAGGGGGACACAGGAACACAGAGGGGGCACAGGAACACAGAGAGAGGCACAGGAACACAGAGAGGAAGACAGGAACACAGAGAGGGACACAGGGACACAAAGAGAGACACAGGAACACAAAGGGGAACACAGGAACACAGAGAGGAACACAGGAACACAGAGAGGGACACAGGAACACACAAAGAGACACAGGAACACAGAGAGGGACACAGGAACACAGAGAGGGACACAGGAACACAGAGAGGGACACAGGAACACAGAGAGGGACACAGGAACACAGAGAGGGACACAGGAACACAGAAAGAGACACAGGAACACAGAGGGGGACACAGGAACACAGAGATGGACACAGTAACACAGAGAGGGACACAGGAACACAGAGAGGGACACAGGAACACAGAGAGGGACACAGGAACACAGAGAGGGACACAGGAACACAGAAAGAGACACAGGAATACAGAGGGGGACACAGGAACACAGAGAGAGACGCAGGAATACAGAGGGGGACACAGGAACACAGAGAGAGACGCAGGAACACACAGAAGGACGTAAGAACACAAAGAGGGACACAGGAACACAGAGAGGGGATTCAGGAACACAGAGAGGGACACAGGAACACAGAGGGGGACGCAGGAACACAGAGAGGGGATTCAGGAACACAGAGAGGGGATTCAGGAACACAGGAACACAGAGAGGGACGCAGGAACACAGAGAGGAACGCGGGAACACAGAGAGGGACGCAGGAACACAGAGAGGGACGCAGGAACACAGAGAGGGACGCAGGAACACAGAGGGGGACACAGGAACACAGAGGGGGACACAGGAACACAGAGGGGGACACAGGAACACAGAGACACAGGAACACAGAGAGGGACGCTGGAACACAGAGAGGGACGCAGGAACACAGAGAGGGACGCAGGAACACAGAGAGGGACGCAGGAACACAGAGAGGGACGCAGGAACACAGAGAGGGACGCAGGAACACAGAGAGGGACGCAGGAACACAGAGAGGGGTTTCAGGAACACAGAGAGGGAATTCAGGAACACAGGAACACCGAGAGGGACGCAGGAAGACAGAGAGGGACGCAAGAACACAGAGAGGGACGCAGGAACACAGGGGGGGGGGTTCAGGAACACAGATGGGGGGTTCAGGAACACAGATGGGGGGTTCAGGAACACAGAGAGGGACGCAGGAACACAGAGAAGGAATACAGGAACACAGAGAGAGACGCAGGAACAGAGAGGGGGACACAGGAACACAGAGAGACACGCAGGAACACAGAGGGGGACTCAGGAACACAGAGAGAGACGCAGGAACACAGAGAGGAAGACAGGAACACAGAGAGCGACACAGGGACACAAAGAGAGACACAGGAACACAAAGGGGAACACAGGAACACAGAGAGGAAGACAGGAACACAGAAAGAGACACAGGAACACAGAGAGAGACACAGGAACACAGAGAGAGACACAGGAACACAGAGAGGGGATTCAGGAACACAGAGAGAGACACAGGAACACAGAGAGAGACGCAGGAACACAGAGGGGAACACAGGAACACAGAGGGGGCACAGGAACACAGAGAGAGACGCAGGAACACAGAGAGGGACACAGGAACACAGAGAGGGACGCAGGAACACAGAGAGGGACGCAGGAACACAGAGAGGGACGCAGGAACACAGAGAGGGACGCAGGAACACAGAGAGGGACGCAGCAACACAGAGAGGGACGCAGCAACACAGAGAGGGACGCAGCAACACAGAGAGGGACGCAGCAACACAGAGAGGGACGCAGCAACACAGAGGGGGACGCAGGAACACAGAGAGGGACGCAGGAACACACAGAGGGACGCAGGAACACAGAGAGGGACGCAGGGACAAAGAGGGGGACGCAGGAACACAAAGAGCGACGCAGGAACACAGAGGGGGACACAGGAACACAAGGAGAGACACAGGAACACAGAGAGGGACACAGGAACACAGAAAGGGAGACAGGAACACAGAGAGGGACACAGGAACACAGAGAGGGACACAGGAACACAGAGAGGGACACAGGAACACAGAGGGGGGGTTCAGGAACGCAGAGGGGGGGTTCAGGAACGCAGAGGGGAGGGATCAGGAACACAGAGGGGGGTTCAGGAACACAGAGGGGGGTTCAGGAACACAGAGGGGGGTTCAGGAACACAGAGGGTTCAGGAACACAGAGGGGGACGCAGGAACACAGAGAGAGACGCAGGAACACAGAGAGAGACGCAGGAACACAGAGAGAGACGCAGGAACACAGAGAGGGGATTCGGGAACACAGAGAGGGACACAGGAACACAGAGAGGGATACAGGAACACAGAGGCGGACACAGGAACACAGAGAGGAACGCAGGAACACAGAGAGGGACGCAGTAACACAGAGGGGGGTTCAGGAACACAGAGGGGGGTTCAGGAACACAGAGGGGGGTTCAGGAACACAGAGGGGGGTTCAGGAACACAGGGACACCGAGAGGGACGCAGGAACACAGAGAGGGACGCAAGAACACAGAGAGGGACGCAGGAACACAGAGGGGGGGGGTTCAGGAACACAGATGGGGGGTTCAGGAACACAGATGGGGGGTTCAGGAACACAGAGAGGGACGCAGGAACACAGAGAAGGAATACAGGAACACAGAGAGAGACGCAGGAACACAGAGGGGGACACAGGAACACAGAGAGACACGCAGGAACACAGAGGGGGACTCAGGAACACAGAGAGAGACGCAGGAACACAGAGAGGAAGACAGGAACACAGAGAGCGACACAGGGACACAAAGAGAGACACAGGAACACAAAGGGGAACACAGGAACACAGAGAGGAAGACAGGAACACAGAGAGAGACACAGGAACAAAGAAAGAGACACAGGAACACAGAAAGAGACACAGGAACACAGAGAGAGACACAGGAACACAGAGAGAGACACAGGAACACAGAGAGGGGATTCAGGAACACAGAGAGAGACACAGGAACACAGAGAGAGACGCAGGAACACAGAGGGGAACACAGGAACACAGAGGGGGCACAGGAACACAGAGAGAGACGCAGGAACACAGAGAGGGACACAGGAACACAGAGAGGGACGCAGGAACACAGAGAGGGACGCAGGAACACAGAGAGGGACGCAGGAACACAGAGAGGGACGCAGGAACACAGAGAGGGACGCAGCAACACAGAGAGGGACGCAGCAACACAGAGAGGGACGCAGCAACACAGAGAGGGACGCAGCAACACAGAGAGGGACGCAGCAACACAGAGGGGGACGCAGGAACACAGAGAGGGACGCAGGAACACACAGAGGGACGCAGGAACACAGAGAGGGACGCAGGGACAAAGAGGGGGACGCAGGAACACAAAGAGCGACGCAGGAACACAGAGGGGGACACAGGAACACAAGGAGAGACACAGGAACACAGAGAGGGACACAGGAACACAGAAAGGGAGACAGGAACACAGAGAGGGACACAGGAACACAGAGAGGGACACAGGAACACAGAGAGGGACACAGGAACACAGAGGGGGGGTTCAGGAACACAGAGGGGGTTTCAGGAACGCAGAGGGGAGGGATCAGGAACACAGAGGGGGGTTCAGGAACACAGAGGGGGGTTCAGGAACACAGAGGGGGGTTCAGGAACACAGAGGGGGGTTCAGGAACACAGAGGGGGATTCAGGAACACAGAGGGGGGTTCAGGAACACAGAGGGGGACGCAGGAACACAGAGAGAGACGCAGGAACACAGAGAGAGACGCAGGAACACAGAGAGAGACGCAGGAACACAGAGAGGGGATTCGGGAAGACAGAGAGGGACACAGGAACACAGAGAGGGATAGAGGAACACAGAGGCGGACACAGGAACACAGAGAGGAACGCAGGAACACAGAGAGGGACGCAGTAACACAGAGGGGGGTTCAGGAACACAGAGGGGGGTTCAGGAACACAGAGGGGGGTTCAGGAACACAGAGGGGGGTTCAGGAACACAGAGGGCGGTTCAGGAACACAGAGGGGGGTTCAGGAACACAGAGGGGGACGCAGGAACACAGAGAGGAAGACAGGATCACAGAGAGCGACACAGGGACACAAAGAGAGACACAGGAACACAAAGGGGAACACAGGAACACAGAGAGGAAGACAGGAACACAGAGAGAGACACAGGAACACAGAAAGAGACACAGGAACACAGAAAGAGACACAGGAACACAGAAAGAGACACAGGAACACAGAGAGAGACACAGGAACACAGAGAGAGACACAGGAACACAGAGAGGGGATTCAGGAACACAGAGAGAGACACAGGAACACAGAGAGAGACGCAGGAACACAGAGAGAGACGCAGGAACACAGAGAGGGACACAGGAACACAGAGAGGGACACAGGAACACAGAGAGGGACACAGGAACACAGAGAGGGACACAGGAACACAGAGAGGGACATAGGAATACAGAAAGAGACACAGGAACACAGAGGGGGACACAGGAACACAGAGAGAGACGCAGCAACACAGAGAGGAACACAGGGACACAGGAACACAGAGAGGGACACAGGAACACAGAGGGGGCACAGGAACAAAGAGAGAGACGCAGGAACACAGAGAGGGACACAGGAACACAGAGAGGAACACAGGAACACAGAGAGGGACACAGGAACACAGAGAGGGACACAGGAACACAGAGAGGGACACAGGAATACAGAAAGAGACACAGGAACACAGAGGGGGACACAGGAACACAGAGAGAGACGCAGCAACACAGAGAGGAACACAGGGACACAGGAACACAGAGAGGGACACAGGAGCACAGAGAGGGACGCAGGAACACAGAGAGGGACGCAGGAACACAGAGAGGGGATTCAGGAACACAGAAAGGGGATTCAGGAACACAGAGAGGGAATTCAGGAACACAGGAACACAGAGAGGGACACAGGAACACAGAGAGGGACGCAGCAACACAGAGAGGGACGCAGCAACACAGAGAGGGACGCAGCAACACAGAGGGGGACGCAGGAACACAGAGAGGGACGCAGGAACACAGAGAGGGACGCAGGAACACAGAGAGGGACGCAGGGACAAAGAGGGGGACGCAGGAACACAAAGAGCGACGCAGGAACACAGAGGGGGACACAGGAACACAAGGAGAGACACAGGAACACAGAGAGGGACACAGGAACACAGAAAGGGACACAGGAACACAGAGAGGGACACAGGAACACAGAGAGGGACACAGGAACACAGAGAGGGACACAGGAACACAGAGTGGGGGTACAGGAAAACAGAGGGGGGGTTCAGGAACACAGAGGGGGGTTCAGGAACACAGAGGGGGTGTTCAGGAACACAGAGGGGGGTTCAGGAACACAGAGGGGGACGCAGGAACACAGAGGGGGACGCAGGAACACAGAGAGAGACGCAGGAACACAGAGAGAGACGCAGGAACACAGAGAGAGACGCAGGAACACAGAGAGGGGATTCGGGAACACAGAGAGGGACACAGGAACACAGAGAGGGATACAGGAACACAGAGGGGGACACAGGAACACAGAGAGGAACGCAGGAACACAGAGAGTGACGCAGTAACACAGAGGGGGGTTCAGGAACACAGAGGGGGGTTCAGGAACACAGAGGGGGGTTCAGGAACACAGAGGGGGGGTTCAGGAACACAGAGGGGGGTTCAGGAACACAGAGGGGGGTTCAGGAACACAGAGGGGGACGCAGGAACACAGAGGGGGACGCAGGAACACAGAGAGACACGCAGGAACACAGAGGGGAACTCAGGAACACAGAGAGTGACGCAGGAACACAGAGAGGAAGACAGGATCACAGAGAGCGACACAGGGACACAAAGAGAGACACAGGAACACAAAGGGGAACACAGGAACACAGAGAGGAAGACAGGAACACAGAGAGAGACACAGGAACACAGAAAGAGACACAGGAACACAGAAAGAGACACAGGAACACAGAAAGAGACACAGGAACACAGAGAGAGACACAGGAACACAGAGAGAGACACAGGAACACAGAGAGGGGATTCAGGAACACAGAGAGAGACACAGGAACACAGAGAGAGACGCAGGAACACAGAGAGAGACGCAGGAACACAGAGAGGGACACAGGAACACAGAGAGGGACACAGGAACACAGAGAGGGACACAGGAACACAGAGAGGGACACAGGAACACAGAGAGGGACATAGGAATACAGAAAGAGACACAGGAACACAGAGGGGGACACAGGAACACAGAGAGAGACGCAGCAACACAGAGAGGAACACAGGGACACAGGAACACAGAGAGGGACACAGGAACACAGAGGGGGCACAGGAACAAAGAGAGAGACGCAGGAACACAGAGAGGGACACAGGAACACAGAGAGGAACACAGGAACACAGAGAGGGACACAGGAACACAGAGAGGGACACACGAACACAGAGAGGGACACAGGAATACAGAAAGAGACACAGGAACACAGAGGGGGACACAGGAACACAGAGAGAGACGCAGCAACACAGAGAGGAACACAGGGACACAGGAACACAGAGAGGGACACAGGAACACAGAGAGGGACGCAGGAACACAGAGAGGGACGCAGGAACACAGAGAGGGGATTCAGGAACACAGAAAGGGGATTCAGGAACACAGAGAGGGAATTCAGGAACACAGGAACACAGAGAGGGACACAGGAACACAGAGAGGGACGCAGCAACACAGAGAGGGACGCAGCAACACAGAGAGGGACGCAGCAACACAGAGGGGGACGCAGGAACACAGAGAGGGACGCAGGAACACAGAGAGGGACGCAGGAACACAGAGAGGGACGCAGGGACAAAGAGGGGGACGCAGGAACACAAAGAGCGACGCAGGAACACAGAGGGGGACACAGGAACACAAGGAGAGACACAGGAACACAGAGAGGGACACAGGAACACAGAAAGGGACACAGGAACACAGAGAGGGACACAGGAACACAGAGAGGGACACAGGAACACAGAGAGGGACACAGGAACACAGAGTGGGGGTACAGGAAAACAGAGGGGGGTTCAGGAACACAGAGGGGGTGTTCAGGAACACAGAGGGGGGTTCAGGAACACAGAGGGGGGTTCAGGAACACAGAGGGGGACGCAGGAACACAGAGGGGGACGCAGGAACACAGAGAGAGACGCAGGAACACAGAGAGAGACGCAGGAACA
The DNA here is from genome assembly GCF_035084215.1 of Heptranchias perlo. NCBI lineage: Eukaryota > Metazoa > Chordata > Chondrichthyes > Hexanchiformes > Hexanchidae > Heptranchias > Heptranchias perlo. Next base: position 699,785 of record NW_027138870.1, on the reverse strand, counting down.
CAGAGAGGGGATTCAGGAACACAGAGAGGGACACAGGAACACAGAGAGGGATACAGGAACACAGAGAGAGACGCAGGAACACAGAGAGAGACGCAGGAACACAGAGAGGGACACAGGAACACAGAGAGGGACACAGGAACACAGAGAGGGACATAGGAATACAGAAAGAGACACAGGAACACAGAGGGGGACACAGGAACACAGAGAGAGACGCAGCAACACAGAGAGGAACACAGGGACACAGGAACACAGAGAGGGACACAGGAACACAGAGGGGGCACAGGAACAAAGAGAGAGACGCAGGAACACAGAGAGGGACACAGGAACACAGAGAGGAACACAGGAACACAGAGAGGGACACAGGAACACAGAGAGGGACACAGGAACACAGAGAGGGACACAGGAATACAGAAAGAGACACAGGAACACAGAGGGGGACACAGGAACACAGAGAGAGACGCAGCAACACAGAGAGGAACACAGGGACACAGGAACACAGAGAGGGACACAGGAACACAGAGAGGGACGCAGGAACACAGAGAGGGACGCAGGAACACAGAGAGGGGATTCAGGAACACAGAAAGGGGATTCAGGAACACAGAGAGGGAATTCAGGAACACAGGAACACAGAGAGGGACACAGGAACACAGAGAGGGACGCAGCAACACAGAGAGGGACGCAGCAACACAGAGAGGGACACAGCAACACAGAGGGGGACGCAGGAACACAGAGAGGGACGCAGGAACACAGAGAGGGACGCAGGAACACAGAGAGGGACGCAGGGACAAAGAGGGGAACGCAGGAACACAAAGAGCGACGCAGGAACACAGAGGGGGACACAGGAACACAAGGAGAGACACAGGAACACAGAGAGGGACACAGGAACACAGAAAGGGACACAGGAACACAGAGAGGGACACAGGAACACAGAGAGGGACACAGGAACACAGAGAGGGACACAGGAACACAGAGGGGGGGTACAGGAAAACAGAGGGGGGGTTCAGGAACGCAGAGGGGAGGGTTCAGGAACACAGAGGGGGGTTCAGGAACACAGAGGGGGGTTCAGGAACACAGAGGGGCGTTCAGGAACACAGAGGGGGGTTCAGGAACACAGAGGGGGTGTTCAGGAACACAGAGGGGGGTTCAGGAACACAGAGGGGGGTTCAGGAACACAGAGAGAGACGCAGGAACACAGAGAGAGACGCAGGAACACAGAGAGGGGATTCAGGAACACAGAGAGGGACACAGGAACACAGAGAGGGATACAGGAACACAGAGGGGGACACAGGAGCACAGAGAGGAACGCAGGAACACAGAGAGGGACGCAGGAACACAGAGGGGGGGTCAGGAACACAGAGGGGGGTTCAGGAACACAGAGGGGGTTCAGGAACACAGAGGGGGGGTTCAGGAACACATAGGGGGGTTCAGGAACACAGAGGGGGGTTCAGGAACACAGAGGGGGACGCAGGAACACAGAGGGGGACGCAGGAACACAGAGAGAGACGTAGGAACACAGAGAGGGGATTCAGGAACACAGAGAGGGACACAGGAACACAGAGAGGGACGCAGGAACACAGAGAGGGACGCAGGAACACAGAGAGGGACACAGGAACACAGAGAGGGAATTCAGGAACGCAGGAACACAGAGAGGGACGCAGGAACACAAAGAGGGACGCAGGAACACAGAGAGGGACGCAGGAACACAGAGAGCGACGCAGGAACACAGAGAGGGACGCAGGAACACAGAGAGGGACGCAGGAACACAGAGAGCGACGCAGGAACACAGAGAGGGGATTCAGGAACACAGATAGTGGATTCAGGAACACAGGAACACAGAGAGGAACACAGGAACACAGAGGGGGACACAGGGACACAAAGAGAGACACAGGAACACAGAGAGGGACGCAGGAACACAGAGAGGGACGCAGGAACACAGAGAGGGACGCAGGAACACAGAGAGGGATGCAGGAACACAGAGAGGGACGCAGGAACACAGAGAGGGACGCAGGGACACAGAGAGGGACGCAGGAACACAGAGAGGGACGCAGCAACACAGAGGGGGACGCAGGAACACAGAGAGGGACGCAGGAACACAGAGAGGGACGCAGGGACACAGAGAGGGACGCAGGGACACAGAGAGGGACGCAGGAACACAGAGAGGGACGCAGGGAAACAGAGGGGGACGCAGGAACACAAAGAGCGACACAGGAACACAAAGAGCGACACAGGAACATAAGGAGAGACACAGGAACACAAGGAGAGACACAGGAACACAGAGAGGGACACAGGAACACAGAGAGGGACACAGGAACACAGAGAGGGACACAGGAACACAGAGAGGGACACAGGAACACAGAGAGGGACACAGGAACACAGAGTGGGGGTTCAGGAACACAGAGGGGGGGTTCAGGAACACAGAGGGGAGGGTTCAGGAACACAGAGGGAGGTTCAGGAACACAGAGGGGGGTTCAGGAACACAAAGGGGGGTTCAGGAACACAGAGGGGGGTTCAGGAACACAGAGGGGGGTTCAGGAACACAGAGGGGGGTTCAGGAACACAGAGAGGGACACAGGAACACAGAGAGGGACGCAGGAACACAGAGAGGGAATTCAGGAACGCAGGAACACAGAGAGGGACGCAGGAACACAAAGAGGGACGCAGGAACACAGAGAGGGACGCAGGAACACAGAGAGCGACGCAGGAACACAGAGAGGGACGCAGGAACACAGAGAGGGACGCAGGAACACAGAGAGCGACGCAGGAACACAGAGAGGGGATTCAGGAACACAGATAGTGGATTCAGGAACACAGGAACACAGAGAGGAACACAGGAACACAGAGGGGGACACAGGGACACAAAGAGAGACACAGGAACACAGAGAGGGACGCAGGAACACAGAGAGGGACGCAGGAACACAGAGAGGGACGCAGGAACACAGAGAGGGATGCAGGAACACAGAGAGGGACGCAGGAACACAGAGAGGGACGCAGGGACACAGAGAGGGACGCAGGAACACAGAGAGGGACGCAGGAACACAGAGAGGGACGCAGGGAAACAGAGGGGGACGCAGGAACACAAAGAGCGACACAGGAACACAAAGAGCGACACAGGAACACAAGGAGAGACACAGGAACACAAGGAGAGACACAGGAACACAGAGAGGGACACAGGAACACAAAGAGCGACACAGGAACACAAAGAGCGACACAGGAACACAAGGAGAGACACAGGAACACAAGGAGAGACACAGGAACACAGAGAGGGACACAGGAACACAGAGAGGGACACAGGAACACAGAGAGGGACACAGGAACACAGAGAGGGACACAGGAACACAGAGTGGGGGTTCAGGAACACAGAGGGGGGGTTCAGGAACACAGAGGGGAGGGTTCAGGAACACAGAGGGAGGTTCAGGAACACAGAGGGGGGTTCAGGAACACAAAGGGGGGTTCAGGAACACAGAGGGGGGTTCAGGAACACAGAGGGGGGTTCAGGAACACAGAGGGGGGTTCAGGAACACAGAGGCGGGTTCAGGAACACAGAGGGGTTTCAGGAACACAAAGAGCGACACAGGAACACAGAGGGGGACGCAGGAACACAGAGAGGGACGCAGGAACACAGAGAGGGACGCAGGAACACAGAGAGGGACGCAGGAATACAGAGAGGGAAGCAGGGACACAGAGGGGGACGCAGGAACACAAAGAGAGACACAGGAACACAGAGGGGGACACAGGAACACAAAGAGAGACACAGGAACACAGAGAGGGACACAGGAACACAGAGGGGGACACAGGAACACAGAGAGGGACACAGGAACACAGAGAGGGACACAGGAACACAGAGTGGGTGTTCAGGAACACAGAGGGGGGGTTCAGGAACACACTGGGGGGTTCAGGAACACAGAGGGGGGTTCAGGAACACAGATGGGGGGTTCAGGAACACAGATGGGAGGTTCAGGAACACAGATGGGGGGTTCAGGAACGCAGATGGGGGGTTCAGGAACACAGATGGGGGGTTCAGGAACACAGAGAGGGACGCAGGAACACAGAGAGGGACGCAGCAACACAGAGAGGGACGCAGCAACACAGAGAGGGACGCAGCAACACAGAGAGGGACGCAGCAACACAGAGACGGACGCAGCAACACAGAGAGGGACGCAGCAACACAGAGAGGGACGCAGCAACACAGAGAGGGACGCAGCAACACAGAGAGGGACGCAGCAACACAGAGAGGGACGCAGCAACACAGAGAGGGACGCAGCAACACAGAGAGGGACGCAGCAACACAGAGAGGGACGCAGCAACACAGAGAGGGACGCAGCAACACAGAGAGGGACGCAGGAACACAGAGAGGGACGCAGGAACACAGAGAGGGGATTCAGGAACACAGAGAGGGAATTCAGGAACACAGAGAGGGAATTCAGGAACACAGAGAGGGACGCAGGAACACAGAGAGGGACGCAGGAACACAGAGAGGGACGCAGGAACACAGAGAGGGACGCAGCAACACAGAGAGGGACGCAGCAACACAGAGAGGGACGCAGCAACACAGAGAGGGACGCAGCAACACAGAGAGGGACGCAGCAACACAGAGAGGGACGCAGCAACACAGAGAGGGACGCAGCAACAGAGAGAGGGACGCAGCAACACAGAGAGGGACGCAGCAACACAGAGGGGGACGCAGCAACAGAGAGAGGGACGCAGCAACACAGAGAGGGACGCAGCAACAAAGAGAGCGACGCAGCAACACAGAGAGGGATGCAGGAACACAGAGTGGGTATTCAGGAACACAGAGAGGGACACAGGAACACAGCGGGGGACACAGGAACACAGAGACACAGGAACACAGAGAGGAACACAGCAACACAGAGGGGGACACAGGAACACAAAGAGAGACGCAGGAACACAGAGAGGGACGCAGGAACACAGAGAGGGACGCAGGAACACAGAGAGGGACGCAGGAACACAGAGAGGGACGCAGGAACACAGAGAGAGACGCAGGAACACAGAGAGGGACGCAGGAACACAGAGAGGGACGCAGCAACACAGAGAGGGACGCAGGAACACAGAGAGGAACGCAGGAACACAGAGAGGGACGCAGGAACACAGAGAGGGACGCAGGAACACAGAGAGGGACGCAGGAACACAGAGAGGGGATTCAGGAACACAGAGAGGGAATTCAGGAACACAGGAACACAGAGAGGGATGCAGGAACACAGAGAGGGACGCAGGAACAGAGAGAGGGACGCAGGAACACAGAGAGGGACGCAGGAACACAGAGAGGGACGCAGGAACACAGAGAGGGACGCAGGAACACAGAGAGGGACGCAGGAACACAGAGAGGGACGCAGGAACACAGAGGGTGTATTCAGGAACACAGAGAGGGAATTCAGGAACACAGGAACATAGAGAGGGACACAGGACCACAGAGAAGGACACCGGAACACAGAGAGGGACGCAGGAACACAGAGAGGGACACAGGAACACAGAGAGAGACGCAGGAACACAGAGAGGGACTCAGGAACACAGAGAGGGACGCAGGAACACAGAGAGGGACGCGGGAACACAGAGAGGGACGCGGGAACACAGAGAGAGACGCAGGAACACAGAGAGAGACGCTGGAACACAGAGAGAGACGCAGGAACACAGAGAGGGACGCAGGAACACAGAGAGGGACGCAGGAACACAGAGAGGGACGCAGGAAGACAGAGAGGGACGCAGGAACACAGAGAGGGACGCAGGAACAAAGAGTGGGACGCAGGAACAAAGAGAGGGACGCAGGAACACAGAGGGGGACGCAGGAACACAGAGAGCGACGCAGGAACACAGAGTGGGACGCAGGAACACAGAGAGGGACGCAGGAACACAGAGAGGGACGCAGGAACACAGAGAGGGAAGCAGGGACACAGAGGGGGACGCAGGAACACAAAGAGAGACACAGGAACACAGAGAGGGACACAGGAACACAGAGAGGGACACAGGAACACAGAGGGGGGATTCAGGAACACAGAGGGGGGTTCAGGAACACTGAGGGGGGGTTCAAGAACACAGATGGGGGGTTCAGGAACACAGAGGGGGTTTCAGGAACACAGATGGGGGGTTCAGGAACACAGATGGGGGGTTCGGGAACACAGATGGGGGGTTCAGGAACACAGATGGGGGGTTCAGGAACACAGATGGGGGGTTCAGGAACACAGAGAGGGACACAGGAACACAGAGAAGGAACACAGGAACAGAGAGAGACTCAGGAACAGAGAGGGGGACACAGGAACACAGAGAGAGACGCAGGAACACAGAGGGGGACACAGGAACACAGAGGGAGACGCAGGAACACAGAGGGGGACACAGGAACACAGAGAGAGACGCAGGAACACAGAGGGGGACACAGGAACACAGAGGGAGACGCAGGAACACAGAGAGGAAGACAGGAACACAGAGAGGGACACAGGGACACAAAGAGAGACACAGGAACACAAAGGGGAACACAGGAACACAGAGAGGAACACAGGAACACAGAGAGAGACACAGGAACACAGAAAGAGACACAGGAACACAGAAAGAGACACAGGAACACAGAGAGGGGATTCAGGAACACAGAGAGAGACACAGGAACACAGAGAGACACAGGAACAGAGAGAGAGACACAGGAACACAGAGGGGGACACAGGAACACAGAGGGGGACACAGGAACACAGAGGGGGACACAGGAACACAGAGAGAGACGCAGGAACACAGAGAGGAAGACAGGAACACAGAGAGGGACACAGGGACACAAAGAGAGACACAGGAACACAAAGGGGAACACAGGAACACAGAGAGAGACGCAGGAACACAGAGAGAGACACAGGAACACAGAGAGGGGATTCAGGAACACAGAGAGGGACACAGGAACACAGAGGGGGACACAGGAACACAGAGGGGGACACAGGAACACAGAAAGAAACACAGGAACACAGAGGGGAACACAGGAACACAGAGGGGAACACAGGAACACAAAGGGGAACACAGGAACACAGAGATGGGATTCAGGAACACAGAGAGGGGATTCAGGAACACAGAGAGGAGATTCAGGAACACAGAGGGGGACACAGGAACACAGAGAGGGGATTCAGGAACACAGAGAGGGACACAGGAACACAGAGAGGGGATTCAGGAACACAGAGAGGGGATTCAGGAACACAGAGGGGGACACAGGAACACAGAGGGGGATTCAGGAACACAGAGGGGGGATTCAGGAACACAGAGAGGAACACAGGAACACTGAGAGGGGATTCAGGAACACAGAGGGGGGATTCAGGAACACATAGTGATGGATCACATAAGAACATAAGAAATAGGAGCAGGAGTAGGCCATTCGGCCCCTCGAGCCTGCTCCGCCATTCAATCAGATTATGGCTGATCTTCGACCTCAACTCCACTTTCCTGCCCAATCCCCATATCAATTGATTCCTTTAGAGTCCAAAAATCTGTCGATCTCAGCCTTTAATACACTCAATGACTGAGCATCCACAGCCCTCTGGGGTGGAGAATTCCAAAGATTCACAACCCTCTGAGTGAAGAAATTCCTCCTCATCTCAGTCTTAAATGGCCGACCCCTTATCCTGAGACTATGTCCCCTAATTTCTGGACTCTCCAGCCAGGGGAAACAGCCTCTCAGCATCTACCCTGTTAAGCGCTCTTCGATTCTTCTGGGGGTTAAATTTGATAACCCCCGAAACGGGGCGCGGACATCGGGATCCGTGATTAACCTGCGCCCGGTGCTTCTGATGCAGGCAACAGGCGAACTTCATGCTGCCTCGTCATTACCAGGATTTCTCCGTGCAGCCAGCGCTGCCCATGCCATTGAGAGGCTGCACACACAAGTCGGAGGCCTGAAATGGGGCGTGGCCAGCACTAGTTAAAGGCAGCCTGCACCTCTTAAAGGGGAGGTGCACTGTCAATTGAGAGCAGTGCAGAATAGCAGGCAGAATGGCTGGACCGGCAAGACAGTGCGCCCCAAGCTTCTCCGACAGCGCACTGGAGGCCCTGGTGGAGGGAGTGCAGGAACGGAGAGCCATTCGGTACCCGCAGGGTGGCAGGAGACCCTCTAGACACCAGCTGCACTGGCAGTGGGAGGGAGTGGCCCATGGAGTGAATGCCAGGAGCACTGCACCACGCACATGGGTACAATGCTGATAGAAGTTCAATGATTTGACGTGAGTGGTCAAGGTGAGTGAATGCAAGTGTCGAGTGGCACATCCTACCAACTGGACCACTGCTCTACACCCACCACCCCCTCACCCACCAACAAACACTGCCCATCTGTACACAACACTACACATGGCATGTTGCATCTCACCCTCACATAGTGGCACACTGCAATCCACACAACCACCACGCACAGGTCACACACACTGGCAGCTATTCGACCATTAAGGTGATTGGCAAAAGAACCAAAGGTTCTTTTTTACACAGCGAGTGGTTAGGATCTGGAATGCACTGCCCGAGGGGGTGGTGGAGGCAGATTCAATCATGGCCTTCAAAAGGGAACTGGATAAGTACTTGAAAGGTAAAAAACTTACAGGGCTACGGGGAAAGGGCGGGGGAGTGGGACTCGCTGGATTGCTCTTGCACAGAGCTGGCGCAGACTCGATGGGCCGAACGACCTCCTTCCGCGCTGTAACCGTTCTATAGTATTATGATTCGATGACGGGCACATCACCCAGACACCTTGCAGGACATGCACTGAAACACTTCCCTCTGACTGGCAGGAGAAGGAGGCGCATAACAGCTGGCAGCAGGGGAGACCTGAGGGAGGACAGGCAGACCTACACATCCTCGCCCCCCCTGGAGGAGAGGGTACTGGGGATGATTGGGCCGGCACTGTGGCTGTGGTCAGTGATGGCGCTGGAGGTCCCGACAAAGGCGGGGCGGGGGAGGGTCTCTGCATACTGTAGAAGAGTAATTGAGGGCACTGAAGGGGGAGGGGGAAGGGGGAGGGGGAAGGGGGTGGGGGAGGGGGAAGGGGGAGGGGGAGGGGGAAGGGGACACTGACACTGAAGCCACACTGTCACTCGATCTGACACTTGCTTCCACCAACTCAGAGACTGACACTGCGCGTCCTTTAGAGGTTAGGTTCGAGGAGGGATCTGCAGGTGGTGAGACACCGAGCACAAGTGCACAGGAGCCGGGGCGGGGGGAACAGATACCACAGGTACCAGCTCACCAGAGGGCGAGGTCACTCACTAGTTCTGCTGCAGAGGAGACAGATGAGGACTTTGATGGGCCAGGCTACAGAAGACGCTGATGGGCGTACACCAACAAATGCTTGGGGCACTGGAAAGCCTGCCAGAAAGCCTGCACACAATGAGAAGGAGCATGGAGGAGTCCAGCTCCAACTGGGCACAGGGCTTTGCGCAGAGCTTGGAGCCCATCCTTTCCAACATGGAACGGGTGGTCACCTCCATCAGCGCACCAGTGGAACCCACCATGATGCAGCGTCTGATGACTGATGTCTCAGCTTCCATTGCAGCACAAACATCTGCCATCCAAGGTCTGACTGCTGCATTTGGAGCTCAGACTGCTGCTATCGTGGCTCTGGGGACCGCTGTGGAACGGGGCTTCCAGAGAGTCACAGCACTCCAGCAATCCGTTCTCCAGCTGATCACCAGGAGTGCTGAGGCCCTGCCCCGGGAGAGTGGCAGTGGTGCCATGGCAGTCGGACCCGCTGTCCTCTCTCAGGATGACAGCCTTCCTGCTCCCACCCCTGCCACTCCACCAGTGCCCCTGTTGTTGCCTATCGGCCAGCCAGGCCAGACTGCTGCAGCCCATGCTGAGATGGTGCAGTCTGAAGCCGGGCCCTCCCGGCCCAGAGCTGCTCGAGGTCGTCCTCCAAGGCCATCTGCACTCTCCTCAATTAAAGGTCAGCAACCTCCCACCACCCATGCTCCAGCCACTGGGGATGTACCTTGTGGGAGGACTAGGATAGGTAAAGGCACACGGACAACAGGCACTAAGGGGATGCACAAGGGTGAATGGTCTCATTTTCTTTGCATCATTTCATGTGTTAATTTATAAATGTGAATTTGAATTTGCATTTGGTGGTGGTTTTTATTTCTGTGATGAGCTGAGGGAGGAAGCAATGTGTAATCATAAGGAGGACGATTTGATGGTCATGTGAGAGAGGACGGGTGGGGAGTGTGGGACTGTTGGTGAGTGGGGAGATGTCGTTCACGTTATTGATATTGTTCACGGATCAGGTGAGCACGCAGAGCCCTGGCAGACAGGGACAGTGTTCCTTGTTGCCGCCTTGCATCTCCCTTCACTTTCCCTCCGGCTCCTTCCCCTCCTCCTCAGCCTCTTCCTCCTCTTCCTCTGGCTCAGGGCCTTGCCGGTGGTAAGGGCTGCCATAATTGCGAGGTTGTGCAGCATGCAGCATACCACACGACTAATCTTGACACCTTTTCGGCGGAGTACTGCAGGGCTCCAACACAGTGGTCGAGGCAGCGGAAACGTTGCTTTAGGACGCCTATGGTCTGCTCTATGATGTTCCGCGTGGTAGCATGGCTCTCGTTGTAGGCCCGCTCTGCACATGTGCATGGGTTCCTGAACGGGATCGTGAGCCACCTGATGAGAGGATAGTCCTTGTCACCCAGTAGCCAGCCTTTCACTTGGCAAGCTGGTTCAAAGATAAATGTGTATAAAATTCTGAGGGGCCTTGAGTGGATAGGAAGGGCCTATTTTCCTTAGCAGATGGGTCAATAACGAGGGGACACCAATTTAAAGTAATTGGTAGAAGGATTAGAGGGGAGCTGAGGAGAAATTTTTTCACCCAGAGGGTGGTGGGGGTCTGGAACTCACTGCCTGAGAGGGTGGTAGAGGCAGAAACCCTCAACTCATTTAACAAGTACCTGGATGTGCACCTGAAGTGTTGTAACCGACAGGGCTACGGACCAAGTGCTGGAAAGTGGGATTCGGCTGGGTGGCACTGTTTCGGCCGGCACAGACACGATGGATCGAATGGCCTCCTTCTGTGCCGTAAATTTCTACGATTCTAACATTCTATAGCTGGCACATTGGACTGTTGCATAATGAAGGCGTCATGACTGCTGCCGGGATAGCGGGCATTGACCTGTATGATACACTGCGTGTGGTCACACACCAGCTGCACATTGAGGGAGTGGAATCCCTTTCTGTTCATGAATATGGCCGAGTTGAGATATGGATCACACATGGCAATATGCATGCAGTCAATAGCTCCCTGCACCATGGGGAAGCCTGCAATGCGAGCAAAGCCTCGTGCTCACTCATTCTGCTTCTCTCTATGAAGAGGGAACGTGATGAACCCGTTGCACAGTTCATGCAGAGCCTCCGTCACCTGCCTTATGCAGCCGTGCACTGCAAACTGCGAGATGTTGCACAGCTCACCAGCAGAGGCCAGAAAGGATCCAGAGCCAACGAGGGAGGAGGCATTGCTGGATCTGGATCTCGGGAATGAGGTGGGCCAAGTGGAGCAAGTGTCAGTGGGGGAAAATTTAGGGAACAGCGATCATAGTATCATAAGGTTTCGAATAGCAATGGAAAAGGACACGGACCACTCTAAAGTAAAAATACTCAATTGGAGGAGGGCTAATTTCAGTGGGATGAGAACAGATCTGGCCCGGGAAAATTGGAATCAAAGATTGGCAGGGAAAACTGTAATTGAACAATGGGCGGCCTTTAAAGAGGAGATGGTTCAGGTACAGTCTAGGCACATTCCCACGAGGGGGAAAGGGTAGGGCAACTAAAGCCAGAGCTCCCTGGATGATGAAGGAGATAGAAAGTAAGATGAAGCAGAAAAAGGGGGCGTATGACAGATGTCAGGTTGATAATACAAGTGAGAACCAGGCAGGATACAGGAAGTTCAGAGGGGAAGTGAAAAAGGAAATAAGAGGGGCAAAGAGAGAGAATGAGAATAGACTGGCAACTAACATAAAAGGGAATCCAAAAGTCTTCTACAGGCATGTAAACAGTAAACGGGTAGTAAGAGGAGGGGTGGGGCCAATTAGGGACCATAAAGGAGATCTACTCGTGGAGGCAGAGGGGATGGCTGAGGTACAAAATGAGTATTTTGCATCTGTCTTTCCCAAGGAAGAAAATGCTGCCAGATTCTCAGTAAAGGAAGGTGTAGTTGAGATACTGGATGGGCTAAAAATTTGATAAAGAGGAGGTACTAGAAAGGCTGGCTGTACTTAAAGTAGATAAGTCACCCGGTCCGGATGGGGTGCATCCCAGGTTGCTGAGGGAAGTAAGGGTGGAAATTGCGAAGGTACTGGCCATAATTTTTCAAACATCTGTGGACATGGGGATGGTGCCAGAGGACTGGAGAATTGCAAATGTCACACCCTTGTTCTAAAAAAGGGTGTAAGGATAAACCCAGCAACTACAGGCCAGTCAGTTTAACCTCAGTGGTGGGGAAACTTTTGGAAATGATAATCTGGGACAAAATTAACAGTTACTTGGACAAGTGTGGATTGATCAGGGAAAGCCAGCATGGATTTGTTAAACGCAAATCGTGTTTAACTAACCTGCTGGAGTTTTTTGATGAGATAACAGAGAGGGTAGATGAGGGCAATGCAGTTGATGTGATGTATATGGACTTTCAAAAGGTGTTTGATAAAGTGCTGCACGGTAGGCTTATCATCAAGATTGTGACCTATGGAATAAAATGGGCAGTGGCAGCATGGATACAGAATTAGCTAAGGGACAGGAAACAGAGAGTAGTGGTGAACGGTTGTTTTTCGGACTGGAGGGAGGTGTACAGTGGTGTTCCCCAGGGGTCGGTGCTGGGACCACTGCTTTTCTTGATATATATTAATGACTTGGACTTGGGTGTACAGGGCACAATTTCAAAATTTGCAGATGACACAAAACTTGGAAGTGTAGTGAACAGTGAGGAGGATAGTGATAGACTTCAAGAGGATATAGACAGGCTGGTGGAATGGGCGGACACGTGGCAGATGAAATTTAACACAGAAAAATGCGAAGTGATACATTTCGGTAAGAAGAACGAGGAGAGACAATATAAACTAGAGGGCACAACTCTAAAAGGGGTACAGGAACAAAGAGATCTGGGGGTATATGTGCACAAATTGTTGAAGGTGGCAGGGCAGGTTGAGAAAGCTTTTTTATGAGAAAGCGGTTAAAAAAGCATACGGGATCCTGGACTTTATAAATAGAGGCATAGAGTGCAAAAGCAAGGAAGTCATGATGAACCTTTATAAAACACTGGTTTGGCCACAACTGGAGTATTGTGTCCAATTCTGGGCATCACAGTTTAGGGAGGATGTGAAGGCCTTAGAGAGGGTGCAGAAGAGATTTACTAGAATGATTCCAGGGATGAGGGACTTTAGTTACATGGATAGACTGGAGAAGCTGGGGTTGTTCTCTTTGGAACAGAAAAGGTTGCGAGGAGATTTGATAGAGGTATTCAAAATCAGGAAGGGTCTAGACAGAGTAGATAGAGAGAAACTGTTCCCATTGGTGGAAGGGTCAAGAACCAGAGGACATAGATTTAAGGTGATTGGCAAAAGAACCAAAGGTGACATGAGGAAAAACTTTTTTACACAGCGAGTGGTTATGATCTGGAATGCACTGCCCGAGGGGGTGGTGGAGGCAGATTCAATCATGGCCTTCAAAAGGGAACTGGATAAGTACTTGAAAGGAAGGGCGGGGGAGTGGGACTAGCTGGATTGCTCTTGCAGAGAGCTGGCATGGACTCAATGGGCCGAACGGCCTCCTTCCGTACTGTAACCTCTCTATGATTCCTTAATTCTAACATAAAAGGGAATCCAAAAGTTTTTATAAACATATAAATATTGAAAGGGAAGTCAAAGGAAGGGTGGGTCTGATTAGAGAAAAAAAGAGACCTTGTGGAGGCAGACGGCGTAGCTGAGGCACAAAATGAATACTTCACATCTGCCTTCACTAGAGAACATAAGAATATAAGAAATAGGAGCAGGAATAGGCCATACGGCTCCTCGAGCCTGCTTTGCTATTCAATCAGATCATGGCTGATCTTCGACCTCAACTCCACTTTCCCGCCCGATCCCCATATCCTTTGATTCCCCGAGAGTCCAAAAATCTATCGCTCTCAGCCTTGAATATATTCAATGACTCAGCCTCCACAGCCCTCTGGAGCAGAGAATTCCAAAGATTCACCACCCTCTGAGTGAAGAAATTCCTCCTCATCTCAGTCCTAAATGGCCGACCCCTTATCCTGCGACTATGCCCTCTAGTTCTAGACTCTCCAGCCATGGAAGTAACCTCTCAGTGTCTACCCTGTCAAGCCCCCTCATAATCTTATATGTTTCAATGAGATCACCTCTCATTCTTCTAAACTCCAGAGAGTATAGGTCCATTCTACTTAATCTCTCCTCATAGGACAACCCTCTCATCCCAAGAATGAATCTAGTGAACCTTCATTTCACTGCCTCGAAGACAAGTATATCCTTCCTTAGATAAGAGACCAAAACTGTAGACAGGTGAGGTCTCACCAAAGCCCTGTACAATTGTAGTAAGACTTCCTTACTCTTGTACTCCAACACCCTTGCAATAAAGGCCAATATTCCATTTGCTCTCCTAATTGCTTGCTGGACCTGCATGCTAACTTTTTGTGTTTCTTGTATGAGGACACCCAAATCCCTCTGAACAGCAACATGTAATAGTTTCTCACCATATAAAAAATATTCAGTTTTTCTATTCTTCCCACCAAAGTGAATAATTTCACATTTCCCCACATTATACTCCACCTACCACCTTCTTGCCCATTCACTTAACCTGTCTATATCGCTTTGCAGACTCTTTGTGTCCTCCTCACAGCTTACTTTCCAACCTAGTTTTGTATCATCAACAAACCTGGATAAAGTACACTCGGTCCCTTCATCTAAGTCAGAGAAGAGGATGCTGCCATTGTAGCAGTAAAGGAGGAGGGAACAGTGATATTGGAAAGGTTTGGCAGTACTCAAAGTAGAAAAATCACCTGGTCCAGATGTGACGCCTCTGAGGTGACTGAGGGAAGCAAGGGTGGAATTTGCAGAGGCTCTGGCCACAATTTTTTCAATCCTTTTTAGATATGGGGATGGTGCCGGAGGACTGGAGGATTGCAAATATTACACCCCTGTTCAAAAAAGAGGAGACGGATAAACACGGCAATTACGGGCCAGTCAGTCTAACGTCAGTGGTGGGGAAATTATAAGAGAAAATAATCCAGGACAAAATTAATTGACACTTAGAAAAGCATGGGTTAATAAATGAAAGGCAGAACGGATTTGTTAAAGGAAAATCGTGTTTGACGAACTTGATTGAGTTCTTTGATGAAGTAACGGAGAGGGTTGATGAAGTGACGGAGAGGGTTGATGAAGTAACGGAGAGGGTTGATGAAGTAACGGAGAGGGTTGATGAAGTAACGGAGAGGGTTGATGAAGTAACGGAGAGGGTTGATGAAGTAACGGAGAGGGTTGATGAAGTAACGGAGAGGGTTGATGAAGTAACGGAGAGGGTTGATGAAGTAACGGAGAGGGTTGATGAAGTAACGGAGAGGGTTGATGAAGTAACGGAGAGGGTTGATGAAGTAACGGAGAGGGTTGATGAAGTGAGGGAGAGGGTTGATGAAGTGAGGGAGAGGGTTGGTGAAGCAACGGAGAGGGTTGGTGAAGTAACGGAGAGGGTTGGTGAAGTAACGGAGAGGGTTGGTGAAGTAACGGAGAGGGTTGATGATGTAATGGAGAGGGTTGGTGAAGGAATGGAGAGGGTTGGTGAAGTAACGGAGAGGGTTGGTGAAGTAACGGAGAGGGTTGATGAAGTGACGGAGAGGGTTGGTGAAGTAACGGAGAGGGTTGATGAAGTAACGGAGAGGGTTGGTGAAGTAACGGAGAGGGTTGGTGAAGTAACGGAGAGGGTTGATGATGTAATGGAGAGGGTTGGTGAAGTGACGGAGAGGGTTGGTGAAGTAACGGAGAGGGTTGATGAAGTAACGGAGAGGGTTGATGAAGTAACGGAGAGGGTTGGTGAAGTGACGGAGAGGGTTGAAGAAGTAACGGAGAGGGTTGATGAAGTAACGGAGATGGTTGATGATGTAATGGAGAGGGTTGGTGAAGTAACGGAGAGGGTTGATGAAGTAACGGAGAGGGTTGATGAAGTAACGGAGATGGTTGATGATATAATGGAGAGGGTTGGTGAAGTAACGGAGAGGGTTGGTGAAGTAACGGAGAGGGTTGATGAAGTAATGGAGAGGGTTGGTGAAGTAATGGAGAGGGTTGATGAAGTGACGGAGAGGGTTGATGAAGTAACGGAGAGGGTTGATGAAGTAACGGAGAGGGTTGATGAAGTAATGGAGAGGGTTGATGAAGTAACGGAGAGGGTTGGTGAAGTAATGGAGAGGGTTGATGAAGTAACGGAGAGGGTTGGTGAAGTAATGGAGAGGGTTGATGAAGTGACGGAGAGGGTTGATGAAGTAACGGAGAGGGTTGATGAAGTGATGGAGAGGGTTGGTGAAGTAATGGAGAGGGTTGATGAAGTGACGGAGAGGGTTGATGAAGTGACGGAGAGGGTTGATGAAGTGACGGAGAGGGTTGGTGAAGTAACGGAGAGGGTTGATGAAGTAATGGAGAGGGTTGATGAAGTGACGGAGAGGGTTGATGAAGTAACGGAGAGGGTTGATGAAGTGACGGAGAGGGTTGATGAAGTGACGGAGAGGGTTGGTGAAGTAATGGAGAGGGTTGATGAAGTAACGGAGAGGGTTGATGAAGTAATGGAGAGGGTTGATGAAGTAACGGAGAGGGTTGATGAAGTGATGGAGAGGGTTGATGAAGTGACGGAGAGGGTTGGTGAAGTAATGGAGAGGGTTGATGAAGTGACGGAGAGGGTTGATGAAGTAATGGAGAGGGTTGATGAAGTAATGGAGAGGGTTGGTGAAGTAACGGAGAGGGTTGATGAAGTGACGGAGAGGGTTGATGAAGTGACGGAGAGGGTTGATGAAGTAACGGAGAGGGTTGATGAAGTAACGGAGAGGGTTGATGAAGTGACGGAGAGGGTTGATGAAGTAACGGAGAGGGTTGATGAAGTGACGGAGTGGGTTGATGAAGTAACGGAGAGGGTTGATGAAGTGACGGAGAGGGTTGATGAAGTGACGGAGAGGGTTGATGAAGTAACGGAGAGGGTTGATGAAGTAACGGAGAGGGTTGATGAAGTAACGGAGAGGGTTGATGAAGTAACGGAGAGGGTTGGTGAAGTAACGGAGAGGGTTGGTGAAGTAACGGAGAGGGTTGATGAAGTAATGGAGAGGGTTGATGAAGTAACGGAGAGGGTTGGTGAAGTGACGGAGAGGGTTGGTGAAGTAACGGAGAGGGTTGCTGAAGTAACGGAGAGGGTTGATGAAGTAACGGAGAGGGTTGATGAAGTGACGGAGAGGGTTGATGAAGTGACGGAGAGGGTTGATGAAGTAACGGAGAGGGTTGATGAAGTAACGGAGAGGGTTGATGAAGTAACGGAGAGGGTTGATGAAGTAACGGAGAGGGTTGATGAAGTAACGGAGAGGGTTGATGAAGTAACGGAGAGGGTTGATGAAGTAACGGAGAGGGTTGATGAAGTGACGGAGAGGGTTGATGAAGTAATGGAGAGGGTTGATGAAGTGACGGAGAGGGTTGATGAAGTAATGGAGAGGGTTGATGAAGTAATGGAGAGGGTTGATGAAGTAATGGAGAGGGTTGATGAAGTAATGGAGAGGGTTGATGAAGTAACGGAGAGGGTTGGTGAAGTAACGGAGAGGGTTGATGAAGTGACGGAGAGGGTTGATGAAGTAACGGAGAGGGTTGATGAAGTAACGGAGAGGGTTGATGAAGTAATGGAGAGGGTTGGTGAAGTAATGGAGAGGGTTGATGAAGTAATGGAGAGGGTTGATGAAGTAATGGAGAGGGTTGATGAAGTGACGGAGAGGGTTGATGAAGTAATGGAGAGGGTTGATGAAGTAATGGAGAGGGTTGATGAAGTAATGGAGAGGGTTGATGAAGTAATGGAGAGGGTTGATGAAGTAACGGAGAGGGTTGGTGAAGTAACGGAGAGGGTTGATGAAGTGACGGAGAGGGTTGATGAAGTAACGGAGAGGGTTGATGAAGTAACAGAGAGGGTTGATGAATTAATGGAGAGGGTTGGTGAAGTAATGGAGAGGGTTGATGAAGTAATGGAGAGGGTTGATGAAGTAACGGAGAGGGTTGATGAAGTGACGGAGAGGGTTGATGAAGTAACGGAGAGGGTTGATGAAGTAACGGAGAGGGTTGATGAAGTGACGGAGAGGGTTGATGAAGTGACGGAGAGGGTTGACGAAGTAACGGAGAGGGTTGATGAAGTAATGGAGAGGGTTGATGAAGTAATGGAGAGGGTTGATGAAGTAATGGAGAGGGTTGATGAAGTGACGGAGAGGGTTGATGAAGTAATGGAGAGCGTTGATGAAGTGACGGAGAGGGTTGATGAAGTAATGGAGAGGGTTGATGAAGTAACGGAGAGGGTTGATGAAGTGATGGAGAGGGTTGATGAAGTGACGGAGAGGGTTGGTGAAGTAATGGAGAGGGTTGATGAAGTGACGGAGAGGGTTGATGAAGTAATGGAGAGGGTTGATGAAGTAATGGAGAGGGTTGATGAAGTAATGGAGAGGGTTGGTGAAGTAACGGAGAGGGTTGATGAAGTGACGGAGAGGGTTGATGAAGTGACGGAGAGGGTTGATGAAGTAACGGAGAGGGTTGATGAAGTAACGGAGAGGGTTGATGAAGTGACGGAGAGGGTTGATGAAGTAACGGAGAGGGTTGATGAAGTAACGGAGAGGGTTGATGAAGTGACGGAGTGGGTTGATGAAGTAACGGAGAGGGTTGATGAAGTGACGGAGAGGGTTGATGAAGTAACGGAGAGGGTTGATGAAGTGACGGAGAGGGTTGATGAAGTGACGGAGAGGGTTGATGAAGTAACGGAGAGGGTTGATGAAGTAACGGAGAGGGTTGATGAAGTAACGGAGAGGGTTGGTGAAGTAACGGAGAGGGTTGGTGAAGTAACGGAGAGGGTTGATGAAGTAATGGAGAGGGTTGATGAAGTAACGGAGAGGGTTGGTGAAGTGACGGAGAGGGTTGGTGAAGTACGGAGAGGGTTGCTGAAGTAACGGAGAGGGTTGATGAAGTAACGGAGAGGGTTGATGAAGTGACGGAGAGGGTTGATGAAGTAATGGAGAGGGTTGGTGAAGTGACGGAGAGGGTTGATGAAGTAACGGAGAGGGTTGATGAAGTAACGGAGAGGGTTGATGAAGTAACGGAGAGGGTTGATGAAGTAACGGAGAGGGTTGATGAAGTAACGGAGAGGGTTGATGAAGTAACGGAGAGGGTTGATGAAGTAACGGAGAGGGTTGATGAAGTAACGGAGAGGGTTGATGAAGTGACGGAGAGGGTTGATGAAGTAATGGAGAGGGTTGATGAAGTGACGGAGAGGGTTGATGAAGTAATTGAGAGGGTTGATGAAGTAATGGAGAGGGTTGATGAAGTAATGGAGAGGGTTGATGAAGTAATGGAGAGGGTTGATGAAGTAACGGAGAGGGTTGGTGAAGTAACGGAGAGGGTTGATGAAGTGACGGAGAGGGTTGATGAAGTAACTGAGAGGGTTGATGAAGTAACGGAGAGGGTTGATGAAGTAATGGAGAGGGTTGGTGAAGTAATGGAGAGGGTTGATGAAGTAATGGAGAGGGTTGATGAAGTAATGGAGAGGGTTGATGAAGTGACGGAGAGGGTTGATGAAGTAATGGAGAGGGTTGATGAAGTAATGGAGAGGGTTGATGAAGTAATGGAGAGGGTTGATGAAGTAATGGAGAGGGTTGATGAAGTAACGGAGAGGGTTGGTGAAGTAACGGAGAGGGTTGATGAAGTGACGGAGAGGGTTGATGAAGTAACGGAGAGGGTTGATGAAGTAACGGAGAGGGTTGATGAAGTAATGGAGAGGGTTGATGAAGTAATGGAGAGGGTTGATGAAGTAACGGAGAGGGTTGATGAAGTGACGGAGAGGGTTGATGAAGTAACGGAGAGGGTTGATGAAGTAACGGAGAGGGTTGATGAAGTGACGGAGAGGGTTGATGAAGTGACGGAGAGGGTTGACGAAGTAACGGAGAGGGTTGATGAAGTAATGGAGAGGGTTGATGAAGTAATGGAGAGGGTTGATGTAGTAATGGAGAGGGTTGATGAAGTGACGGAGAGGGTTGATGAAGTAATGGAGAGCGTTGATGAAGTGACGGAGAGGGTTGATGAAGTAATGGAGAGGGTTGATGAAGTAACGGAGAGGGTTGACGAAGTAATGGAGAGGGTTGATGAAGTAATGGAGAGGGTTGATGAAGTAATGGAGAGCGTTGATGAAGTGACGGAGAGGGTTGATGAAGTAATGGAGAGGGTTGATGAAGTAACGGAGAGGGTTGATGAAGTGACGGAGAGGGTTGATGAAGTGACGGAGAGGGTTGGTGAAGTAATGGAGAGGGTTGATGAAGTAATGGAGAGGGTTGATGAAGTAACGGAGAGGGTTGATGAAGTAATGGAGAGGGTTGATGGAGTAACGGAGAGGGTTGATGAAGTGACGGAGAGGGTTGATGAAGTAACGGAGAGGGTTGATGAAGTGACGGAGAGGGTTGATGAAGTGACGGAGAGGGTTGATGAAGTAATGGAGAGGTTTGATGAAGTAATGGAGAGGGTTGATGAAGTGACGGAGAGGGTTGATGAAGTAATGGAGAGGGTTGATGAAGTGACGGAGAGGGTTGATGAAGTGACGGAGAGGGTTGATGAAGTAATGGAGAGGGTTGACGAAGTAACGGAGAGGATTGATGAAGTAATGGAGAGGGTTGGTGAAGTAATGGAGAGCGTTGATGAAGTAATGGAGAGGGTTGATGAAGTAATGGAGAGGGTTGATGAAGTAATGGAGAGGGTTGGTGAAGTAACGGAGAGGGTTGATGAAGTAATGGAGATGGTTGATGAAGTAATGGAGAGGGTTGATGAAGTAATGGAGAGCGTTGATGAAGTAATGGAGAGGGTTGGTGAAGTAACGGAGAGGGTTGATGAAGTGACGGAGAGGGTTGGTGAAGTAACGGAGAGGGTTGATGAAGTGACGGAGAGGGTTGATGAAGTAATGGAGAGGGTTGATGAAGTGACGGAGAGGGTTGGTGAAGTAATGGAGAGGGTTGATGAAGTGACGGAGAGGGTTGATGAAGTAACGGAGAGGGTTGATGAAGTAATGGAGAGCGTTGATGAAGTAATGGAGAGGGTTGGTGAAGTAACGGAGAGGGTTGATGAAGTGACGGAGAGGGTTGATGAAGTAATGGAGAGGGTTGACGAAGTAACGGAGAGGGTTGATGAAGTGACGGAGAGGGTTGATGAAGTAATGGAGAGGGTTGGTGAAGTAACGGAGAGGGTTGATGAAGTAATGGAGAGGGTTGATGAAGTGACGGTCAGGGTTGATGAAGTAACGGAGAGGGTTGATGAAGTGACGGAGAGGGTTGATGAAGTAATGGAGAGGGTTGACGAAGTAACGGAGAGGGTTGATGAAGTGACGGAGAGGGTTGATGAAGTAATGGAGAGGGTTGGTGAAGTAACGGAGAGGGTTGATGAAGTAATGGAGAGGGTTGATGAAGTGACGGTCAGGGTTGATGAAGTAATGGAGAGGGTTGATGAAGTGACGGAGAGGGTTGATGAAGTAATGGAGAGGGTTGGTGAAGTAACGGAGGGGGTTGATGAAGTGACGGAGAGGGTTGATGAAGTAATGGAGAGGGTTGACGAAGTAACGGAGAGGGTTGATCAAGTGACGGAGAGGGTTGATGAAGTGACGGAGAGGGTTGATGAAGTAATGGAGAGGGTTGATGAAGTGACGGAGAGGGTTGATGAAGTGACGGAGAGGGTTGATGAAGTAATGGAGAGGGTTGACGAAGTAACGGAGAGGGTTGATGAAGTGACGGAGAGGGTTGATGAAGTAATGGAGAGGGTTGATGAAGTAATGGAGAGGGTTGGTGAAGTGATGGAGAGGGTTGATGAAGTAACGGAGTGGGTTGGTGAAGTAATGGAGAGGGTTGATGAAGTGACGGAGAGGGTTGATGAAGTAATGGAGAGGGTTGGTGAAGTTATGGAGAGGGTTGATGAAGTAACGGAGTGGGTTGGTGAAGTAACGGAGAGGGTTGATGAAGTGACGGAGAGGGTTGATGAAGTAACGGAGAGGGTTGGTGAAGTAACGGAGAGGGTTGATGAAGTAACGGAGAGGGTTGGTGAAGTAACGGAGAGGGTTGATGAAGTGACGGAGAGGGTTGATGAAGTAATGGAGAGGGTTGATGAAGTAATGAAGAGGGTTGATGAAGTGACGGAGAGGGTTGATGAAGTAATGGAGAGTGTTGTTGAAGTAATGGAGAGGGTTGATGAAGTGACGGAGAGGGTTGATGAAGTAATGGAGAGGGTTGATGAATTAATGGAGAGGGTTGATGAAGTAATGGAGAGGGTTGATGAAGTAATGGAGAGGGTTGGTGAAGTAACGGAGAGGGTTGATGAAGTAATGGAGAGGGTTGATGAAGTGACGGAGAGGGTTGATGAAGTAATGGAGAGGGTTGATGAAGTAATGGAGAGGGTTGATGAAGTGACGGAGAGGGTTGATGAAGTAATGGAGAGGGTTGATGAAGTAATGGAGAGGGTTGATGAAGTAACGGAGAGGGTTGATGAAGTAACGGAGAGGGTTGATGAAGTAATGTAGAGGGTTGATGAAGTAACGGAGAGGGTTGATGAAGTAACGGAGAGGGTTGATGAAGTAACGGAGAGGGTTGATGAAGTAACGGAGAGGGTTGATGAAGTAACGGAGAGGGTTGATGAAGTAACGGAGAGGGTTGATGAAGTAATGGAGAGGGTTGATGAAGTAACGGAGAGGGTTGGTGAAGTAATGGAGAGGGTTGATGAAGTGACGGAGAGGGTTGATGAAGTGACGGAGAGGGTTGATGAAGTGACGGAGAGGGTTGATGAAGTGACGGAGAGGGTTGATGAAGTAATGGAGAGGGTTGATGAAGTAACGGAGAGGGTTGATGAAGTGACGGAGAGGGTTGATGAAGTGACGGAGAGGGTTGATGAAGTAATGGAGAGGGTTGATGAAGTAACGGAGAGGGTTGATGAAGTAACGGAGAGGTTTGATGAAGTAATGTAGAGGGTTGATGAAGTAACGGAGAGGGTTGGTGAAGTAACGGAGAGGGTTGATGAAGTGACGGAGAGGGTTGATGAAGTGACGGAGAGGGTTGATGAAGTGACGGATAGGGTTGATGAAGTAACGGAGAGGGTTGATGAAGTAACGGAGAGGGTTGATGAAGTAATGGAGAGGGTTGATGAAGTAATGGAGAGGGTTGATGAAGTAACGGAGAGGGTTGATGAAGTTACGGAGAGGGTTGATGAAGTAACGGAGAGGGTTGATGAAGTAATAGAGAGGGTTGATGAAGTAATGGAGAGGGTTGATGAAGTAATGGAGAGGGTTGATGAAGTGACGGAGAGGGTTGATGACGTAATGGAGGGGGTTGATGAAGTAACGGAGAGGGTTGGTGAAGTAACGGAGAGGGTTGATGAAGTAATGGAGAGGGTTGATGAAGTAATGGAGAGGGTTGGTGAAGTAACGGAGAGGGTTGGTGAAGTAATGGAGAGGGTTGATGTAGTGACGGAGAGGGTTGATGAAGTAATGGAGAGGGTTGATGAAGTAACGGAGAGGGTTGATGAAGTAATGGAGAGAGTTGAGGAAGTAACGGAGAGGGTTGGTGAAGGAACGGAGAGGGTTGATGAAGTGACGGAGAGGATTGATGAAGTAATGGAGAGGGTTGATGAAGTAATGGAGAGGGTTGGTGAAGTAACGGAGAGGGTTGATGAAGTAATGGAGAGGGTTGGTGAAGTAATGGAGAGGGTTGGTGAAGTAATGGAGAGGGTTGGTGAAATAATGGAGAGGGTTGATGAAGCAACGGAGAGGGTTGATGAAGTAACGGAGAGGGTTGATGAAGTGACGGAGAGGGTTGATGAAGTAACGGAGAGGGTTGGTGAAGTAATGGAGAGGGTTGATGAATTAATGGAGAGGGTTGGTGAAGTAACGGAGAGGGTTGATGAAGTAATGGAGAGGGTTGGTGAAGTAACGGAGAGGGTTGGTGAAGTAATGGAGAGGGTTGATGAAGTAATGGAGAGGGTTGGTGAAGTAACGCAGAGGGTTGATGAAGTAATGGAGAGGGTTGGTGAAGTAATGGAGAGGGTTGGTGAAGTAATGGAGAGGGTTGATGAAGTAATGGAGAGGGTTGATGAAGTAATGGAGAGGGTTGGTGAAGTGACGGAGAGGGTTGGTGAAGTAATGGAGAGGGTTGATGAAGTAATGGAGAGGGTTGATGAAGTGACGGAGAGTTTTGATGAAGTAATGGAGAGGGTTGATGAAGTAATGGAGAGGGTTGATGAAGTAACGGACAGGGTTGATGAAGTAACGGAGAGGGTTGATGAAGTGACGGAGAGGGTTGATGAAGTGACGGAGAGGGTTGATGAAGTAACGGAGAGGGTTGATGAAGTAACGGAGAGGGTTGGTGAAGTAATGGAGAGGGTTGATGAAGTAACGGAGAGGGTTGATGAAGTAACGGAGAGGGTTGATGAAGTGACGGAGAGGGTTGATGAAGTGACGGAGAGGGTTGATGAAGTAACGGAGAGGGTTGATGAAGTAACGGAGAGGGTTGGTGAAGTAATGGAGAGGGTTGATGAAGTAATGGAGAGGGTTGATGAAGTGACGGAGAGGGTTGGTGAAGTGACGGGGAGGGTTGATGAAGCAACAGAGAGGGTTGATGAAGTAATGGAGAGGGTTGGTGAAGTAATCGAGAGGGTTGATGAAGTAATGGAGAGGGTTGATGAAGTAACGGAGAGGGTTGATGAAGTAATGGAGAGGGTTGATGAAGTAACGGAGAGGGTTGATGAAGTAACGGAGAGGGTTGATGAAGTGACGGAGAGGGTTGATGAAGTGACGGAGAGGGTTGATGAAGTAACGGAGAGGGTTGATGAAGTAACGGAGAGGGTTGGTGAAGTAATGGAGAGGGTTGATGAAGTAATGGAGAGGGTTGATGAAGTAACGGAGAGGGTTGATGAAGTGACGGATAGGGTTGATGAAGTAATGGAGAGGGTTGATGAAGTGACGGAGAGGGTTGATGAAGTGACGGAGAGGGTTGATGAAGTGACGGAGAGGGTTGATGAAGTGACGGAGAGGGTTGATGAAGTGACGGAGAGGGTTGATGAAGTAATGGAGAGGGTTGATGAAGTGACGGAGAGGGTTGATGAAGTAATGGAGAGGGTTGATGAATTAACGGAGAGGGTTGATCAAGTAATGGAGAGGGTTGATGAAGTAATGGAGAGGGTTGATGAAGTAATGGAGAGGGTTGGTGAAGTAATGGAGAGGGTTGATGAAGTGACGGAGAGGGTTGATGAAGTAACGGAGATGGTTGATGAAGTAACGGAGAGGGTTGATGAATTAACGGAGAGGGTTGATGAAGTAATGGAGAGGGTTGATGAAGTAATGGAGAGGGTTGATGAAGTAATGGAGAGGGTTGATGAAGTAACGGAGAGGGTTGATGAAGTGACGGAGAGGGTTGATGAATTAACGGAGAGGGTTGATGAAGTAACGGAGAGGGTTGATGAATTAACGGAGAGGGTTGATGAAGTAATGGAGAGGGTTGATGAAGTAATGGAGAGGGTTGATGAAGTAACGGAGAGGGTTGATGAAGTGACGGAGAGGGTTGGTGAAGTAATGGAGAGGGTTGATGAATTAACGGAGAGGGTTGATGAAGTAATGGAGAGGGTTGATGAAGTAATGGAGAGGGTTGATGAAGTAATGGAGAGGGTTGATGAAGTAACGGAGAGGGTTGATGAAGTGACGGAGAGGGTTGATGAATTAACGGAGAGGGTTGATGAAGTAATGGAGAGGGTTGATGAAGTAATGGAGAGGTTTGATGAAGTCATGGAGAGGGTTGGTGAAGTAACGGAGAGGGTTGATGAAGTAACGGAGAGGGTTGGTGAAGTGACGGAGAGGGTTGATGAAGTAATGGAGAGGGTTGATGAAGTAATGGAGAGGGTTGGTGAAGTAATGGAGAGGGTTGGTGAAGTGACGGAGAGGGTTGGTGAAGTGACGGAGAGGGTTGGTGAAGTGACGGAGAGGGTTGATGAATTAACGGAGAGGGTTGATGAAGTAATGGAGAGGGTTGATGAAGTAATGGAGAGGGTTGATGAAGTGATGGAGAGGGTTGATGAAGTAACGGAGAGGGTTGATGAAGTGATGGAGAGGGTTGATGAAGTAACGGAGAGGGTTTATTAAGTGACGGAGAGGGTTGGTGAAGTAATGGAGAGGGTTGATGAAGTAACGGAGAAGGTTGATGAAGTGATGGAGAGGGTTGATGAAGTAACGGAGAGGGTTGATGAAGTGACGGAGAGGGTTGATGAAGTAATGGAGAGGGTTGATGAAGTAATGGAGAGGGTTGATGAAGTCATGGAGAGCGTTGGTGAAGTAACGGAGAGGGTTGGTGAAGTAACGGAGAGGGTTGGTGAAGTAACGGAGAGGGTTGATGAAGTGACGGAGAGGGTTGATGAAGTAATGGAGAGGGTTGATGAAGTAATGGAGAGCGTTGGTGAAGTAACGGAGAGGGTTGGTGAAGTAACGGAGAGGGTTGGTGAAGTAACGGAGAGGGTTGGTGAAGTAACGGAGAGGGTTGATGAAGTGATGGAGAGGGTTGATGAAGTGATGGAGAGGGTTGATGAAGTAATGGAGAGGGTTGGTGAAGTAACGGAGAGGGTTGATGAAGTAATGGAGAGGGTTGGTGAAGTAACGGAGAGGGTTGATGAAGTAATGGAGAGGGTTGATGAAGTGACGGAGAGGGTTGGTGAAGTGACGGAGAGGGTTGATGAAGTAACGGAGAGGGTTGATGAAGTAACGGAGAGGGTTGATGAAGTAATGGAGAGGGTTGATGAAGTAACGGAGAGGGTTGATGAAGTAACGGAGAGGGTTGGTGAAGTGACGGAGAGGGTTGATGAAGTAATGGAGAGGGTTGATGAAGTAACGGAGAGGGTTGATGAAGTAATGGAGAGGGTTGGTGAAGTAACGGAGAGGGTTGATGAAGTGACGGAGAGGGTTGGTGAAGTGACGGAGAGGGTTGGTGAAGTGACGGAGAGGGTTGGTGAAGTAACGGAGAGGGTTGATGAAGTGACGGAGAGGGTTGGTGAAGTGACGGAGAGGGTTGGTGAAGTGACGGAAAGGGTTGGTGAAGTGACGGAGAGGGTTGGTGAAGTAACGGAGAGGGTTGATGAAGTCATGGAGAGGGTTGGTGAAGTAACGGAGAGGGTTGATGAAGTAATGGAGAGGGTTGGTGAAGTGACGGAGAGGGTTGATGAAGTAACGGAGAGGGTTGATGAAGTGACGGAGAGGGTTGATGAAGTCATGGAGAGGGTTGATGAAGTGACGGAGAGGGTTGATGAAGTAACGGAGAGGGTTGATGAAGTAACGGAGAGGGTTGGTGAAGTAACGGAGAGGGTTGATGAAGTGACGGAGAGGGTTGATGAATTAATGGAGAGGGTTGATGAAGTCATGGAGAGGGTTGATGAAGTAACGGAGAGGGTTGATGAAGTAATGGAGAGGGTTGATGAAGTGACGGAGAGGGTTGATGAAGTAATGGAGAGGGTTGATGAAGTAACGGAGAGGGTTGATGAAGTAATGGAGAGAGTTGATGAAGTGACGGAGAGGGTTGATGAAGTAAAGGAGAGGGTTGATGAAGTAATGGAGAGGGTTGATGAAGTGACGGAGAGGGTTGATGAAGTAACGGAGAGGGTTGATGAAGTAATGGAGAGGGTTGATGAAGTGACGGAGAGGGTTGATGAATTAATGGAGAGGGTTGATGAAGTAATGGAGAGTGTTGATGAAGTAACGGAGAGGGTTGATGAAGTAAAGGAGAGGGTTGATGAAGTAACGGAGAGGGTTGATGAAGTAATGGAGAGGGTTGATGAAGTGACGGAGAGGGTTGATGAAGTGACGGAGAGGGTTGATGAATTAACGGAGAGGGTTGATGAAGTAACGGAGAGGGTTGATGAAGTGACGGAGAGGGTTGATGAATTAATGGAGAGGGTTGATGAAGTCACGGAGAGGGTTGATGAAGTGACGGAGAGGGTTGATGAATTAATGGAGAGGGTTGATGAAGTGACGGAGAGGGTTGATGAAGTGACGGAGAGGGTTGATGAAGTGACGGAGAGGGTTGATGAAGTAACGGAGAGGGTTGATGAAGTAACTGAGAGGGTTGGTGAAGTAATGGAGACGGTTGATGAAGTAATGGAGAGGATTGATTAAGTGACGGAGAGGGTTGGTGAATTAATGGAGAGGGTTGATGAAGTAACGGAAAGGTTGATGAAGTAACGGAGAGGGTTGATGAAGTGACGGAGAGGGTGGATGAAGTAATGGAGAGGGTTGATGAAGTAATGGAGAGGGTTGATGAAGTGACGGAGAGGGTTGGTGAAGTAATGGAGAGGGTTGATGAAGTAACGGAGAGGGTTGATGAAGTAACGGAGAGGGTTGGTGAAGTGACGGAGAGGGTTGGTGAAGTAACGGAGAGGGTTGATGAAGTAATGGAGAGGGTTGATGAAGTAATGGAGAGGGTTGGTGAAGTAACGGAGAGGGTTGATGAATTGACGGAGAGGGTTGATGAAGTAATGGAGAGGGTTGGTGAAGTAACGGAGAGGGTTGATGAAGTGACGGAGAGGGTTGATGAAGTAACGGAGAGGGTTGGTGAAGTAACGGAGAGGGTTGATGAAGTGACGGAGAGGGTTGATGAAGTAACGGAGAGGGTTGGTGAAGTAACGGAGAGGGTTGGTGAAGTAATGGAGAGGGTTGATGAAGTAATGGAGAGGGTTGATGAAGTAACGGAGAGGGTTGGTGAAGTGACGGAGAGGATTGATGAAGTAATGGAGAGGGTTGATGAAGTAACGGAGAGGGTTGATGAAGTAATGGAGAGGGTTGATGAATTAATGGAGAGGGTTGATGAAGTAACGGAGAGGGTTGGTGAATTAATGGAGAGGGTTGATGAATTAATGGAGAGGGTTGATGAAGTAACGGAGATGGTTGATGAAGTAATGGAGAGGGTTGATGAAGTAATGGAGAGGGTTGATGAATTAATGGAGAGGGTTGATGAAGTAACGGAGAGGGTTGGTGAATTAATGGAGAGGGTTGATGAATTAATGGAGAGGGTTGGTGAAGTAATGGAGAGGGTTGGTGAAGTAATGGAGAGGGTTGGTGAAGTAATGGAGAGGATTGATGAAGTAACGGAGAGGTTAGGTGAAGTAATGGAGAGGGTTGATGAAGTAACGGAGAGGGTTGATGAAGTAATGGAGAGGGTTGATGAAGTAATGGAGAGGGTTGATGAAGTAACGGAGAGGGTTGAAGAAGTAACGGAGAGGGTTGATGAAGTGACGGAGAGGGTTGATGAAGTAACGGAGAGGGTTGATGAAGTAACGGAGAGGGTTGGTGAAGTAATGGAGACGGTTGATGAAGTAATGGAGAGGGTTGATGAAGTGACGGAGAGGGTTGGTGAAGTAATGGAGAGGGTTGATGAAGTAACGGAGAGGGTTGATGAAGTAACGGAAAGGTTGATGAAGTAACGGAGAGGGTTGATGAAGTGACGGAGAGGGTTGATGAAGTAATGGAGAGGGTTGATGAAGTAATGGAGAGGGTTGATGAAGTGATGGAGAGGGTTGGTGAAGTAACGGAGAGGGTTGATGAAGTAACGGAGAGGGTTGGTGAAGTGACGGAGAGGGTTGGTGAAGTAACGGAGAGGGTTGATGAAGTGACGGAGAGGGTTGATGAAGTGACGGAGAGGGTTGATGAAGTAACGGAGAGTGTTGATGAAGTAACGGAGAGGGTTGATGAAGTGACGGAGAGGGTTGGTGAAGTAACGGAGAGGGTTGGTGAAGTAATGGAGAGGGTTGGTGAAGTGACGGAGAGGGTTGGTGAAGTAATGGAGAGGGTTGGTGAAGTAACGGAGAGGGTTGGTGAAGTAATGGAGAGGGTTGATGAAGTAATGGAGAGGGTTGATGAAGTAACGGAGAGGGTTGGTGAAGTGACGGAGAGGATTGATGAAGTAATGGAGAGGGTTGATGAAGTAACGGAGAGGGTTGATGAAGTAATGGAGAGGGTTGATGAATTAATGGAGAGGGTTGATGAAGTAACGGAGAGGGTTGGTTAAGTAATGGAGAGGGTTGATGAATTAATGGAGAGGGTTGATGAAGTAACGGAGAGGGTTGATGAAGTAATGGAGAGGGTTGATGAAGTAATGGAGAGGGTTGATGAATTAATGGAGAGGGTTGATGAAGTAACGGAGAGGGTTGGTGAATTAATGGAGAGGGTTGGTGAAGTAATGGAGAGGGTTGGTGAAGTAATGGAGAGGGTTGGTGAAGTAATGGAGAGGATTGATGAAGTAACGGAGAGGGTTGGTGAAGTAATGGAGAGGGTTGATGAAGTAACGGAGAGGGTTGATGAAGTAATGGAGAGGGTTGATGAAGTAATGGAGAGGGTTGATGAAGTAACGGAGAGGGTTGATGAAGTAACGGAGAGGGTTGATGAAGTGACGGAGAGGGTTGATGAAGTAACGGAGAGGGTTGATGAAGTAACGGAGAGGGTTGATGAAGTAATGGAGAGGGTTGATGAAGTAACGGAGAGGGTTGATGAAGTAATGGAGAGGGTTGATGAAGTAACGGAGAGGGTTGATGAATAAATGGAGAGGGTTGATGAAGTAACGGAGAGGGTTGATGAAGTAACGGAGAGGGTTGATGAATTAATGGAGAGGGTTGATGAATAAATGGAGAGGGTTGATGAAGTAACGGAGAGGGTTGATGAAGTAACGGAGAGGGTTGATGAATTAATGGAGAGGGTTGATGAAGTAACGGAGAGGGTTGATGAAGTAACGGAGAGGGTTGATGAAGTAATGGAGAGGGTTGATCAAGTAACGGAGAGGGTTGATGAAGTAACGGAGAGGGTTGATGAAGTAATGGAGAGGGTTGATGAAGTAACGGAGAGGGTTGATGAAGTAACGGAGAGGGTTGATGAATTAATGGAGAGGGTTGATGAATAAATGGAGAGGGTTGATGAAGTAACGGAGAGGGTTGATGAAGTAACGGAGAGGGTTGATGAATTAATGGAGAGGGTTGATGAAGTAACGGAGAGGGTTGATGAAGTAATGGAGAGGGTTGATGAAATAATGGAGAGGGTTGATGAAGTGAGGGAGAGGGTTGATGAAGTAATGGAGAGGGTTGATGAAGTAACGGAGAGGGTTGATGAATTAATAGAGAGGGTTGATGAAGTAACGGAGAGGGTTGATGAAGTAATGGAGAGGGTTGATGAAGTAACGGAGAGGGTTGATGAAGTAATGGAGAGGGTTGATCAAGTAACGGAGAGGGTTGATGAAGTAACGGAGAGGGTTGATGAAGTAATGGAGAGGGTTGATGAAGTAACGGAGAGGGTTGATGAAGTAACGGAGAGGGTTGATGAATTAATGGAGAGGGTTGATGAATAAATGGAGAGGGTTGATGAAGTAACGGAGAGGGTTGATGAAGTAATGGAGAGGGTTGATGAAGTAACGGAGAGGGTTGATGAAGTAACGGAGAGGGTTGATGAAGTAATGGAGAGGGTTGATGAAGTCACGGAGAGGGTTGATGAAGTAACGGAGAGGGTTGATGAAGTAACGGAGAGGGTTGATGAATTAATGGAGAGGGTTGATGAAGTAATGGAGAGGGTTGATGAATTAATGGAGAGGGTTGATGAAGTAACGGAGAGGGTTGATGAAGTAATGGAATGGGTTGATCAAGTAACGGAGAGGGTTGATGAAGTAACGGAGAGGGTTGATGAAGTAACGGAGAGGGTTGATGAAGTAATGGAATGGGTTGATCAAGTAACGGAGAGGGTTGATGAAGTAACGGAGAGGGTTGATGAAGTAACGGAGAGGGTTGATGAATTAATGGAGAGGGTTGATGAAGTAATGGAGAGGGTTGATGAATTAATGGAGAGGGTTGATGAAGTAACGGAGAGGGTTGATGAATTAATGGAGAGGGTTGATGAAGTAACAGAGAGGGTTGATGAAGTAATGGAGAGGGTTGATGAAGTAACGGAGAGTGTTGATGAAGTAACGGAGAGGGTTGATGAATTAATGGAGAGGGTTGATGAAGTAATGGAGAGGGTTGATGAATTAATGGAGAGGGTTGATGAAGTAACGGAGAGGGTTGATGAAGTAACGGAGAGGGTTGATGAAGTAACGGAGAGGGTTGATGAATTAATGGAGAGGGTTAATGAATAAATGGAGAGGGTTGATGAATAAATGGAGAGGGTTGATGCAGTAACGGAGAGGGTTGATGAAGTGACGGAGAGGGTTGATGAAGTGACGGAGAGGGTTGATGAATTAATGGAGAGGGTTGATGAAGTAACGGAGAGGGTTGGTGAAGTAACGGAGAGGGTTGATGAAGTAACGGAGAGGGTTGATGAAGTAACGGAGAGGGTTGGTGAAGTAATGGAGAGGGTTGATGAAGTAACGGAGAGGGTTGATGAAGTAATGGAGAGGGTTGATGAAGTAATGGAGAGGGTTGATGAAGTAACGGAGAGGGTTGATGAAGTAATGGAGAGGGTTGATGAAGTAACGGAGAGGGTTGATGAATAAATGGAGAGGGTTGATGAAGTAACGGAGAGGGTTGATGAAGTAACGGAGAGGGTTGATGAATTAATGGAGAGGGTTGATGAATAAATGGAGAGGGTTGATGAAGTAACGGAGAGGGTTGATGAAGTAACGGAGAGGGTTGATGAATTAATGGAGAGGGTTGATGAAGTAACGGAGAGGGTTGATGAAGTAACGGAGAGGGTTGATGAAGTAATGGAGAGGGTTGATCAAGTAACGGAGAGGGTTGATGAAGTAACGGAGAGGGTTGATGAAGTAATGGAGAGGGTTGATGAATTAATGGAGAGGGTTGATGAATAAATGGAGAGGGTTGATCAAGTAACGGAGAGGGTTGATGAAGTAACGGAGAGGGTTGATGAAGTAACGGAGAGGGTTGATGAATTAATGGAGAGGGTTGATGAATAAATGGAGAGGGTTGATGAAGTAACGGAGAGGGTTGATGAAGTAACGGAGAGGGTTGATGAATTAATGGAGAGGGTTGATGAAGTAACGGAGAGGGTTGATGAAGTAATGGAGAGGGTTGATGAAATAATGGAGAGGGTTGATGAAGTGAGGGAGAGGGTTGATGAAGTAATGGAGAGGGTTGATGAAGTAACGGAGAGGGTTGATGAATTAATAGAGAGGGTTGATGAAGTAACGGAGAGGGTTGATGAAGTAATGGAGAGGGTTGATGAAGTAACGGAGAGGGTTGATGAAGTAATGGAGAGGGTTGATCAAGTAACGGAGAGGGTTGATGAAGTAACGGAGAGGGTTGATGAAGTAATGGAGAGGGTTGATGAAGTAACGGAGAGGGTTGATGAAGTAACGGAGAGGGTTGATGAATTAATGGAGAGGGTTGATGAATAAATGGAGAGGGTTGATGAAGTAACGGAGAGGGTTGATGAAGTAATGGAGAGGGTTGATGAAGTAACGGAGAGGGTTGATGAAGTAACGGAGAGGGTTGATGAAGTAATGGAGAGGGTTGATGAAGTAACGGAGAGGGTTGATGAAGTAACGGAGAGGGTTGATGAAGTAACGGAGAGGGTTGATGAATTAATGGAGAGGGTTGATGAAGTAATGGAGAGGGTTGATGAATTAATGGAGAGGGTTGATGAAGTAACGGAGAGGGTTGATGAAGTAATGGAATGGGTTGATCAAGTAACGGAGAGGGTTGATGAAGTAACGGAGAGGGTTGATGAAGTAACGGAGAGGGTTGATGAAGTAATGGAATGGGTTGATCAAGTAACGGAGAGGGTTGATGAAGTAACGGAGAGGGTTGATGAAGTAACGGAGAGGGTTGATGAATTAATGGAGAGGGTTGATGAAGTAATGGAGAGGGTTGATGAATTAATGGAGAGGGTTGATGAAGTAACGGAGAGGGTTGATGAATTAATGGAGAGGGTTGATGAAGTAACAGAGAGGGTTGATGAAGTAATGGAGAGGGTTGATGAAGTAACGGAGAGTGTTGATGAAGTAACGGAGAGGGTTGATGAATTAATGGAGAGGGTTGATGAAGTAATGGAGAGGGTTGATGAATTAATGGAGAGGGTTGATGAAGTAACGGAGAGGGTTGATGAAGTAACGGAGAGGGTTGATGAAGTAACGGAGAGGGTTGATGAATTAATGGAGAGGGTTAATGAATAAATGGAGAGGGTTGATGAATAAATGGAGAGGGTTGATGCAGTAACGGAGAGGGTTGATGAAGTGACGGAGAGGGTTGATGAAGTGACGGAGAGGGTTGATGAATTAATGGAGAGGGTTGATGAAGTAACGGAGAGGGTTGGTGAAGTAACGGAGAGGGTTGATGAAGTAACGGAGAGGGTTGATGAAGTAACGGAGAGGGTTGGTGAAGTAACGGAGAGGGTTGATGAAGTGACGGAGAGGGTTGATGAAGTGACGGAGAGGGTTGATGAAGTAACGGAGAGGGTTGATGAAGTAACGGAGAGGGTTGATGAAGTAATGGAGAGGGTTGATGAAGTAATGGAGAGTGTTGGTGAAGTAACGGAGAGGGTTGATGAAGTAACGGAGAGGGTTGGTGAAGTGACGGAGAGGGTTGGTGAAGTAACGGAGAGGGTTGATGAATTCATGGAGAGGGTTGATGAAGTAACGGAGAGGGTTGATGAAGTAACGGAGAGGTTTGATGAAGTAACGGAGAGGGTTGATGAAGTAATGGAGAGGGTTGATGAAGCAACGGAGAGAGTTGATGAAGTAATGGAGAGGGTTGATGAAGTAACGGAGAGGGTTGATGAAGTAACGGAGAGGGTTGATGAAGTAACGGAGAGTTTTGATGAAGTAACGGAGAGGGTTGGTGAATTAATGGAGAGGGTTGATGAAGTGAGGGAGAGGGTTGGTGAAGTAACGGAGAGTTTTGATGAAGTAACGGAGAGGGTTGGTGAAGTAACGGAGAGTTTTGATGAAGTAACGGAGAGGGTTGATGAAGTAATGGAGTGTTTTGATGAAGTAACGGAGAGGGTTGGTGAATTAATGGAGAGGGTTGATGAAGTGAGGGAGAGGGTTGATGAAGTAATGGAGAGGGTTGATGAAGTAACGGAGAGTTTTGATGAAGCAACGGAGAGGGTTGGTGAAGTAACGGAGAGTTTTGATGAAGTAACGGAGAGGGTTGGTGAAGTAACGGAGAGTTTTGATGAAGTAACGGAGAGGGTTGATGAAGTAATGGAGTGTTTTGATGAAGTAACGGAGAGGGTTGGTGAATTAATGGAGAGGGTTGATGAAGTGAGGGAGAGGGTTGATGAAGCAACGGAGAGTTTTGATGAAGTAACGGAGAGGGTTGGTGAAGTAATGGAGAGGGTTGATGAAGTAACGGAGAGGGTTGATGAAGTAACGGAGAGGGTTGGTGAAGTAACGGAGAGTTTTGATGAAGTAACGGAGAGTGTTGGTGAAGTAACGGAGAGGGTTGGTGAAGTAACGGAGAGTTTTGATGAAGTAACGGAGAGGGTTGGTGAAGTAACGGAGAGGGTTGGTGAAGTAACGGAGAGGTTTGATGAAGTAATGGAGAGGGTTGATGAAGTAACGGAGAGGGTTGGTGAAGTGATGGAGAGGGTTGATGAAGTAACGGAGAGGGTTGATGAAGTAACGGAGAGGGTTGGTGAAGTAACGGAGAGTTTTGATGAAGTAACGGAGAGGGTTGGTGAAGTAACAGAGAGTTTTGATGAAGTAACGGAGAGGGTTGGTGAAGTAACGGAGAGTTTTGATGAAGTAACGGAGAGGGTTGGTGAAGTAACGGAGAGTTTTGATAAAGTAACGGAGAGGGTTGATGAAGTAATGGAGAGGGTTGGTGAAGTAACGGAGAGTTTTGATGAAGTAACGGAGAGGGTTGGTGAAGTAACGGAGAGGGTTGGTGAAGTAACGGAGAGCTTTGATGAAGTAACGGAGAGGGTTGATGAAGTAACGGAGAGGGTTGGTGAAGTAACGGAGAGTTTTGATGAAGAAACGGAGAGGGTTGATGAAGTAACGGAGAGGGTTGGTGAAGTAACGGAGAGGGTTGATGAAGTAATGGAGAGGGTTGATGAAGTAACGGAGAGGGTTGGTGAAGTAACGGAGAGTTTTGATGAAGTCACGGAGAGGGTTGGTGAAGTAACGGAGAGGGTTAGTGAAGTAACGGAGAGGGTTGATGAAGTAACGGAGAGGGTTGGTGAAGTAATGGAGAGGGTTGATGAAATAACGGAGAGGGTTGATGAAGTAATGGAGAGGGTTGATGAAGTAACGGAGAGGGTTGGTGAAGTAACGGAGAGTTTTGATGAAGTAACGAAGAGGGTTGGTGAAGTAACGGAGAGGGTTGGTGAAGTAACGGAGAGGGTTGGTGAAGTAACGGAGAGTTTTGATGAAGTAACGGAGAGGGTTGGTGAAGTAACGGAGAGGGTTGATGAAGTAACGGAGAGGGTTGATGAATTAATGGAGAGGGTTGATGAAGTAACGGAGAGGGTTAGTGAAGTAATGGAGAGGGTTGATGAAGTAACGGAGAGGGTTGATGAAGTAATGGAGAGGGTTGGTGAAGTAATGGAGAGGGTTGATGAAGTAATGGAGAGGGTTGATGAAG
Organism: Heptranchias perlo; assembly: GCF_035084215.1. Taxonomy (NCBI): domain Eukaryota; kingdom Metazoa; phylum Chordata; class Chondrichthyes; order Hexanchiformes; family Hexanchidae; genus Heptranchias; species Heptranchias perlo. Next base: position 663,009 of record NW_027138870.1, on the reverse strand, counting down.
TAATGGAGAGGGTTGATGAAGTAACGGAGAGTGTTGATGAAGTAACGGAGAGGGTTGATGAAGTAACGGAAAGGGTTGGTGAAGTAACGGAGAGGGTTGATGAAGTAATGGAGAGGGTTGATGAAGTAATGGAGAGGGTTGATGAAGTAATGGAGAGGGTTGATGAAGTAACGGAGAGGGTTGGTGAAGTAACGGAGAGGGTTGATGAAGTAATGGAGAGGGTTGGTGAAGTAACGGAGAGAGTTGATGAAGTAACGGAGAGAGTTGATGAAGTAATGGAGAGGGTTGATGAATTAATGGAGAGGGTTGATGAATTAATGGAGAGGGTTGATGAATTAATGGAGAGGGTTGATGAAGTGAGGGAGAGGTTTGATGAAGTAACGGAGAGGTTTGATGAATTAATGGAGAGGGTTGATGATTTAATGGAGAGGGTTGATGAAGTAACGGAGAAGGTTGATGAAGTAACGGAGAGGTTTGATGAAGTAATGGAGAGGGTTGATGAAGTAATGGAGAGGGTTGATGAAGTAACGGAGAGGTTTGATGAAGTAATGGAGAGGGTTGATGAAGTAACGGAGAGGTTTGATGAAGTAATGGAGAGGGTTGATGAAGTAACGGAGAGGGTTGATGAAGTAACGGAGAGGGTTGATGAAGTAACGGAGAGTTTTGATGAAGTAACGGAGAGGGTTGGTGAATTAATGGAGAGGGTTGATGAAGTGACGGAGAGGGTTGATGAATTAATGGAGAGGGTTGATGAAGTAATGGAGAGGGGTGATGAAGTAACGGAGAGGGTTGATGAAGTAATGGAGAGGGTTGATGAAGTAACGGAGAGGGTTGGTGAAGTAACGGAGAGGGTTGATGAAGTAACGGAGAGGGTTGGTGAAGTAACGGAGAGGGTTGATTAAGTAACGGAGAGGGTTGATGAAGTAACGGAGAGGGTTGATGAAGTAACGGAGAGGGGTGATGAAGTAACGGAGAGGGTTGATGAAGTAACGGAGAGGGTTGATGAAGTAACGGAGAGGGTTGGTGAAGTAACGGAGAGGGTTGATGAAGTAACGGAGAGGGGTGATGAAGTAACGGAGAGGGGTGATGAAGTAACGGAGAGGGTTGATGAAGTAATGGAGAGGGTTGATGAAGTAACAGAGAGGGTTGGTGAAGTAACGGAGAGTTTTGATGAAGTAACGGAGAGGGTTGGTGAAGTAACGGAGAGGGTTGGTGAAGTAACGGAGAGTTTTGATGAAGTAACGGAGAGGGTTGATGAAGTAATGGAGAGGGTTGGTGAAGTAACGGAGAGTTTTGATGAAGTAACGGAGAGGGTTGGTGAAGTAACGGAGAGGGTTGATGAAGTAACGGAGAGGGTTGATGAAGTGACGGAGAGGGTTGGTGAAGTAACGGAGAGTTTTGATGAAGTAACGGAGAGGGTTGATGAAGTAATGGAGAGGGTTGATGAAGTAACGGAGAGGGTTGGTGAAGTAACGGAGAGTTTTGATGAAGTAACGGAGAGGGTTGGTGAAGTAACGGAGAGGGTTGATGAAGTAACGGAGAGGGTTGATGAAGTAATGGAGAGGGTTGATGAAGTAACGGAGAGGGTTGGTGAAGTAACGGAGAGTTTTGATGAAGTAACGGAGAGGGTTGGTGAAGTAACGGAGAGGGTTGGTGAAGTAACGGAGAGGGTTGATGAAGTAACGGAGAGGGTTGGTGAAGTAATGGAGAGGGTTGATGAAGTAACGGAGAGGGTTGATGAAATAACGGAGAGGGTTGGTGAAGTAATGGAGAGGGTTGATGAAGTGAGGGAGAGGGTTGATGAAGTAATGGAGAGGGTTGATGAAGTAACGGAGAGGGTTGGTGAAGTAACGGAGAGGGTTGGTGAAGTAACGGAGAGGGTTGATGAAGTAATGGAGAGGGTTGATGAAGTAACGGAGAGGGTTGGTGAAGTCACGGAGAGTTTTGATGAAGTAACGGAGAGGGTTGGTGAAGTAACGGAGAGGGTTGGTGAAGTAACGGAGAGGGTTGGTGAAGTAACGGAGAGGGTTGGTGAAGTAACGGAGAGGGTTTGTGAAGTAACGGAGAGGGTTGGTGAAGTCACGGAGAGGGTTGGTGAAGTAACGGAGAGGGTTGGTGAAGTAACGGAGAGGGTTGATGAAGTAATGGAGAGGGTTGATGAAGTAACGGAGAGGGTTGGTGAAGTTCCGGAGAGTTTTGATGAAGTAACGGAGAGGGTTGGTGAAGTAACGGAGAGGGTTGGTGAAGTAACGGAGAGATTTGATGAAGTAACGGAGAGGGTTGGTGAAGTAACGGAGAGGGTTGGTGAAGTAACGGAGAGGGTTGATGAATTAATGGAGAGGGTTGATGAAGTAACGGAGAGGGTTGGTGAAGTAACGGAGAGGGTTGATGAAGTAATGGAGAGGGTTGATGAAGTAACGGAGAGGGTTGATGAAGTAATGGAGAGGGTTGTTGAAGTAATGGAGAGGGTTGATGAAGTAAAGGAGAGGGTTGATGAAGTAACGGAGAGGGTTGATGAAGTAACGGAGAGGGTTGGTGAAATAACGGAGAGGGTTGATGAAGTAATGGAGAGGGTTGATGAAGTAATGGAGAGGGTTGATGAAGTAATGGAGAGGGTTGATGAAGTAACGGAGAGGGTTGGTGAAGTAACGGAGAGGGTTGATGAAGTAATGGAGAGGGTTGGTGAAGTAACGGAGAGGGTTGATGAAGTAACGGAGAGGGTTGATGAAGGAATGGAGAGGGTTGATGAATTAATGGAGAGGGTTGATGAATTAATGGAAAGGGTTGATGAATTAATGGAGAGGGTTGATGAAGTGAGGGAGAGGTTTGATGAAGTAACGGAGAGATTTGATGAATTAATGGAGAGGGTTGATGAATTAATGGAGAGGGTTGATGAAGTAACGGAGAGGGTTGGTGAAGTAACGGAGAGGTTTGATGAAGTAATGGAGAGGGTTGATGAAGTAACGGAGAGGTTTGATGAAGTAATGGAGAGGGTTGATGAAGTAACGGAAAGGGTTGATGAAGTAACGGAGAGGGTTGATGAAGTAACGGAGAGGGTTGATGAAGTAACGGAGAGTTTTGATTAAGTAACGGAGAGGGTTGGTGAATTAATGGAGAGGGTTGATGAAGTGACGGAGAGGGTTGATGAATTAATGGAGAGGGTTGATGAAGTAACGGAGAGGGGTGATGAAGTAACGGAGAGGGTTGATGAAGTAATGGAGAGGGTTGGTGAAGTAACGGAGAGGGTTGATGAAGTAACGGAGAGGGTTGATGAAGTAACGGAGAGGGGTGATGAAGTAACGGAGAGGGTTGATGAAGTAATGGAGAGGGTTGATGAAGTAACTGAGAGGGTTGGTGAAGTAATGGAGAGGGTTGATGAAGTAACGGAGAGGGTTGATGAAGTAACGGAGAGGGTTGGTGAAGTAACGGAGAGGGTTGATGAAGTAACGGAGAGGGGTGATGAAGTAACGGAGAGGGTTGATGAAGTAATGGAGAGGGTTGATGAAGTAACGGAGAGGGTTGGTGAAGTAACGGAGAGGGTTGATGAAGTAACGGAGAGGGTTGTTGAAGTAACGGAGAGGGTTGATGAAGCAATGGAGAGGGTTGATGAATTGACGGAGAGGGTTGGTGAAGTAATGGAGAGGGTTGATGAAGTGACGGAGAGGGTTGATGAAGTAACGGAGAGGGTTGATGAAGTAACGGAGAGGGTTGATGAAGTTACGGAGAGGGTTGATGAAGTAACGGAGAGGGTTGATGAAGTTACGGAGAGGGTTGATGAAGTTACGGAGAGGTTTGATGAAGTAACGGAGAGGGTTGATGAAGTAACGGAGAGGGTTGATGAAGTAACGGAGAGGGTTGATGAAGTTACGGAGAGGTTTGATGAAGTTACGTAGAGGGTTGATGATGTAACGGAGAGGGTTGATGAAGTAACGGAGATGGTTGATGAAGTAATGGAAAGGGTTGATGAAGTTACGGAGAGGGTTGATGAATTAACGGAGAGGGTTGATGAAGTTACGGAGAGGTTTGATGAAGTTACGGAGAGGGTTGATGAAGTTACGGAGAGGTTTGATGAAGTAACGGAGAGGGTTGATGAAGTAATGGAGAGGGTTGATGAAGGTACGGAGAGGGTTGATGAATTAACGGAGAGGGTTGATGAAGTAACGGAGAGGTTTGATGAAGTAACGGAGAGGGTTGATGACGTAATGGAGAGGGTTGATGAAGTAACGGAGAGGGTTGATGAAGTAATGGAGAGGGTTGATGAAGTAATGGAAAGGATTGATGAAGTCATGGAGAGGGTTGGTGAAGTAACGGAGAGGGTTGATGAAGTAATGGAGAGGGTTGATGAAGTAACGGAGAGGGTTGGTGAAGTAACGGAGAGGGTTGGTGAAGTAACGGAGAGGGTTGATGAAGTAACGGAGAGGGTTGATGAAGTGAGGGAGAGGGTTGGTGAAGTAACGGAGAGGGTTGGTGAAGTAACGGAGAGGGTTGATGAAGTAACGGAGAGGGTTGGTGAAGTGAGGGAGAGGGTTGGTGAAGTAACGGAGAGGGTTGGTGAAGTAACGGAGAGGGTTGATGAAGTGAGGGAGAGGGTTGGTGAAGTAATGGAGAGGGTTGATGAAGTAACGGAGAGGGTTGGTGAAGTAACGGAGAGGGTTGATGAAGTGAGGGAGAGGGTTGATGAAGTAACGGAGAGGGTTGATGAAGTAATGGAGAGGGTTGATGAAGTAACGGAGAGGGTTGATGAAGTGACGGAGAGGGTTGATGAAGTAATGGAGAGGGTTGGTGAAGTAACGGAGAGGGTTGATGAAGTAACGGAGAGGGTTGAAGAAGTAACGGAGAGGGTTGATGAAGTAACGGAGAGGGTTGATGAAGTAACGGAGAGGGTTGAAGAAGTAACGGAGAGGGTTGGTGAAGTAACGGAGAGGGTTGATGAAGTAACGGAGAGGGTTGGTGAAGTAACGGAGAGGGTTGATGAAGTGACGGAGAGGGTTGGTGAAGTAACGGAGAGGGTTGATGAAGTGACGGAGAGGGTTGATGAAGTAACGGAGAGGGTTGATGAAGTCACGGAGAAGGTTGATGATGTAACGGAGAGGGTTGAAGTGACGGAGAGGGTTGATGAAGTAATCGAGAGGGTTGGTGAAGTAACGGATAGGGTTGAAGTAATGGAGAGGGTTGATGAAGTGATGGAGAGAGTTGATGAAGTAACGGAGAGGGTTGATGAAGTAATGGAGAGGGTTGATGAAGTAACGGAGAGGGTTGGTGAAGTAACGGAGAGGGTTGATGAAGTGAGGGAGAGGGTTGATGAAGTAACGGAGAGGGTTGATGAAGTAATGGAGAGGGTTGATGAAGTAACGGAGAGGGTTGATGAAGTGACGGAGAGGGTTGATGAAGTAACGGAGAGGGTTGGTGAAGTAACGGAGAGGGTTGAAGAAGTAACGGAGAGGGTTGATGAAGTAACGGAGAGGGTTGATGAAGTAACGGAGAGGGTTGAAGAAGTAACGGAGAGGGTTGGTGAAGTAACGGAGAGGGTTGATGAAGTAACGGAGAGGGTTGGTGAAGTAACGGAGAGGGTTGATGAAGTGACGGAGAGGGTTGGTGAAGTAACGGAGAGGGTTGATGAAGTGACGGAGAGGGTTGATGAAGTAACGGAGAGGGTTGATGAAGTCACGGAGAAGGTTGATGATGTAACGGAGAGGGTTGAAGTGACGGAGAGGGTTGATGAAGTAATCGAGAGGGTTGGTGAAGTAACGGATAGGGTTGAAGTAATGGAGAGGGTTGATGAAGTGATGGAGAGAGTTGATGAAGTAACGGAGAGGGTTGGTGAAGTGACGGAGAGGGTTGGTGAAGTAACGGAGAGGGTTGATGAAGTAACGGAGAGGGTTGATGAAGTAACGGAGAGGGTTGATGAAGTCACGGAGAAGGTTGATGATGTAACGGAGAGGGTTGAAGTGACGGAGAGGGTTGATGAAGTAATCGAGAGGGTTGGTGAAGTAACGGAGAGGGTTGGTGAAGTAACGGGGAGCGTTAATGAAGTAATGGAGAGGGTTGAAGTAACGGAGAGGGTTGATGAAGTGACGGAGAGGGTTGGTGAAGTGACGGAGAGGGTTGATGAAGTAACGGAGAGGGTTGATGAAGTGACGGAGAGGGTTGGTGAAGTAATGGAGAGGTTTGATGAAGTGACGGAGAGGGTTGATGAAGTAACGGAGAGGGTTGATGAAGTGACGGAGAGGGTTGATGAAGTAACGGAGAGGGTTGATGAAGTGACGGAGAGGGTTGATGAAGTAACAGAGAGGGTTGATGAAGTAACGGAGAGGGTTGATGAAGTAACAGAGAGGGTTGATGAAGTAACGGAGAGGGTTGATGAAGTAACGGAGAGGGTTGATGAAGTGACGGAGAGGGTTGGTGAAGTAACGGAGAGGGTTGGTGAAGTAATGGAGAGTGTTGGTGAAGTAACGGAGAGGGTTGATGAAGTGACGGAGAGGGTTGATGAAGTAATGGAGAGGGTTGATGAAGTAACGGAGAGGGTTGATGAAGTAATGGAGAGGGTTGATGAAGTGACGGAGAGGGTTGATGAAGTAACGGAGAGGGTTGATGAAGTGACGGAGAGGGTTGATGAAGTGACGGAGAGGGTTGATGAAGTAATGGAGAGGGTTGATGAAGTAACGGAGAGGGTTGATGAAGTGACGGAGAGGGTTGATGAAGTAACGGAGAGGGTTGATGAAGTGACGGAGAGGGTTGATGAAGTGAGGGAGAGGGTTGGTGAAGTAACGGAGAGGGTTGATGAAGTAACGGAGAGGTTTGATGAAGTAACGGAGAGGGTTGATGAGGTAATGGAGAGGGTTGATGAAGTAACGGAGAGGGTTGATGAAGTAATGGAGAGGGTTGATGAAGTAATGGAAAGGATTGATGAAGTCATGGAGAGGGTTGGTGAAGTAACGGAGAGGGTTGATGAAGTAATGGAGAGGGTTGATGAAGTAACTGAGAGGGTTGGTGAAGTAACGGAGAGGGTTGATGAAGTAACGGAGAGGGTTGGTGAAGTAACGGAGAGGGTTGATGAATTAATGGAGAGGGTTGATGAAGTAACGGAGAGGGTTGATGAAGTAATGGAGAGGGTTGATGAAGTAATGGAGAGGGTTGGTGAAGTAACGGAGAGGGTTGGTGAAGTAACGGAAAGGGTTGGTGAAGTAACGGAGAGGGTTGGTGAAGTAACGGAGAGGGTTGATGAAGTAACGGAGAGGGTTGATGAAGTGACGGAGAGGGTTGGTGAAGTGACGGAGAGGGTTGATGAAGTAACGGAGAGGGTTGATGAAGTGAGGGAGAGGGTTGATGAAGTAATGGAGAGGGTTGGTGAAGTAACGGAGAGGGTTGGTGAAGTAACGGAGAGGGTTGATGAAGTGACGGAGAGGGTTGGTGAAGTAATGGAGAGGGTTGATGAAGTAACGGAGAGGGTTGATGAAGTGACGGAGAGGGTTGATGAAGTAATGGAGAGGGTTGGTGAAGTAACGGAGAGGGTTGGTGAAGTAACGGAGAGGGTTGATGAAGTAACGGAGAGGGTTGGTGAAGTAATGGAGAGGGTTGATGAAGTAACGGAGAGGGTTGATGAAGTAACGGAGAGGGTTGGTGAAGTAACGGAGAGGGTTGATGAAGTAACGGAGAGGGTTGGTGAAGTGAGGGAGAGGGTTGGTGAAGTAACGGAGAGGGTTGGTGAAGTAACGGAGAGGGTTGATGAAGTAACGGAGAGGGTTGGTGAAGTAACGGAGAGGGTTGGTGAAGTAACGGAGAGGGTTGATGAAGTAACGGAGAGGGTTGGTGAAGTGAGGGAGAGGGTTGGTGAAGTAACGGAGAGGGTTGGTGAAGTAACGGAGAGGGTTGATGAAGTGAGGGAGAGGGTTGGTGAAGTAATGGAGAGGGTTGATGAAGTAACGGAGAGGGTTGGTGAAGTAACGGAGAGGGTTGATGAAGTGAGGGAGAGGGTTGATGAAGTAACGGAGAGGGTTGATGAAGTAATGGAGAGGGTTGATGAAGTAACGGAGAGGGTTGATGAAGTGACGGAGAGGGTTGATGAAGTGACGGAGAGGGTTGATGAAGTAACGGAGAGGGTTGGTGAAGTAACGGCGAGGGTTGATGAAGTAACGGAGAGGGTTGATGAAGTAACGGAGAGGGTTGATGAAGTAACGGAGAGGGTTGAAGAAGTAACGGAGAGGGTTGATGAAGTAACGGAGAGGGTTGGTGAAGTAACGGAGAGGGTTGATGAAGTAACGGAGAGGGTTGGTGAAGTAACGGAGAGGGTTGATGAAGTGACGGAGAGGGTTGGTGAAGTAACGGAGAGGGTTGATGAAGTGACGGAGAGGGTTGATGAAGTAACGGAGAGGGTTGATGAAGTCACGGAGAAGGTTGATGATGTAACGGAGAGGGTTGAAGTGACGGAGAGGGTTGATGAAGTAATCGAGAGGGTTGGTGAAGTAACGGATAGGGTTGAAGTAATGGAGAGGGTTGATGAAGTGACGGAGAGGGTTGATGAAGTAACGGAGAGGGTTGGTGAAGTGACGGAGAGGGTTGGTGAAGTAACGGAGAGGGTTGATGAAGTAACGGAGAGGGTTGATGAAGTAACGGAGAGGGTTGATGAAGTCACGGAGAAGGTTGATGATGTAACGGAGAGGGTTGAAGTGACGGAGAGGGTTGATGAAGTAATCGAGAGGGTTGGTGAAGTAACGGAGAGGGTTGGTGAAGTAACGGGGAGCGTTAATGAAGTAATGGAGAGGGTTGAAGTAACGGAGAGGGTTGATGAAGTGACGGAGAGGGTTGGTGAAGTGACGGAGAGGGTTGATGAAGTAACGGAGAGGGTTGATGAAGTGACGGAGAGGGTTGGTGAAGTAATGGAGAGGTTTGATGAAGTGACGGAGAGGCTTGATGAAGTAACGGAGAGGGTTGATGAAGTGACGGAGAGGGTTGATGAAGTAACGGAGAGGGTTGATGAAGTGACGGAGAGGGTTGATGAAGTAACAGAGAGGGTTGATGAAGTAACGGAGAGGGTTGATGAAGTAACAGAGAGGGTTGATGAAGTAACGGAGAGGGTTGATGAAGTAACGGAGAGGGTTGATGAAGTGACGGAGAGGGTTGGTGAAGTAACGGAGAGGGTTGGTGAAGTAACGGAGAGTGTTGGTGAAGTAACGGAGAGGGTTGATGAAGTGACGGAGAGGGTTGGTGAAGTAATGGAGAGGGTTGATGAAGTAATGGAGAGGGTTGATGAAGTAACGGAGAGGGTTGATGAAGTAATGGAGAGGGTTGATGAAGTGACGGAGAGGGTTGATGAAGTAACGGAGAGGGTTGATGAAGTGACGGAGAGGGTTGATGAAGTGACGGAGAGGGTTGATGAAGTAATGGAGAGGGTTGATGAAGTAACGGAGAGGGTTGATGAAGTGACGGAGAGGGTTGATGAAGTAACGGAGAGGGTTGATTAAATGACGGAGAGGGTTGATGAAGTGAGGGAGAGGGTTGGTGAAGTAACGGAGAGGGTTGATGAAGTAACGGAGAGGGTTGATGAAGTAACGGAGAGGGTTGATGAAGTAATGGAGAGGGTTGATGAAGTGACGGAGAGGGTTGATGAAGTGACGGAGAGGGTTGATGAAGTGACGGAGAGGGTTGATGAAGTAACGGAGAGGGTTGATGAAGTAACGGAGAGGGTTGATGAAGTGAGGGAGAGGGTTGGTGAAGTAACGGAGAGGGTTGATGAAGTAACGGAGAGGGTTGATGAAGTGACGGAGAGGGTTGATGAAGTGACGGAGAGGGTTGATGAAGTAACGGAGAGGGTTGATGTAGTAACGGAGAGGTTTGAAGAAGTAACGGAGAGGGTTGATGAAGTAACGGAGAGGGTTGAAGGAACGGAAAGGGTTGATGAAGTGACGGAGAGGGTTGATGAAGTAACGGAGAGGGTTGGTGAAGTAACGGAGAGGGTTGATGAAGTAACGGAGAGGGTTGATGTAGTAACGGAGAGGGTTGGTGAAGTGACGGAGAGGGTTGATGAAGTAACGGAGAGGGTTGATGAAGTGACGGAGAGGGTTGATGAAGTAATGGAGAGGGTTGATGAAGTGACGGAGAGGGTTGATGAAGTAATGGAGAGGGTTGATGAAGTAACGGAGAGGGTTGATGAAGTAACGGAGAGGGTTGGTGAAGTAACGGAGAGGGTTGATGAAGTAACGGAGAGGGTTGATGTAGTAACGGAGAGCGTTGGTGAAGTGACGGAGAGGGTTGATGAAGTAACGGAGAGGGTTGATGAAGTGACGGAGAGGGTTGATGAAGTAATGGAGAGGGTTGATGAAGTGACGGAGAGGGTTGATGAAGTAATGGAGAGGGTTGATGAAGTAACGGAGAGGGTTGATGAAGTAACGGAGAGGGTTGATGAAGTCACGGAGAGGGTTGATGAAGTAATGGAGAGGGTTGATGAAGTAATGGAGAGGGTTGATGAAGTGACGGAGAGGGTTGATGAAGTAATGGAGAGGGTTGATGAAGTGACGGAGAGGGTTGATGAAGTGACGGAGAGGGTTGATGAAGTGACGGAGAGGGTTGATGAAGTAATGGAGAGGGTTGATGAAGTAATGGAGAGGGTTGATGAAGTAACGGAGAGGGTTGATGAAGTGACGGAGAGGGTTGATGAAGTGACGGAGAGGGTTGATGAAGTAACGGAGAGGGTTGATGAAGTGACGGAGAGGGTTGATGAAGTGACGGAGAGGGTTGGTGAAGTAACGGAGAGGGTTGATGAAGTAACGGAGAGGGTTGATGAAGTGACGGAGAGGGTTGATGAAGTAATGGAGAGGGTTGATGAAGTAATGGAGAGGGTTGATGAAGTAACGGAGAGGGTTGATGAAGTAATGGAGAGGGTTGATGAAGTAATGGAGAGGGTTGATGAAGTAATGGAGAGGGTTGATGAAGTAATGGAGAGGGTTGATGAAGTAATGGAGAGGGTTGATGAAGAGACGGAGAGGGTTGATGAAGTGACGGAGAGGGTTGATGAAGTAATGGAGAGGGTTGATGAAGTAATGGAGAGGGTTGATGAAGTGACGGAGAGGGTTGATGAAGTAATGGAGAGGGTTGGTGAAGTAATGGAGAGGGTTGATGAAGTGACGGAGAGGGTTGATGAAGTGAGGGAGAGGGTTGATGAAGTGACGGAGAGGGTTGATGAAGTGACGGAGAGGGTTGATGAAGTGACGGAGAGGGTTGATGAAGTGACGGAGAGGGTTGATGAAGTAATGGAGAGGGTTGGTGAAGTAATGGAGAGGGTTGATGAAGTAACGGAGAGGGTTGATGAAGTGACGGAGAGGGTTGATGAAGTGAGGGAGAGGGTTGATGAAGTGACGGAGAGGGTTGATGAAGTAACGGAGAGGGTTGATGAAGTAACGGAGAGGGTTGATGAAGTGACGGAGAGGGTTGGTGAAGTAACGGAGAGGTTTGATGAAGTAACGGAGAGGGTTGATGAAGTAATGGAGAGGGTTGATGAAGTAACGTAGAGGGTTGATGAAGTAATGGAGAGGGTTGATGAAGTAATGGAGAGGGTTGATGAAGTAACGGAGAGGGTTGATGAAGTAACGGAGAGCGTTGATGAAGTAACGGAGAGGGTTGATGAAGTAACGGAGAGGGTTGATGAAGTGACGGAGAGGGTTGATGAAGTGAGGGAGAGGGTTGATGAAGTGACGGAGAGGGTTGATGAAGTAACGGAGAGGGTTGATGAAGTAACGGAGAGGGTTGATGAAGTGACGGAGAGGGTTGATGAAGTAACGGAGAGGGTTGATGAAGTGATGGAGAGGGTTGATGAAGTGATGGAGAGGGTTGATGAAGTAACGGAGAGGGTTGATGAAGTGACGGAGAGGGTTGATGAAGTAACGGAGAGGGTTGATGAAGTAACGGAGAGGGTTGATGAAGTGACGGAAAGGGTTGATGAAGTAACGGAGAGGGTTGATGAAGTAACGGAGAGGGTTGATGAAGTAACGGAGAGGGTTGATGAAGTAACGGAGAGGGTTGATGAAGTAACGGAGAGGGTTGGTGAAGTAACAGAGAGGGTTGATGAAGTAACGGAGAGGGTTGATGAAGTAACGGAGAGGGTTGATGAAGTAACGGAGAGGGTTGGTGAAGTAACGGAGAGGGTTGATGAAGTAATGGAGAGGGTTGATGAAGTGACGGAGAGGGTTGATGAAGTGACGGAGAGGGTTGATGAAGTAATGGAGAGGGTTGATGAAGTGACGGAGAGGGTTTATGAAGTAACGGAGAGGGTTGATGAAGTGACGGAGAGGGTTGATGAAGTGACGGAGAGGGTAGATGTAGTAATGGAGAGGGTTGATGAAGTGACGGAGAGGGTTGATGAAGTAATGGAGAGGGTTGATGAAGTAATGGAGAGGGTTGATGAAGTGATGGAGAGGGTTGATGAAGTAACGGAGAGGGTTGGTGAAGTAATGGAAAGGATTGATGAAGTAATAGAGAGGGTTGATGAAGTGACGGAGAGGGTTGATGAAGTGACGGAGAGGGTTGATGAAGTGACGGAGAGGGTTGATGAAGTAATGGAGAGGGTTGATGAAGTAATGGAGAGGGTTGATGAAGTGATGGAGAGGGTTGATGAAGTAACGGAGAGGGTTGGTGAAGTAATGGAGAGGGTTGATGAAGTGATAGAGAGGGTTGAAGAAGTGACGGAGAGGGTTGATGAAGTAACGGAGAGGGTTGATGAAGTAATGGAGAGGGTTGATGAAGTAATAGAGAGGGTTGATGAAGTGACGGAGAGGGTTGATGAAGTAACGGAGAGGGTTGATGAAGTGACGGAGAGGGTTGATGAAGTAATGGAGAGGGTTGATGAAGTGACGGAGAGGGTTGATGAAGTGATGGAGAGGGTTGATGAAGTGACGGAGAGGGTTGGTGAAGTAACGGAGAGGGTTGATGAAGTAATGGAGAGGGTTGATGAAGTAATGGAGAGGGTTGGTGAAGTAACAGAGAGGGTTGGTGAAGTAATGGAGAGGGTTGATGAAGTGACGGAGAGGGTTGATGAAGTAATGGAGAGGGTTGGTGAAGTAATGGAGAGGGTTGGTGAAGTAACGGAGAGGGTTGGTGAAGTAATGGAGAGGGTTGATGAAGTGACGGAGAGGGTTGATGAAGTAATGGAGAGGGTTGATGAAGTGACGGAGAGGGTTGGTGAAGTAACGGAGAGGGTTGATGAAGTAATGGAGAGGGTTGGTGAAGTAACTGAGAGGGTTGGTGAAGTAATGGAGAGGGTTGATGAAGTAACGGAGAGGGTTGGTGAAGTAATGGAGAGGGTTGATGAAGTAACGGAGAGGGTTGATGAAGTAATGGAGAGGGTTGATGAAGTAATGGAGAGGGTTGATGAAGTAATGGAGAGGGTTGATGAAGTAACGGAGAGGGTTGGTGAAGTAATGGAGAGGGTTGATGAAGTAATGGAGAGGGTTGATGAAGTAATGGAGAGGGTTGATGAAGTAATGGAGAGGGTTGATGAAGTAATGGAGAGGGTTGATGAAGTAATGGAGAGGGTTGGTGAAGTAATGGAGAGGGTTGATGAAGTAATGGAGAGGGTTGATGAAGTAATGGAGAGGGTTGATGAAGTAATGGACAGGGTTGATGAAGTAACGGAGAGGGTTGGTGAAGTAATGGAGAGGGTTGATGAAGTAATGGAGAGGGTTGATGAAGTAACGGAGAGGGTTGATGAATTAACGGAGAGGGTTGGTGAAGTAATGGAGAGGGTTGATGAAGTAACGGAGCGGGTTGATGAAGTAACGGAGAGGGTTGATGAAGTAATGGAGAGGGTTGATGAAGTAATGGAGAGGGTTGGTGAAGTAATGGAGAGGGTTGATGAAGTAATGGAGAGGGTTGATGAAGTAACGGAGAGGGTTGATGAAGTAACGGAGAGGGTTGATGAAGTGATGGAAAGGGTTGATGAAGTAACGGAGAGGGTTGATGAAGTAACGGAGAGGGTTGATGAAGTAACGGAGAGGGTTGATGAAGTAACGGAGAGGGTTGATGAAGTGATGGAAAGGGTTGATGAAGTAACGGAGAGGGTTGATGAAGTAACGGAGAGGGTTGGTGAAGTAACAGAGAGGGTTGATGAAGTAACGGAGAGGGTTGATGAAGTAACGGAGAGGGTTGATGAAGTAACGGAGAGGGTTGATGAAGTAACGGAGAGGGTTGGTGAAGTAACGGAGAGGGTTGATGAAGTAATGGAGAGGGTTGATGAAGTGACGGAGAGGGTTGATGAAGTGACGGAGAGGGTTGATGAAGTAATGGAGAGGGTTGATGAAGTGACGGAGAGGGTTTATGAAGTAACGGAGAGGGTTGATGAAGTGACGGAGAGGGTTGATGAAGTGACGGAGAGGGTTGATGTAGTAATGGAGAGGGTTGATGAAGTGACGGAGAGGGTTGATGAAGTAATGGAGAGGGTTGATGAAGTAATGGAGAGGGTTGATGAAGTGATGGAGAGGGTTGATGAAGTAACGGAGAGGGTTGGTGAAGTAATGGAAAGGGTTGATGAAGTAATAGAGAGGGTTGATGAAGTGACGGAGAGGGTTGATGAAGTGACGGAGAGGGTTGATGAAGTGACGGAGAGGGTTGATGAAGTAATGGAGAGGGTTGATGAAGTAATGGAGAGGGTTGATGAAGTGATGGAGAGGGTTGATGAAGTAACGGAGAGGGTTGGTGAAGTAATGGAGAGGGTTGATGAAGTGATAGAGAGGGTTGATGAAGTGACGGAGAGGGTTGATGAAGTAACGGAGAGGGTTGATGAAGTAATGGAGAGGGTTGATGAAGTAATAGAGAGGGTTGATGAAGTGACGGAGAGGGTTGATGAAGTAACGGAGAGGGTTGATGAAGTGACGGAGAGGGTTGATGAAGTAATGGAGAGGGTTGATGAAGTGACGGAGAGGGTTGATGAAGTGATGGAGAGGGTTGATGAAGTGACGGAGAGGGTTGGTGAAGTAACGGAGAGGGTTGATGAAGTAATGGAGAGGGTTGATGAAGTAATGGAGAGGGTTGGTGAAGTAACGGAGAGGGTTGGTGAAGTAATGGAGAGGGTTGATGAAGTGACGGAGAGGGTTGATGAAGTAATGGAGAGGGTTGGTGAAGTAATGGAGAGGGTTGGTGAAGTAACGGAGAGGGTTGGTGAAGTAATGGAGAGGGTTGATGAAGTGACGGAGAGGGTTGATGAAGTAATGGAGAGGGTTGATGAAGTGACGGAGAGGGTTGGTGAAGTAACGGAGAGGGTTGATGAAGTAATGGAGAGGGTTGGTGAAGTAACTGAGAGGGTTGGTGAAGTAATGGAGAGGGTTGATGAAGTAACGGAGAGGGTTGGTGAAGTAATGGAGAGGGTTGATGAAGTAACGGAGAGGGTTGATGAAGTAATGGAGAGGGTTGATGAAGTAATGGAGAGGGTTGATGAAGTAATGGAGAGGGTTGATGAAGTAACGGAGAGGGTTGGTGAAGTAATGGAGAGGGTTGATGAAGTAATGGAGAGGGTTGATGAAGTAATGGAGATGGTTGATGAAGTAATGGAGAGGGTTGATGAAGTAATGGAGAGGGTTGATGAAGTAATGGAGAGGGTTGGTGAAGTAATGGAGAGGGTTGATGAAGTAATGGAGAGGGTTGATGAAGTAATGGAGAGGGTTGATGAAGTAATGGACAGGGTTGGTGAAGTAACGGAGAGGGTTGGTGAAGTAATGGAGAGGGTTGATGAAGTAATGGAGAGGGTTGATGAAGTAACGGAGAGGGTTGATGAATTAACGGAGAGGGTTGGTGAAGTAATGGAGATGGTTGATGAAGTAATGGAGCGGGTTGATGAAGTAACGGAGAGGGTTGATGAAGTAACGGAGAGGGTTGATGAAGTAATGGAGAGGGTTGATGAAGTAATGGAGAGGTTTGGTGAAGTAATGGAGAGGGTTGATGAAGTAATGGAGAGGGTTGATGAAGTAATGGAGTGGGTTGATGAAGTAATGGAGAGGGTTGATGAAGTAATGGAGAGGGTTGGTGAAGTAATGGAGAGGGTTGATGAAGTAACGGAGAGGGTTGATGAAGTAATGGAGAGGGTTCATGACGTGACGGAGAGAGTTGGTGAAGTAATGTAGAGGGTTGATGACGTGACGGAGAGAGTTGGTGAAGGAATGGAGAGGGTTGATGAAGTAATGGAGAGGGTTGATGAAGTAATGGAGAGGGTTGGTGAAGTAATGGAGAGGGTTGGTGAAGTGACGGAGAGGGTTGATGAAGTAACGGAGAGGGTTGATGAAGTAATGGAGAGGGTTGATGAAGTAATGGAGAGGGTTGATGAAGTAATGGAGAGGGTTGATGAAGTAACGGAGAGTGTTAATGAAGTAATGGAGAGGGTTGATGAAGTAATGGAGAGGGTTGGTGAAGTAACGGAGAGGGTTGATGAAGTGACGGAGAGGGTTGATGAAGTAACGGAGAGGGTTGATGAAGTAACGGAGAGGGTTGATGAAGTAATGGAGAGGGTTGATGAAGTAATGGAGAGGGTTGATGAAGTAACGGAGAGTGTTGATGAAGTAATGGAGAGGGTTGATGAAGTAACGGAGAGGGTTGATGAAGTAACGGAGAGGGTTGATGAAGTAACGGAGAGGGTTGATGATGTAATGGAGAGGGTTGATGAAGTGACGGAGAGGGTTGATGAAGTAACGGAGAGGGTTGATGAAGTAATGGAGAGGGTTGATGAAGTAATGGCGAGGGTTGATGAAGTGACGGAGAGGGTTGATGAAGTAATGGAGAGGGTTGATGAAGTAATGGAGAGGGTTGGTGAAGTAATGGAGAGGGTTGATGAAGTAATGGAGAGGGTTGGTGAAGTAATGGAGAGGGTTGATGAAGTAATGGAGAGGGTTGGTGAAGTAATGGAGAGGGTTGATGACGTGACGGAGAGAGTTGGTGAAGTAATGGAGAGGGTTGATGAAGTAATGGAGAGGGTTGGTGAAGTAATGGAGAGGGTTGATGAAGTGACGGAGACAGTTGATGAAGTAACGGAGAGGGTTGATGAAGTAACGGAGAGGGTTGATGAAGTAACGGAGAGGGTTGATGAAGTAACGGAGAGGGTTGATGAAGTAATGGAGAGTGTTGATGAAGTAATGGAGAGGGTTGATGAAGTAACGGAGAGGGTTGATGAAGTAACGGAGAGGGTTGATGAAGTGACGGAGAGGGTTGATGAAGTAACGGAGAGGGTTGATGAAGTAATGGAGAGTGTTGATGAAGTAATGGAGAGGGTTGATGAAGTAACGGAGAGGGTTGATGAAGTAATGGAGAGTGTTGATGAATTAATGGAGAGGGTTGATGAAGTAATGGAGAGTGTTGATGAAGTAACGGAGAGGGTTGATGAAGTAACGGAGAGGGTTGATGAAGTAACGGAGAGGGTTGATGAAGTGACGGAGAGGGTTGGTGAAGTGACGGAGAGGGTTGATGAAGTAATGGAGAGGGTTGGTGAAGTAACGGAGAGGGTTGGTGAAGTAACGGAGAGGGTTGGTGAAGTAATGGAGAGGGTTGGTGAAGTAATGGAGAGGGTTGATGAAGTAACGGAGAGGGTTGGTGAAGTAATGGAGAGGGTTGGTGAAGTAATGGAGAGGGTTGGTGAAGTAATGGAGAGGGTTGGTGAAGTAACGGAGAGGGTTGATGAAGTAACGGAGAGGGTTGGTGAAGTAACGGAGAGGGTTAATGAAGTAATGGAGAGGGTTGATGAAGTAATGGAGAGGGTTGATGAAGTAACGGAGAGGGTTGATGAAGTAATGGAGAGGGTTGATGAAGTAATGGAGAGGGTTAATGAAGTAACGGAGAGGGTTGATGAAGTAACGGAGAGGGTTGATGAAGTAACGGAGAGGGTTGATGAAGTGACGGAGAGGGTTAATGAAGTAACGGAGAGGGTTGATGAAGTAACGGAGAGGGTTGGTGAAGTGACGGAGAGGGTTGGTGAAGTGACGGAGAGGGTTGATGAAGTAATGGAGAGGGTTGGTGAAGTAACGGAGAGGGTTGGTGAAGTAACGGAGAGGGTTGGTGAAGTAATGGAGAGGGTTGGTGAAGTAATGGAGAGGGTTGATGAAGTAACGGAGAGGGTTGGTGAAGTAATGGAGAGGGTTGGTGAAGTAATGGAGAGGGTTGGTGAAGTAAAGGAGAGGGTTGGTGAAGTAACGGAGAGGGTTGATGAAGTAACGGAGAGGGTTGGTGAAGTAACGGAGAGGGTTGATGAAGTAATGGAGAGGGTTGGTGAAGTAACGGAGAGGGTTGGTGAAGTAACGGAGAGGGTTGGTGAAGTAATGGAGAGGGTTGGTGAAGTAACGGAGAGGGTTGATGAAGTAACGGAGAGGGTTGGTGAAGTAATGGAGAGGGTTGGTGAAGTAATGGAGAGGGTTGGTGAAGTAACGGAGAGGGTTGATGAAGTAACGGAGAGGGTTGGTGAAGTAACGGAGAGGGTTAATGAAGTAATGGAGAGGGTTGATGAAGTAATGGAGAGGGTTGATGAAGTAACGGAGAGGGTTGATGAAGTAACGGAGAGGGTTGATGAAGTAATGGAGAGGGTTGATGAAGTAACGGAGAGGGTTGATGAAGTAACGGAGAGGGTTGATGAAGTGACGGAGAGGGTTGATGAAGTAACGGAGAGGGTTGATGAAGTAACGGAGAGGGTTGATGAAGTGACGGAGAGGGTTGGTGAAGTGACGGAGAGGGTTGGTGAAGTAATGGAGAGGGTTGGTGAAGTAATGGAGAGGGTTGATGAAGTAACGGAGAGGGTTGGTGAAGTAATGGAGAGGGTTGGTGAAGTAATGGAGAGGGTTGGTGAAGTAATGGAGAGGGTTGGTGAAGTAACGGAGAGGGTTGATGAAGTAACGGAGAGGGTTGGTGAAGTAACGGAGAGGGTTGACGAAGTAATGGAGAGGGTTGGTGAAGTAACGGAGAGGGTTAATGAAGTAATGGAGAGGGTTGATGAAGTAATGGAGAGGGTTGATGAAGTAACGGAGAGGGTTGATGAAGTAATGGAGAGGGTTGATGAAGTAACGGAGAGGGTTGAAGTAACGGAGAGTGTTGTTGAAGTAACGGTGAGGGTTGATGAAGTAACGGAGAGGGTTGAAGTAACGGAGAGGGTTGAAGTAATGTAGATGGTCGATGAAGTAACGGAGAGGGTTGATGAAGTAACGGAGAGGGTTGAAGTCACGGAGAGGGTTGAAGTAATGGAGAGGGTTGATGAAGTAACGGAGAGGGTTGATGAAGTAACGGAGAGGGTTGATGAAGTAACGGAGAGGATTGATGAAGTAACGGAGAGGGTTGAAGTAACGGAGAGGGTTGATGAAGTAACGGAGAGGGTTGATGAAGTAATGGAGAGGGTTGATGAAGTAATGGAGAGGGTTGATGAAGTGACGGAGAGGGTTGATGAAGTAATGGAGAGGGTTGATGAAGTGACGGAGAGGGTTGATGAAGTGATGGAGAGGGTTGATGAAGTGACGGAGAGGGTTGGTGAAGTAACGGAGAGGGTTGATGAAGTAATGGAGAGGGTTGATGAAGTAATGGAGAGGGTTGGTGAAGTAACGGAGATGGTTGGTGAAGTAATGGAGAGGGTTGATGAAGTGACGGAGAGGGTTGATGAAGTAATGGAGAGGGTTGGTGAAGTAATGGAGAGGGTTGGTGAAGTAACGGAGAGGGTTGGTGAAGTAATGGAGAGGGTTGATGAAGTGACGGAGAGGGTTGATGAAGTAATGGAGAGGGTTGATGAAGTAATGGAGAGGGTTGATGAAGTGACGGAGAGGGTTGGTGAAGTAACGGAGAGGGTTGATGAAGTAATGGAGAGGGTTGGTGAAGTAACGGAGAGGGTTGGTGAAGTAATGGAGAGGGTTGATGAAGTAACGGAGAGGGTTGATGAAGTAACGGAGAGGGTTGATGAAGTAATGGAGAGGGTTGATGAAGTAACGGAGAGGGTTGATGAAGTAACGGAGAGGCTTGATGAAGTAACGGAGAGGGTTGGTGAAGTAATGGAGAGGGTTGATGAAGTAATGGAGAGGGTTGATGAAGTAATGGAGAGGGTTGATGAAATAATGGAGAGGGTTGATGAAGTAATGGAGAGGGTTGGTGAAGTAATGGAGAGGGTTGATGAAGTAATGGAGAGGGTTGATAAAGTAATGGAGAGGGTTGATGAAGTAATGGAGAGGGTTGATGAAGTAACGGAGAGGGTTGGTGAAGTAATGGAGAGGGTTGATGAAGTAATGGAGAGGGTTGATGAAGTAACGGAGAGGGTTGATGAAGTAACGGAGAGGGTTGGTGAAGTAATGGAGAGGGTTGATGAAGTAATGGAGAGGGTTGATGAAGTAACGGAGAGGGTTGATGAAGTAACGGAGAGGGTTGATGAAGTAATGGAGAGGGTTGATGAAGTAATGGAGAGGGTTGGTGAAGTAATGGAGAGGGTTGATGAAGTAATGGAGAGGGTTGATGAAGTAATGAAGTGGGTTGATGAAGTAATGGAGAGGGTTGATGAAGTAATGGAGAGGGTTGATGAAGTAATGGAGAGGGTTGGTGAAGTAACGGAGAGGGTTGATGAAGTAACGGAGAGGGTTGATGACGTGACGGAGAGAGTTGGTGAAGTAATGGAGAGGGTTGATGACGTGACGGAGAGAGTTGGTGAAGTAATGGAGAGGGTTGATGAAGTAATGGAGAGGGTTGATGAAGTAATGGAGAGGGTTGTTGAAGTAATGGAGAGGGTTGGTGAAGTAACGGAGAGGGTTGATGAAGTAATGGAGAGGGTTGATGAAGTAATGGAGAGGGTTGATGAAGTAACGGAGAGTGTTGATGAAGTAATGGAGAGGGTTGATGAAGTAATGGAGAGGGTTGATGAAGTAACGGAGAGTGTTGATGAAGTAATGGAGAGGGTTGATGAAGTAATGGAGAGGGTTGATGAAGTAACGGAGAGTGTTGATGAAGTAATGGAGAGGGTTGATGAAGTAACGGAGAGGGTTGATGAAGTAACGGAGAGGGTTGATGAAGTAATGGAGAGGGTTGATGAAGTAATGGAGAGGGTTGATGAAGTAATGGAGAGGGTTGATGAAGTAACGGAGAGGGTTGATGAAGTAACGGAGAGGGTTGATGAAGTAACGGAGAGGGTTGATGATGTAATGGAGAGGGTTGATGAAGTGACGGAGAGGGTTGATGAAGTAATGGAGAGGGTTGATGAAGTAATGGAGAGGGTTGATGAAGTAATGGAGAGGGTTGATGAAGTAATGGAGAGGGTTGATGAAGTAATGGAGAGGGTTGGTGAAGTAATGGAGAGGGTTGATGAAGTAATGGAGAGGGTTGATGAAGTAATGGAGAGGGTTGATGAAGTGACGGAGAGGGTTGATGAAGTAATGGAGAGGGTTGGTGAAGTAATGGAGAGGGTTGATGACGTGACGGAGAGAGTTGGTGAAGTAATGGAGAGGGTTGATGAAGTAATGGAGAGGGTTGGTGAAGTAATGGAGAGGGTTGATGAAGTGACGGAGACAGTTGATGAAGTAACGGAGAGGGTTGATGAAGTAACGGAGAGGGTTGATGAAGTAACGGAGAGGGTTGATGAAGTAATGGAGAGTGTTGATGAAGTAATGGAGAGGGTTGATGAAGTAACGGAGAGGGTTGATGAAGTAACGGAGAGGGTTGATGAAGTGACGGAGAGGGTTGATGAAGTAACGGAGAGGGTTGATGAAGTAATGGAGAGTGTTGATGAAGTAATGGAGAGGGTTGATGAAGTAACGGAGAGGGTTGATGAAGTAATGGAGAGTGTTGATGAAGTAATGGAGAGGGTTGATGAAGTAACGGAGAGTGTTGATGAAGTAACGGAGAGGGTTGATGAAGTAACGGAGAGGGTTGATGAAGTAACGGAGAGGGTTGATGAAGTAACGGAGAGGGTTGATGAAGTAACGGAGAGGGTTGATGAAGTAATGGAGAGTGTTGATGAAGTAACGGAGAGGGTTGATGAAGTAACGGAGAGGGTTGATGAAGTAACGGAGAGGGTTAATGAAGTAATGGAGAGGGTTAATGAAGTAATGGAGAGGGTTGATGAAGTAATGGAGAGGGTTGATGAAGTAATTGAGAGGGTTGGTGAAATAATGGAGAGGGTTGATGAAGTAATGGAGAGGGTTGGTGAAGTAATGGAGAGGGTTGAAGTAACGGAGAGGGTTGAAGTAATGGAGACAGTTGTTGAAGTAATGGAGAGGGTTGATGAAGTAACGGAGAGGGTTGAAGTAACGGAGAGGGTTGTTGAAGTAACGGTGAGGGTTGATGAAGTAACGGAGAGGGTTGAAGTAACGGAGAGGGTTGAAGTAATGTAGAGGGTCGATGAAGTAACGGAGAGGGTTGATGAAGTAACGGAGAGGGTTGAAGTCACGGAGAGGGTTGAAGTAATGGAGAGGGTTGATGAAGTAACGGAGAGTGTTGATGAAGTAACGGAGAGGATTGATGAAGTAACGGAGAGGGTTGAAGTAACGGAGAGGGTTGATGAAGTAACGGAGAGGGTTGATGAAGTAATGGAGAGGGTTGATGAAGTAACGGAGAGGGTTGATGAAGTAACGGAGAGGGTTGATGAAGTAACGGAGAGGGTTGAAGTAACGGAGAGGGTTGATGAAGTAATGGAGAGGGTTGATGAGGTTATTGTGGTTGGAGATAAAGGAGCTCAGTTGTATAGGATAGAACCTATCGGGCAATTGGAGGAAGGAAATGTGAGAGACTATCTACTGTTCCTTAATGTAGAGAATCTTCCAACACCAGGTTATCGTCCAACAATTTTATTTGAAATTTATTTGAGCCCTGATGAAGAAGATAATCTCCGAAAGCTTGTGATTTTCATATAAAATTGTTGGACTATAACCTGGTGTTGTAAGATTCTCTGCATCTGTCAACCCCAGTCCATCACTGGCATCTCCACATCATGGCTACTGTTCCTTACACACCAAGGGAGATGGGTGGAGTGCGGTTCGTTTGAGCCAATGTACCGGCGACGGAATGTGAGGCACGTGAGTACAATTTTAGCCCGTGGCAAACGCATGGATTTATGTTCGAGGATAAATGATCCTGAGGTGGCAGGCAGGTAACATCACCGTGGGGAGGATCAAGGCAACCAGACTTGTTGGGGGTAATTTTAACTCCGCAGGATGGGTGCGAGTGGGTCGGGTGGGTTAAACTAATTTAAATGTGAAAAGCGACACCAAACCAACGGGAACACAGCTTCTTCTGGTTTAACGGGGCAGGTCACAGGGAGGACCAGGAACCTGCTCACCAGAGGTGGGTCCCTAAATATAATATTTATATCAGGCTGCGGGACTCAGAATTTGGCAGCCATTTAGATTTAATGGCTGCAGGCCTGGTTTTCCAGGGCTTGGGAAACCCGTTAGCTGAAAGGTGGTGAGAACGGCTGGAGCCAGCAGATAAATGCTTTTTCAGCACTGCTTGTGGGCCAGGAGGAGCAGGAGTGCTTCCCCCCGGACGCTCAAACACATCTTCTGCCGCGATCTCTTCCCCCACGATCTCCCTCCCCCCACTCCCCTCCTCCCCGCTCCCCTCCTCCCAGCTCCCTTCCTCCTGCTCCCTTCCCCTCACTCCCCTCCTCCCCGCTCCCCTCCTCCCCACTCCCCTCCCCAGCGCTCCCTTCCCCAGCAGTCCCTTCCCTCCCCCCCCACTCCTTCCTCCCCGATTCCTTCCCCCCCATTCCCTTCCCCCCCGTTCGCACTCTCCGCCACTTCCCCCCGCGATCCCCTCCCTCCCCTCCTCTCCCCGTGAATATCGGGGCCAGGGAGATAAATGAATACTTTGCATCTGCCTTTACCAAGGAAGAAGATGCTGCCAGAGTCTCAGTAAAGGAAGATGTAGTTGAGATCTGGATGGGCTAAAAATTGATAAAGAAGAGGTACTAGAAAGGCTAGCTGTACTTAAAGTAGATAAGTCACCCGGTCCGGATGGGATGAATCCTAGGTTGCTGAGGGAAGTAAGGGTGGAAATTGTGGAAGTACTGGCCATAATCTTCCAATCATCCGTAGATACGGGGGTGGTGCCAGAGGACTGGAGAATTGCAAAAAAGGGTGTAAGGATAAACCCAGCAACTACAGGCCAGTCAGTTTAACCTCGGTGGTGGGGAAACTTTTAGAAACGATAATCCGGGACAGAATTAAAAGTCACTTGGACAAGTGTGGATTAATTAGGGAAAGGCAGCACGGATTTGATTAAATCGTGTTCAACTAACTTGATTGAGTTTTTTGATGAGGTAACAGAGAGGGTCGATGAGGGCAATGTGGTTGATGTGGTGTATATGGACTTTCAAAAGGCGTTTGATAAATTGCCGCATAATAGACTTGTTAGCAAAATTTAAGCCCATGGAATAAAAGGGGATGGTAGCAACATGGATACAGAATTGACTAAGTGACAGGAAACAGAGAGTAGTGGTGAACGGTTGCATTTCGGACTGGAGGGAGGTGTACAGTGGTGTTCCCCAGGGGTCAGTGCTGGGACCACTGCTTTTCTTGATATATATTAATGACTTGGACTTGGGTGTACAGGGCACAATTTCAAAATTTGCAGATGACACAAAACTTGGAAGTGCAGTAAACAGTGAGGAGGATAGTGATAGACTTCAAGAGGATATAGACAGGCTGATGGAATGGGCAGACAGGTGGCAGATGAAATTTAATGCAGAAAAATGCGAAGTGATACATTTCAGTTGGTGGAACAAGGAGAGGCAATATAAACTGGAGGGCACAATTCTAAAGGAGTACAGGAACAGAGGGATCTGTGGGTATATGTGCACAAATCATTGAAGGTGGCAGGTTGAGAAAGCGGTTAAAAAAACGTACGGGATCCTGGGCTTTATAAATAGAGGCAGAGAGTACAAAAGTATGGAAGTCATGATAAACCTTTATAAAACACTGGCTCGACCACAGCTTTGTTTTTATTCATTCATGGGATGTGGGAGTCGCTGGCGAGGCCAGCATTTATTGCCCATCCCTAATTGCCCTTGAGAAGGTGGTGGTGAGCCGCCTTCTTGAACCGCTGCAGTCCGTGTGGTGACGGTTCTCCCACAGTGCTGTTAGGAAGGGAGTTCCAGGATTTTGACCCAGCGACGATGAAGGAACGGCGATATATTTCCAAGTCGGGATGGTGTGTGACTTGGAGGGGAACGTGCAGGTGGTGTTGTTCCCATGTGCCTGCTGCCCTTGTCCTTCTAGGTGGTAGAGGTCGCGGGTTTGGGAGGTGCTGTCGAAGAAGCCTTGGCGAGTTGCTGCAGTGCATCATGTGGATGGTGCACACTGCAGCCACAGTGCGCCGGTGGTGGAGGGAGTGAATGTTTAGTGTGGTGGATGGGGTGCCAATCAAGTGGGCTGCTTTGTCCTGGATGGTGTCGAGATTCTTGAGTGTTGTTGGAGCTGCACTCATCCAGGCAAGTGGAGAGTATTCCATCACACTCCTGACTTGTGCCTTGTAGTTGATGGGAAGGCTTTGGGGAGTCAGGAGGTGAGTCACTCGCCGCAGAATACCCAGCCTCTGACCTGCTCTTGTGGCCACAGTATGTATGTGGCTGGTCCAGTTAAGTTTCTGGTCAATGGTGACCCCCAGGATGTTGATGGTGGGGATTTCGGCGATGGTAATGCCGTTGAATGTCAAGGGGAGGTGGTTAGACTCTCTCTTGTTGGAGATGGTCATTTCCTGGCACTTGTCTGGCGCGAATGTTACTTGCCACTTATCAGCCCAAGCCTGGATGTTATCCAGGTCTTGTTGCATACAGGCTCGGACTGCTTCATTATCTGAGGGGTTGCAAATGGAACTGAACACTGTGCAGTCATCAGCGAACATCCCCATTTCTGACCTTATGATGGAGGGAAGGTCATTGATGAAGCAGCTGAAGATGGTTGGGCCTAGGACACTGCCCTGAGGAACTCCTGCAGCAATGTCCTGGGGCTGAGATGCTTGGCCTCCAACAACCACTACCATCTTCCTTTGTGCCAGGTATGACTCCAGCCACTGGAGAGTTTTCCCTCTTATTCCCTTTGACTTCAATTTTACTAGGGCTCCTTGGTGCCACACTCGGTCAAATGCTGCCTTGATGTCAAGGGCAGTCACTCTCACCTCACCTCTGGAATTCAGCTCTTTTGTACATGTTTGGACCAAGGCTGTAATGAGGTCTGGAGCCGAGTGGTCCTGGCGGAACCCAAACTGAGCATTGGTGAGCAGGTTATTGGTGAGTAAGTGCCGCTTGATAGCACTGTCGACGACACCTTCCATCACTTTGCTGATGATTGAGAGTAGACTGATGGGATGGTAATTGGCCGGATTGGATTTGTCCTGCTTTTTGTGGACAGGAAATACCTGGGCAATTTTCCACATTGTCGGGTAGATGCCAGTGTTGTAGCTGTACTGGAACAGTTTGGAGTATTGTGTCCAATTCTGGGCACCGCATTTTAGGGAAGATGTGAAGGCTTTCAAGAGGGTGCAGAAATGATTTACTAGAATGATTCCAGGGATAAGGGACTTCAGTTATGTGGATAGACTGGAGAAGCTGGGATTGTTCTCCTTCGAGCAGAGAAGGTTGCGAGGAGATTTGATCGAGGTATTCAAAATCATGAAGGGTCTAGACAGAATAGATAGAGAGAAACTGTTCCCATTGATGGAAGGGTCAAGAACCAGAGGATATGGATTTAAGGTGATTGGCAAAAGAACCAAAGGTGACATGAGGAAAAACTATTTTACACAGCGAGTGGTTAGGATCTGGAATGCACTGCCCGAGGGGGTGGTGGAGGCAGATTCAATCATGGCCTTCAAAAGGGAACTGGATAAGTACTTGCAGTGAAAACTTTGCAGGGCTACAGGGAAAGGGCGGGGGAGTGGGACTGGCTGGATTACTGTTGCATAGAGCTGGTGCGGACTCAATGGGACGAATGGCCTCCTTCCGTGCTGTAACATTTTATGATTCTATGATTCTAATGCTTCACCAGATCTGAAACCACGTTTTATCATTGAGGGAAAGACTGTATGTTAACAGAATCTAACGAATGCATTAGACCAAAAAATGAGCTCGGAATAGATGATCAATATTCAGCTCCAGTGTGGAGGCAAAATCTCACTAATATTCACACTGATGGGGTTTACATGTTGTAAACAATTTTACAACACCAAGTTATAGTCCAACAAATTTATTTTAAATTCCACAAGCTTTCGGAGGCTTCCTCCTTCCTCAGGTGAACGGTGTGGAAATGAAATTTTCGAATCCTTCGCATTTGAAAATCACAGAACAAAGCCTGGTGATTGCTGCCCGTTGCCAAGGCAATCACAGTGAGCAGACAGAAAGGTGTCACCTAAAAGGCCACCGAATATACAAACCCCCCCAAAAAAAGAGAGAGAGAGAGAAGGAAGACAGTCAATGACCCGTTATATTAAAAACTTCGGCTCAATTTCTGCCCCACTACCAAAATGGACCCCACTAGTCTCGCGGCAGACACAGAGGAATTCATCAGGAAAACGAGGCTCCGGGAATTCTACCACAAACCCCAAGATTTCAGCAGCGAACCCAATGAGACAATCAACGATCCGGAACAGCAGACAGAGGGATCCGCGGTACAGCAACCGAAGAGGAAAGAGTCTCACTGGACTCCTCCAGAGGGTCGCTGCCCTCAGCTTGACATGTATGCTCAAGCTGTCAGGAAATGCGTCTATGCCAGATTCATCAGCCGCACTCAGAAGACAGTCCAGAATGTCACCTGAGCACAACGCAACGCCATCAAAGCTCTCAAGACCAACCGCAACATCGTCATCAAACCAGCGGACAAAGGAGGAGCCATCATCATACAGAACAGAACGGACTATTGCAAAGAAGCATACCGACAACTGGACAACCAGGAACACTACAGACGGTTACCCGCAGATCCGACCAAAGAACACACCCATCAGCTCAACAAACTGATCAAGACCTTCGATCCAGACCTTCAAAACATCCTACGCACTCTCATCCCACGTACTCCCCGCGTGGGAGACTTCTACTGCCTCCCAAAGATACACAAAGCCAACACACCCGGACGTCCTATCATATCAGGCAACAGAACCCTGTGTGAGAACCTCTCTGGATACGTCGAGGGCATCCTGAAACCCATCGTACAGGGAACCCCCAGCTTCTGTCGCGACACTACAGACTTCCTACAAAAACTCAGCACCCACGGACCTGTTGAACCAGGAACACTTCTCACCACGATGGACGTCTCGGCACTATACACCAGTATCCCCCACGATGACGGCATCGCTGCGACAGCATCAATACTCAACACCAACAACAGCCAATCTCCAGACGCCATCCTACAACTCATCCGCTTCATCCTGGATCACAATGTCTTCACCTTCGATAACCAGTTCTTTACCCAAACACACGGAACCATGGGGACCAAATTCGCACCCCAATACGCCAACATTTTCATGCACAAGTTCGAGCACGACTTCTTCACTGCACAGGACCTCCAACCAACACTATACACCAGATACATCGACGACATTTTCTTTCTATGGACCCACGGTGAGGAATCACGAAAGAGACTACACGATAACATCAACAAGTTCCATCCCACCATCAAGCTCACCATGGACTACTCCTCAGAATCAGTTTCTTTCTTGGACACACGAATCTCCATCAATGACGGGCACCTCAGCACCTCACTCTACCGCAAGCCCACGGACAACCTCACGATGCTCCACTTTTCCAGCTTCCATCCTAACCACGTCAAAGAGGCCATCCCCTATGGACAGGCCCTGCGAATACACAGGGTCTGCTCAGACGAGGAGGAACGCAATGGACACCTACAGACGCTGAAAGACGCCCTCGTAAGAACGGGATATGATGCTCTACTCATCGATCGACAGTTCCGACGGGCCACAGCGAAAAATCGCGTAGACCTCCTCAGAAGACTAACACGGGACGCAACCAACAGAGTACCCTTCCTCGTCCAGTACTTCCCTGGAGCGGAGAAACTACGCCATGTTCTCCGCAGCCTTCAACATGTCATCAATGATGACGAGCACCTCGCTATGGCCATCCCCACGCCTCCACTACTCGCCTTTAAACAGCCACCCAGCCTCAAACAGACCATCGTTCGCAGCAAATTACCCAGCCTTCAGGAGAACAGCGTCCACGACACCACACAACCCTGCCACGGTAACCTCTGCAAGACATGCCAGATCATCGACACAGATACCACCATCACACGAGAGGACACCACCCACCAGGTGCATGGTTCATACTCCTGTGACTCGGCCAACGTTGTCTACCTCATACGTTGCAGGAAAGGATGCCCCAGAGCATGGTACATTGGCGAGACCATGCAGACGCTGCGACAACGGATGAACGGACACTGCGCAACAATCGCCAAACAGGAGGGTTCCCTCCCAGTCGGGGAACACTTCAGCAGTCATGGACATTCAGCCACCGATCTTCGGGTAAGCATACTCCAAGGCGGCCTTCGAGACACACGACAACGCAAAATCGTCGAGCCGAAATTGATAGCCAAGTTCCGCACCCATGAGGACGGCCTCAACCGGGATCTTGGGTTCATGTCACACTACACGTAACCCCACCAGCGAACAAATGTTATCTGTTTTTAATATAATGGGTCATTGACTGTCTTCCTTCTCTCTCTCTCTCTTTTTTTTGGGGGTTTGTATATTCGGTGGCCTTTTAGGTGACACCTTTCTGTCTGCTCACTGTGATTGCCTTGGCAACGGGCAGCAATCACCAGGCATTGTTCTGTGATTTTCAAATGCGAAGGATTCGAAAATTTCATTTCCACACCGTTCACCTGAGGAAGGAGGAAGCCTCCGAAAGCTTGTGGAATTTAAAATAAATTTGTTGGACTATAACTTGGTGTTGTAAAATTGTTTACAATTGTCAACCCCAGTCCATCACCGGCATCTCCACATCGGGGTTTAAATGAGCAGGCGTCAAAGCCATAACAGAATTTGATCATCCCCTACCCCCATTATCTGATTCTCTTACAGTACTGGGGGAGTTTCTTACCCAACGTGATTCATCGCCTTCTATGGGGTAGAGGGGGGAAGAGCAAAAGGAAAACTAAAAATAAATTAGCTATTTAATTTGGCTAAACATTCGGGGTAAAGTTTGGGTGAGAGTTGGAGTTATGTTTTGGATTAGGGTATCATTTTGGATCGAGTTACGGTAGAGTTAGTGGTGTGGCAAGATTAGGGGTAGGTTTATGATTCGGGATACATAAGAACATAAGAAATAGGAGCAGGAGTCGGCCACATGGCCCCTCGAGCCTGCTCCACCATTCAATCAGATCATGGCTGATCTTCGACCTCAACTCCACTTTCCCGCCCAATCCCCATATCCCTTGATTCCCCTAGAGTCCAGAAATCTATCGATCTCAGCCTTGAATATATTCAACGACTGAGCACCCACAGCCCTCTGGGGTAGAGAATTCCAAAGATTCACAACCCTCTGAGTGAAGAAATTTCTCCTCATCTCAGTCTTAAATGGCCGGCCCCTTATCCTGAGACTGTGCCCCCTAGTTCTAGACTCTCCAGCCAGGGAAACAATCTCTCAGCATTTACCCTGTCAAGCCCCCTCAAAATCTTATATCTTTCAATAAGATCACCTCTCATTCTTCTAAACTCCAGAAAGCGTTCGCCCATTTTGCTCAACCTCTCCTCAAAGGACAACCCTCTCATCCCAGGAATCAATCTAGTGAACCTTCATTGCACTGCCTCTAAGGCAAGTATATCCTTCCTTCGATAAGGAGACCAAAACTGTGCACAGTATCCAGGTGTGGTCTCACCAAAGCCCTGTGCAATTGTAGCAAGACTTCCTTACTGTTGCACTTGAAGGTGATTGGCAAAAGAACCAAAGGTGACATGAGGAAAAACTTTTTTACGCTGCAAGTGGTTAGGATTTGGAATGCACTGCCCAAGGGGGTGGTGGAGGCAGATTCAATCATGGCCTTCAAATGGGAACTGGATAAGTACTTGAAAGGAAAAAAATTGCAGGGCTAGCGGGATAGGGCGGGGGAGTGAGACTAGCTGGATTGCTCTTGCAAAGAGCCGGCATGGACTCGACGGGCCAAATGGCCTCCTTCCGTGCTGTAACCTTTCTATGATTCTACTCCAACCCTCTTGCAATAAAGACCAACATTCAATTTGCCTTGCTAATTACCTGCATGTTAACTTTCTGTGTTTCTTGTACGAGGACACCCAAATCCCCCTGAACGGTTAAGGTAGAGTTGGGGTTCGGGTTGGGTTAGGATTAGGGTTAAGGTTGGATTGGGGTTAGGGCTAGTGTTAGAGTTAGGGATGGGGTTGACAGCAGGGATGGAGTTAAGGTGAGGGCTGAGGTTATGGTTAGGGTTGGGGTTAACCTTAGTTTAAGGGCTCGGGTTGGGGTGAGAATCAGCCTGTACTAATATTGATGCAAGGTTTCATCATGTTTGGTGTTTTGATATTGATATTTGCACAGACTAACATCGTGTGGAGTCTGTGTTGAGGGTGTGTTGTGACACTGTTTGCTGTGGGGATATCGAGTGACACTAATTAGGAGAAGCTAACGAGCAGGACTGAGGTGTGAGGCAGTCGCTCGGAGAATGATGCTATTCGCAGCTGTGAGACAACATAGAAACTTCAAACCCCAGAGATATCTTTAATCATGAGTGGAAATGAGCCTGAGTGCTGGCACTGTGAAAGTTATATTTGCATAAAAAGAAATGCATTGAAGTGGGTAAGATTCACACAACACAGTGAGAGTTAATCTGCTCATTTCATTAAGCAGCAGGAGGAACATGAGGATCTGATGGTTTTTGTGTTTAGCATCACAATGAGATCCCTTTCACATCTGAGAGTAATTCATTTCAATAATGCGTAGTATTCAATCTATCTTCCGCCAGCTACTTATCAACATATCTATTGCTTTCGGTCCTGCACACACCTGCTCATCTCCATCCCCCTCGCCACCTCCATCCCCCTCTCCACCTCCATTCCCCTCTCCACCTCTATCCCCCTCTCCACCTCCATCCCCCTCTCCACCTCCATCCCCCTCTGCACCTCCATCCCCCTCTCCACCTCTATCCCCCTCTCCACCTCTATCCCCCTCTCCACCTCCATCCCCCTCTCCACCTCCATCCCCCTCTCCACCTCCATCCCCCTCTCCACCTCCATCCCCCTCTCCACCTCCATCCCCCTCTCCATCTTGCCAACCTGAAAATGACCCATTTATGCCTACTCTCTGTTAGCTAACCAATCCTTTATCCATGCTAAAATGTTACCCCCTACACCATGAGCTCTTATTTTGTGTAGTAGCCTTGTCAAAAGCCTTCTGGAAATCCAAGTACACCATATCCACAGGATCCCCTTTATCCACGTTGCTTGTTACTTCCTCAAAGAATGCTAATAAATTAGTCAAACTTTCTCATTGCTGAACCCCCGACTCAACACTGCTGATCCAGAGACCCACAGTCTGCACCCTTCCCCCCCTCGAGTCCTGCACCCCCATCTGGTCCAAACTCTCCCTGAACCCGTGTCTCAGCAAATAGTCCTCGAGATCCCTCATACCTTCAAATACACCCACAGTCGCCACTTCCACACCCTACCTGGCGGGGCCTCTCTGCATGCACCCTATCTCCCCACTCCCAACCTGTTCCCTCCACTCCCTCTTAACTTCTTCCCCACTCACTCCCCACTCTCTGTCCACTAACACCGTTCACTCCCACTCCCCCTTCACTCCTCCCTCCTCATTCCCCTTCACTCCTTCCCTATTCCCCTCCCCACCCTCTCCCTAATACCTTAACAGATCATTTATGGGGGCATTTATATTACCCATACTAGGGCCACATATATTACATGTGCTGGGGCCAATTTTATTAAAGGTATTGGGGCCAGTTATACTGGCAGAGGGACCGAGAGTCTGGGAGCAGAGGGACCAGGAGTCTGGGAACAGAGGGACCGGGAGTCTGGGAGCAGAGGAACGAGGAGTCTGGGAGCAGAGGAACGAGGAGTCTGGGAGCAGAGGGACGAGGATTCTGGGAGCAGAGGAACGAGGAGTCTGGGAGCAGAGGGACGAGGAGTCTGGGAGCAGAGGGACCAGGAGTCTGGGAGTAGAGGGACAAGCAGTCTGGGAGCAGAGGGTCCAGAAGTCTGGGAGCAGAGGGACGAAGAGTCTGGGAGCAGAGGGTCCAGGAGTCTGGGAGCAGAGGGTCCAGGAGTCTGGGAGCAGAGGGACCGGGAGTCTGGGAGCAGAGGGACCAGGTGTCTGGGAGCAGAGGGACGAGGAGTCTGGGAGCAGAGGGACAAGGAGTCTGGGAGCAGAGGGTCCAGGAGTCTGGGAGCAGAGGGACGAAGAGTCTGGGAGCAGAGGGACGAGGAGTCTGGGAGCAGAGGGACCAGGAGTCTGGGAGCAGAGGGACGAGGAGTCTGGGAGCAGAGGGTCCAGGAGTCTGGGAGCAGAGGGACGAAGAGTCTGGGAGCAGAGGGACGAGGAGTCTGGGAGCAGAGGGACGAGGAGTCTGGGAGCAGAGGGACCGGGAGTCTGGGAGCAGAGGGACGAGGAGTCTGGGAGCAGAGGGACCAGGAGTCTGGGAGCAGAGGGTCCAGGAGTCTGGGAGCAGAGGGCCCAGGAGTCTGGGAGCAGAGGGACGAGGAGTCTGGGAGCAGAGGGTCCAGGAGTCTGGGAGCAGAGGGACCAGGAGTCTTGGAGCAGAGGGACGAGGAGTCTGGGAGCAGAGGGACCAGGAGTCTGGGAGCAGACGGACGAGGAGTCTGGGAGCAGAGGGACCGGGAGTCTGGGAGCAGAGGGACGAGGAGTCTGGGAGCAGAGGGACGAGGAGTCTGGGAGCAGAGGGACGAGGAGTCTGGGAGCAGAGGGACCGGGAGCCTGGGAGCAGAGGGACCAGGAGTCTTGGAGCAGAGGGACGAGGAGTCTGGGAGCAGAGGGACCGGGAGCCTGGGAGCAGAGGGACCAGGAGTCTTGGAGCAGAGGGACGAGGAGTCTGGGAGCAGAGGGACCAGGAGTCTGGGAGCAGACGGACGAGGAGTCTGGGAGCAGAGGGACCGGGAGTCTGGGAGCAGAGGGACGAGGAGTCTGGGAGCAGAGGGACGAGGAGTCTGGGAGCAGAGGGACGAGGAGTCTGGGAGCAGAGGGACCAGGAGTCTGGGAGCAGAGGGCCCAGGAGTCTGGGAGCAGAGGGACGAGGAGTCTGGGAGCAGAGGGACCAGGAGTCTGGGAGCAGAGGGACCGGGAGTCTGGGAGCAGAGGGACGAGGAGTCTGGGAGCAGAGGGACGAAGAGTCTGGGAGCAGAGGGACCGGGAGTCTGGGAGCAGAGGGACCGGGAGTCTGGGAGTAGAGGGACGAGGAGTCTGGGAGCAGAGGGACGAGGAGTCTGGGAGCAGAGGGACGAGGAGTCTGGGAGCAGAGGGACGAGGAGTCTGGGAGCAGAGGGACGAGGAGTCTGGGAGAAGAGGGACGAGGAGTCTGGGAGCAGAGGGACGAGGAGTCTGGGAGCAGAGGGACGAGGAGACTAATACACGTTATCTATGCTTCACTTTTAATCCCCCGAGATTGCTCCGTCTCCTGTGTGTCTAATGAGAAACACTTCACACCAACCTCCATGTTGGGTTAAATTATAAACAAGAATAATACAACACTAAGAGGATTTAGTGAGAAAGCGGAAACATCGTACCAGCCTGTGAGGCAGGCTGTCCGAGGACCCACTTCGATGAATGAGGAAAGATTGTGAGGCTGGATGCAGCAACTCCCCAGTGAACAGATCTCTGCAGGTGAGTGAAAAGCTTTTCACTTCAACATCACAGGAAATCTGGGAGAATATGGCAGCAAACTGGGGGAAAGTTCGATTCTGCAGGATGTTTGTTTCAAGTTGGAGCTGATGAATTTTAGTCATGTTCTGGGGCTTTCTGTGTAAGTACAGGTTTGTGCCAGAGCTGAAAAGCTGTCAGCTTTGATCTCAGTAAACACAGTGCGGGAAGATACCTGATAACTGCCCCTCACAGTTAATCCCTTTCTTCCCTAATTCCTTTCTCATACCACAGGAACCAAGACTGGGCACTATTTACATTCGTGTACTGCCATCAGCTATTGCAAATGGCAAATACTGTCCTGTTCTTGTACACAGTCACTGTGTTTTATTGTAGACTGTGGTGATACTGTAGAGAGTCACTGTTTTATTGTAGACTGTGGTGATACTGTACACAGTCACTGTGTTTTATTGTAGACTGTGGTGATACTGTACACAGTCACTGTGTTTTATTGTAGACTGTGGTGATACTGTACACAGTCACTGTTTTATTGTAGACTGTGGTGATACTGTACACAGTCACTGTTTTATTGTAGACTGTGGTGATACTGTACACAGTCACTGTGTTTTATTGTAGACTGTGGTGATACTGTACACAGTCACTGTTTTATTGTAGACTGTGGTGATACTGTACACAGTCACTGTGTTTTATTGTAGACTGTGGTGATACTGTACACAGTCACTGTTTTATTGTAGACTGTGGTGATACTGTACACAGTCACTGTGTTTTATTGTAGACTGTGGTGATACTGTAGACAGTCACTGTGTTTTATTGTAGACTGTGGTGATACTGTACACAGTCACTGTGTTTTATTGTAGACTGTGGTGATACTGTAGACAGTCACTGTGTTTTATTGTAGACTGTGGTGATACTGTAGACAGTCACTGTGTTTTATTGTAGACTGTGGTGACACTGTAGACAGTCACTGTTTTATTGTAGACTGTGGTGATACTGTAGTCGATCATTGTGTTTTATTGTAGACTGTGGCGAGACACTATTCAGTCACTGTTTTATTCTAGACTGTGGTGATACTGTACACAGTCACTGTGTTTTATTGTAGACTGTGGTGATACTGTAGACAGTCACTGTTTTATTGTAGACTGTGGTGATACTGTACACAGTCACTGTGTTTTATTGTAGACTGTGGTGATACTGTAGAGAGTCACTGTGTTTTATTGTAGACTGTGGTGATACTGTAGAGAGTCACTGTGTTTTATTGTAGACTGTGGTGATACTGTACACAGTCACTGTGTTTTATTGTAGATCTGGTGATACTGTACACAGTCACTGTGTTTTATTGTAGACTGTGGTGATACTGTACACAGTCACTGTGTTTTATTGTAGACTGCGGTGATACTGTACACAGTCACTGTGTTTTATTGTAGATCTGGTGATACTGTACACAGTCACTGTGTTTTATTGTAGACTGTGGTGATACTGTACACAGTCACTGTGTTTTATTGTAGACTGTGGTGATACTGTACACAGTCACTGTGTTTTATTGTAGATCTGGTGATACTGTACACAGTCACTGTGTTTTATTGTAGACTGTGGTGATACTGTACACAGTCACTGTGTTTTATTGTAGACTGTGGTGATACTGTACACAGTCACTGTTTTATTGTAGACTGTGGTGATACTGTACACAGTCACTGTGTTTTATTGTAGACTGTGGTGATACTGTAGACAGTCACTGTGTTTTATTGTAGACTGTGGTGATACTGTACACAGTCACTGTGTTTTATTGTAGACTGTGGTGATACTGTACACAGTCACTGTGTTTTATTGTAGACTGTGGTGATACTGTACACAGTCACTGTGTTTTATTGTAGACTGTGGTGATACTGTACACAGTCACTGTGTTTTATTGTAGACTGTGGTGATACTGTACACAGTCACTGTGTTTTATTGTAGACTGTGGTGATACTGTACACAGTCACTGTGTTTTATTGTAGACTGTGGTGATACTGTACACAGTCACTGTGTTTTATTGTAGACTGTGGTGATACTGTACACAGTCACTGTGTTTTATTGTAGACTGTGGTGATACTGTACACAGTCACTGTGTTTTATTCTAGACTGTGGTGATACTGTACACAGTCACTGTGTTTTATTGTAGACTGTGGTGATACTGTACACAGTCACTGTGTTTTATTGTAGACTGTGGTGACACTGTAGTCGATCATTGTGTTTTATTGTAGACTGTGGCGAGACACTATTCAGTCACTGTTTTATTCTAGACTGTGGTGATACTGTACACAGTCACTGTGTTTTATTGTAGACTGTGGTGATACTGTACACAGTCACTGTTTTATTGTAGACTGTGGTGATACTGTACACAGTCACTGTTTTATTGTAGACTGTGGTGATACTGTACACAGTCACTGTTTTATTGTAGACTGTGGTGATACTGTACACAGTCACTGTGTTTTATTGTAGACTGTGGTGATACTGTACACAGTCACTGTTTTATTGTAGACTGTGGTGATACTGTACACAGTCACTGTTTTATTGTAGACTGTGGTGATACTGTACACAGTCACTGTTTTATTGTAGACTGTGGTGATACTGTACACAGTCACTGTGTTTTATTCTAGACTGTGGTGATACTGTACACAGTCACTGTGTTTTATTGTAGACTGTGGTGATACTGTACACAGTCACTGTGTTTTATTGTAGACTGTGGTGATAGGCTAGACAGTCACTGTGTTTTATTGTAGACTGTGGTGACACTGTAGTCGATCATTGTGTTTTATTGTAGACTGTGGCGAGACACTATTCAGTCACTGTTTTATTGTAGACTGTGGTGATACTGTACACAGTCACTGTGTTTTATTGTAGACTGTGGTGATACTGTACACAGTCACTGTGTTTTATTCCAGACTGTGGTGATACTGTACACAGTCACTGTTTTATTGTAGACTGTGGTGATACTGTACACAGTCACTGTTTTATTGTAGACTGTGGTGATACTGTACACAGTCACTGTTTTATTGTAGACTGTGGTGATACTGTACACAGTCACTGTGTTTTATTCTAGACTGTGGTGATACTGTACACAGTCACTGTGTTTTATTGTAGACTGTGGTGATACTGTACACAGTCACTGTGTTTTATTGTAGACTGTGGTGATACTGTACACAGTCACTGTGTTTTATTGTAGACTGTGGTGACACTGTAGTCGATCATTGTGTTTTATTGTAGACTGTGGCGAGACACTATTCAGTCACTGTTTTATTGTAGACTGTGGTGATACTGTACACAGTCACTGTGTTTTATTGTAGACTGTGGTGATACTGTACACATTCACTGTGTTTTATTCTCGACTGTGGTGATAGGCTAGACAGTCACTGTGTTTTATTGTAGACTGTGGTGATACTGTACACAGTCACTGTTTTATTGTAGACTGTGGTGATACTGTACACAGTCACTGTGTTTTATTGTAGACTGTGGTGATACTGTACACAGTCACTGTTTTATTGTAGACTGTGGTGATACTGTACACAGTCACTGTTTTATTGTAGACTGTGGTGATACTGTACACAGTCACTGTTTTATTGTAGACTGTGGTGATACTGTACACAGTCACTGTGTTTTATTCTAGACTGTGGTGATACTGTACACAGTCACTGTGTTTTATTGTAGACTGTGGTGATACTGTACACAGTCACTGTGTTTTATTGTAGACTGTGGTGATAGGCTAGACAGTCACTGTGTTTTATTGTAGACTGTGGTGACACTGTAGTCGATCATTGTGTTTTATTGTAGACTGTGGCGAGACACTATTCAGTCACTGTTTTATTGTAGACTGTGGTGATACTGTACACAGTCACTGTGTTTTATTGTAGACTGTGGTGATACTGTACACAGTCACTGTGTTTTATTCCAGACTGTGGTGATACTGTACACAGTCACTGTGTTTTATTGTAGACTGTGGTGATACTGTACACAGTCACTGTGTTTTATTCTCGACTGTGGTGATAGGCTAGACAGTCACTGTGTTTTATTGTAGACTGTGGTGATACTGTACACAGTCACTGTGTTTTATTCTGGACTGTGGTGATACTGTACACAGTCACTGTGTTTTATTCTAGACTGTGGTGATACTGTACACAGTCACTGTGTTTTATTCTAGACTGTGGTGATACTGTACACAGTCACTGTGTTTTATTCTAGACTGTGGTGATACTGTACACAGTCACTGTGTTTTATTCTAGACTGTGGTGATACTGTACACAGCCACTGTAAGAACATAAGAATATAAGAAATAGGAGCAGGAATAGGTCACATGGCCCCCCGAGCCTGCTCCGCCATTAAATCAGATCATGGCTGATCTTCGACCTCAACTCCACTTTCCTGCCTTATCCTCATGTCCCTTGATTCCCCTAGAGTCCAAAAACCGATCGATCTCAGTCTTGAATATATTCAATGACTCAGCATCCACAGCCCTCTGGGGTAGAGAATTCCAAAGATTCTCAACCCTCTGAGTGAAGAAATTTCTCCTCATCTCAGTCTTAAATGTCCGACCCCTTATCCTGAGACTATGTCCACTAGTTATAGATTCTCCAGCCAGGGAAAACAGCCTCTCAGCATCTACCCTGTCAAGCCCCCTCAGAATCTTATATCTTTCAATGAGATCACCTCTCATTCTTCTAAACTCCAGAGAGTATAGGCCCATTCTACTCAACCTCTCCTCATAGGACAACCTTCTCATCCCAGGAACTAACTCTTGAACCTTCACTGCACCCCTTCTAAGGCAATTATATCCTTCCTTAAATAAGGAGACCAAAACTGTACACAATACTCCAGGTGTGGTCTCACCAAAGCCCCTGTACAACTGTAGCAAGACTTTCAACTCCCTTGTAATAAAGGCCAACATACCATCTGCCTTCCTAATTGCTTGCTGTACCTGCATGTTAACTTTTTGTGTTTCGTGTACAAGGACACCCAAATCCCTCTGAACAGCAGCATTTAATAGTTTCTCAACATTTAATAAATTTCTGTTTTTCTATTCTTCCTATCATCGTACCATTCAGTCCATTTCCTGCTGAATGAGGAAGGAGGCATTGCTGCTTCTGGGGAATGAGGTGGGTCAAGAGTAGCAAGTGTCAGTGGGGAAACATTTAGGGAACAGTGATCATAGTATTATAAGGTTTAGATTAGTTATGGAAAAGGACAAGGAGCAATCTAGTGTAAAAATACTTAACTGGAGGAGGGCCAATTTCAGTGGGTTGAGAACGGATCTGGCCTGGGTAAATTGGAATCAAAGATTGGCAGGGAAAACTGTAATTGAACAGTGGGCGGCCTTTAAAGAGGAGATGGTTTGGGTACAGTCCAGGTACATTCCCACAAGAGGGAAAGGGTAGGGCAACTAAAGCCAGAGCACCCTGGATGATGAAAGAGATAGTGTAAGATGAAGCAGAAAAAAGGGGGCATATGACAGATGTCAGGTTGATAACACAAGTGAGAACCAGGCTACAGAAAGTACAGAGGGGAAGTGAAAAAGGAAATAAGAGGGGCAAAGAGAGAGTATGAGAATAGACTGGTGGCCAACATAAAAGGGAATACAAAGTCTTCTATAGGCATATAAACAGTAAACGGGTAGTAAGAGCGGGGGTGGGGCTGATTAGGGACCATAAAGGAGATCTACGTATGGAGACAGAGGGGATGGCCGAGGTACTAAATGAATACTTTGCATCTGTCTTTGCCAAGAAGGAGATTCTGCCAAAGTCACATTAAAAGGATGTGATTGCTTTGGAGAGGGTGCAGAGGAGATTCACCAGGATGTTACCAGGGCTGGAGCGCTTCAGCTATGAAGAGAGACTGGGAAGATTGGGTTTGTTTTCCTTGGAGCAGAGGAGGCTGAGGGGGGACATGATTGAGGTGTACAAAATTATGAGGGGCACAGATAGGATGGATACTAAGGAGCTTTTTCCCTTCGTTGAGGGTACTATAACAAGGGGACATAGATTCAAGGTAAAAGGCGGGAGGTTTAGAGGGGATTTGAGAAAGAACTTTTTCACCCAGAGGGTGGTTGGAGTCTGGAACTCACTGCCTGAAAGGGTTGTGGAGGCAGGAACCCTCACAACATTCAAGAAGCATTTGGATGAGCACTTGAAATGCCATAGCATACAAGGCTACGGACCAAATGCTGGAATATGGGATTAGAGTAGACAGGGCTGATGGCCGGCGCGGACACGATGGGCCGAAGGGCCTCTATCCGTGCTGTATAACTCTATGACTCTATGACTCTATGAAAAGAGGAGGTAGTTGTGATACTGGATGGGCTAAAAATTGATAAAGAATTACTAGAAAGGCTCACTGTACTTAAAGGAGATAAGTCACCCGGTCTGGATGGGATGCATCCTAGGTTGCTGAGGAAAGTAAGGGTGGAAATTGCGGAGGTACTGGCCATAATCTTCCAAACATCCTTAGATATGGAGGTGGTGCCAGAGGAATGGAGAATTACAAATGTTACACCCTTGATCAAAAAAAGTGTAAAGTTAAACCCAGCAACTATAGGCCAGTCAGTTTAACTTCAGTAGTGGGGAAATTTTTAGAAACGATAATCCGGGAAAGAATTAACAGTCGCTTGGACGAGGGTGGATTAATTAAGGAAAGGCAGCATGGATTTGTTAAAGGCAAAGTGTGTTTAACTAACCTGATTGAGTTTTTTGATGAGGTAACAGAGAGGGTCGATGAGGGCGATGCAGTTGATGTGGTGGATATGGACTTTCAAAAGGCGTTTGAAAAAGTGCCACATAATAGGCTTGTCATCAAAATTGAAGCCAATGGAATAAAAGGGACAGTGGCAGCATGGATACGAAATTGGCTAAGTGACAGGAAACAGAGAGTAGTGGTGAACGGTTGTTTTTCGGACTGGAGGGAGGTGTACAGTGGTGTTCCCCAGGGGTCGGTGCTGGGACCACTGCTTTTCTTGATATATATTAATGACTTGGACTTGGGTGTACAAGGCACAATTTCAAAATTTGCAGATGACACAAAACTTGGAAGTGTAGTGAACAGTGAGGAGGATAGTGATAGACTTCAAGAGGATATAGACAGGCTGGTGGAATGGGCGGACACGTGGCAGATGAAATTTAACACAGAAAAATGTGATACATTTTGGTAGGAAGAATGAGGAGAGACATAGGTTGTTTTCCTTGGAGCAGAGGAGGCTGAGGGGAGAATTGATTGAGGTGTACAAAATTATGAGGGGCCTAGATAGAGTAGACAGGAAGTACCTGTTTCCCCTAGCGGAGAGTTCAAGAACTAGAGGACATAGATTTAAGCTGACTGGTCCCCACATGAGGAAAAAGTTTTTTACCCAGAGGGTGGTGGGTGTATGGAATTCGTGGCCTGAATTGGTGGTAGAGGCAGGGACCCTCAACTCTTTTAAAAAGTACCTGGACCTGCACCT
Source organism: Heptranchias perlo (assembly GCF_035084215.1). NCBI lineage: Eukaryota > Metazoa > Chordata > Chondrichthyes > Hexanchiformes > Hexanchidae > Heptranchias > Heptranchias perlo. Next base: position 620,779 of record NW_027138870.1, on the reverse strand, counting down.
AAAGTGCTGTAAGCTGCAGGGCTATGAACTGAGTGCTGGAAGATGGGATTAGGATGAGGACCTGGTTGTTCTTCAAACCGGCGCAGACACGATGGGCCGAATGGCCCCCTTCTGTGCTGTATCTTTTCTCTGGTTCTATGGTTTTATAGGCAATATAAACTAGAGGGCACAATTCTAAAGGGGGTGCAGGAACAGAGGGATCTGGGGGTATATGTGCACAAATCATTGAAGGTGGCAGGGCAGGTTGAGAAAGTGGTTAAAAAAGCATACGGGATCCTGGGCTTTATAAATAGAGGCATAGAGTACAAAAACAAGGAGGTTATGATGAACCTTTATAAAACACTGGTTCGGCCACAACTGGAGTATTGTGTCCAGTTCTGGGCACCGCACTTTAGGCAGGGTGTGAAGGCCTTAGAGAGGGTGCAGAAAAGATTTACTAGAATGATTCCAGGGATGAGGGACTTTAGTTACGTGGATAGACTGGAAAAGCTGGGGTTGTTCTCCTTGGAACAGAAAAGGTTGAGAGGAGATTTGATCGAGGTATTCAAAATCATGAAGGGTCGAGACAGAGTAGATGGAGAGAAACTGTTCCCATTGGCGGAAGGGTCAAGAACCAGAGGACACAGATTTAAGGTGATTGACAAAAGAACCAAAGGTGACATGAGGAAAAACTTTTTTACACAGCGAGTGGTTAGGATCTGGAATGCACTGCCCGAGGGGGTGGTGGAGGCAGATTCAATCATGGCCTTCAAAAGGGAACTGGATAAGTACTTGAAGGAAAATATTTGCAGGGCTATGGGGAAAGGGCGGGGGAGTGGGGCTAGCTGGATTGCTCTTGCAGAGAGCTGGCACAGGCTCGATGGGCCGAATGGCCTCCTTCTGTGCTGTAACCATTCTATGATTCAAATCACATTTCCCCACATTATACTCCGTCTGCCTCCTTGTCCACTCATTTAACCTGTCGATATCTCTCTGCAGACTCTTTGTGTCCTCCTCACAGCTTACTTTCCCACCTAGCGAGAATACTGACCCCGCCTCGAGAATACTGACCACCCCAAGAATATGACCCCCATGAGAAGACTGACCCCCACCCGAGAATACTGACCCCCCCCAAGAATATTGCCCCCCCGCCGTGAATACTACCCCACCGAGAATACAGAATCCCATGCAAGTACAGACCACCCCGAGAATACAAACCCCCCGAGAATACTGAACCCCCCGAGAATACTGAACCCCTCGAGAATACTGACCCCCCCGAGAATACTGAACACTCCGAGAATGCAGACACCCCTGAGATTGCAGAACCCCCCCAAGAATACAGACGCCCTCGAGAATATTGACCCCCCCCGAGACCACTGAGCCCCCCGAGAATACTGAACCCCCCCGAGAATACGGACCCCCCAGAGAATACTGACCACCCCCAGAATACTGAACCCACTGAGAATTTTGACCCCCTCGAGAATTATGACCCCTGAGAATACAGAACCCCCACGAGAATACTGACCACCCCCAGAATACTGACCCCCTAAGAATAGAGTCTCCCCGAGAATACTGGCCCCCCGAGAATACTAACCCCCCACGAGAATACTGACCTCCCCCAAGAAAACTGACCCCACCTCGATAATACTGACCCCCCGAGAATACAGATCATCCCGAGAATACTGACCCCCCTGAGTATACTGACCCCCCCGATAATACTGACCTCCCCGATAATACTGACCACCCGAGAATACTGACCCCCCGAGAATACCGACACCCCCGAGAATACAGACCCTCCCTGAGAATACAGACCCGCCCAGAATACTGACCCCCTCCCGAGAATACAGACCCCCCCGAGAACACTGACACCCTCGAGAATACTAACCCCCTGCCCCGAGAATACAGATCCCCCTGAGAATACTGACCCCCCCCGAGAATACTGACCACCCCGAGAATACAGACCCCCCCGAGAACACTGACACCCTCGAGAATACTAACGCCCCCGAGAATTATGACCCCCCCCCCCGAGAATACAGACCCCCCCGAGAATACTGACCTCACAAGAATACAGACCCCCCGAGAACACTGACACCCTCGAGAATACTAACGCCCCCGAGAATTATGACCCCCCCCCCCGAGAATACAGACCCCCCTGAGAATACTGAAACCCCCCCAGAATAGATCCCCCTGAGAATATTGACCCTCCACAAGAATACAGACCCCCCCCGAGAATATTGACCCCCCCGAGAATACTGACCCCCCCGAGAATACAGAACCCCCCCATGAGAATACTGACCCCCCCCGAGAATACAGACCCCCCCATGAGAATACTGATCTCCCCCAAGAATACAGACCCGCCCGAGAATACTGACCCCCTCAGGAATACTAACCTCCCCGAGAATACTGACACCCTATGAGAATACTGACATCCCCCCGAGAATACTGACCCCCCCAAGAATACTGACCCCCCCGTGAATACTACCTCCCGGAAAATACAGAACACCCCGCGAGTACAGACCACCCTGAGAATACAAACCTCCCGAGAATACTGAACCCCCACGAGAATACTGACCCGCCCAAGAATACTGATCCCCTTGAGAATACTGACCCCACCAAGAATACATACCACCCCGAGAATACAGACCCCAAGAAAACAGACCCACCCGAGAATACTGACCCCCCCGAGAATACTGACCCCCCCAAGAATACTGATCCTCCCGAGAATACTGACCCTCCCGAGAATACTGACCCCCCGGGAATACTCAAACCCCTGAGAATACTGACCCCCCAAGAATTGTGACCCCCGAAAATACTGACCCCCCCCAGAAATACTGACCCCTCCGAGAATACAGACCTCCCCCGAGAATACAGACACCTCCCAGAATATTGATCCCCCCCGAGAATATTGACCCCCCCTAGAATACAGACCCGCTGAGAATACAGATCATCCCGAGAATACCGGTGCCCCCAAGAATACTGATCCCCACGGGAATACTGACCGCCCCGAGAATACTGACCCTCCCGAGGATACTGACCCCACCCGAGAATACAGCCCCCCCCGAGAATACAGACCCCCAGAGAACACTGACATCCTCGAGAATACTAACCCTCCCCGAGAATACTGACCCCCCAGATAATACAGATCGCCTCGAGAATACTGACACCCCCCCGAGAATACAGATCCCCCTGAGAATACTGACCTTCCCCGAGAATACAGACCCCCCCGAGAATACTGACCCCCCCCAGAATAGATCCCCCTGAGAATATTGACCCTGCACGAGAATACAGACCCTCCCCCGAGAATATTGACCCCCTGAGAATACTGAGCCCCCAAGAATCTTGACCCCCCCCGAGAATACAAACCCCCCCCCGAGAATAGAGACCACCCCCGAGTGTACTGACCCCCCCACCCGATAATACTGATCGCCGGAGATGACTGACATCCCGAGAACACTGACCTCCCCCAGAATACAGACCCCCCCCGAGAATACTGACCTCCCCCAGAATATTGACCGCCCTCGAGAATACTGACCTCCCCAATAATACTAACCACCCGAGAATACTGACCCCCCGAGAATACTGACCCCTCGAGAATACTGACCTCCCCAATAATACTGACCACCCGAGAATACTGAATCCCCGAGAATACAAACCAACCGAGAATACTGACCCCTCGAGAATACTGACCCCCCGAGAATACTGACCTCCCCAATAATACTGACCACCCGAGAATACTGAATCCCCGAGAATACAAACCAACCGAGAATACTGACCCCCCGAGAATACTGACCCCCCGAGAATACTGACCCCCCGAGAATACTGACCCCCCGAGAATATTGACCCCACTGAGAATAATGACCCCCGCGAGAATACTGACCCCCCCCGAGAATACTGACCCCCCCGAAAATACAAACCCCCAAGAATATTAACACCCCCAAGATTACTGACCCCCCCAGAATACAGACCCCCTCGAGAATATTGACCCCCCATAGAATACAGACCCGCTGAGAACACAAATCATCCCGAGAATACTGATCCCCACGGGAATACAGACCGCCCCGAGAATACAGCCCCCCCCCCAGAATAAAGACCCAACCGAGAATACTGACACCCCCGGAGAAAACTGAACCCTCCGAGAATGCAGAAGCCCCCAAGAATACAGACACCCTGGAGATTACTGATCCCCCCGAGAATACTGAACCCCCGAGAATACCAAGAATACTGACACCCCCCTGAGAATACAGATCCCCCGAGAATACTGAGCACCACCCTCCGAGAATACAGACCCCCCGAGAATACTGAGCACCCCCCCCGAGAATACAGACACCCCGAGAATACTGAATCCCCGAGAAAACTGACCTCCCCAAGGATACTGACCCCCCTGCGTATATTGACACCCCTGAGAATACAGACCCCCCCGAGAATATTGACCCCCCCGAGACTACTGACCCCCCCCCCGAGAATACAGACCCCCCGAGAATACAGACACCCCCGAGAATATTGACACCCCCCGCGACTACTGACCCCCTCCCCCGAGAATACAGACCCCCCGAGAATACAGACCCCCCCGAGAATATTGACCCCCCCGCGACTACTGACCCCCTCCCCCGAGAATACAGACCCCCCGAGAATACAGACCCCCCCGAGAATATTGACCCCCCCCGCGACTACTGACCCCCTCCCCCGAGAATACTGGCACCCCGGAGAATACAGACCCCCCGAGAATATTGACCCCCCCCCCCGAGAATACTGACATCCCCCGTGAATACCACCCCCTGGAGAATACAGAACCCCCCGCGAGTACAGACCACCCTGAGAATACAAACCCCCGGAGAATACTGAACCCTCACGAGAATACTGACCCCCCCCCGAAAACACAAACCCCCGAGACTATAAACCCCCCCAAGACTACTGACCCCCCCCAGAATACAGACCCCCTCGAGAATACATTTCCCCCTAAAAACAGACCCACCCGAGAATACTGATCACCCTGAGAATACTGACCCCCGAGAATACTGACCCACCCGAGAATACTGACCCCCCCGAGAATACTGACCCCCGAGAATACTGACCCCCCACCGAGAATACTGACCCCCCGAGAATACTGATCACCCTGAGAATACTGACCCCCGAGAATACTGACCCCCCGAGAATACTGACACCCCGAGAATACTGACCCCCCGAGAATACTGACCCCCCACCGAGAATACTGACCCCCCGAGAATACTGATCACCCTGAGAATTCTGACCCCCGAGAATACTGACCCCCCGAGAATACTGATCACCCTGAGAATACTGACCCCCGAGAATACTGACCCCCCGAGAATACTGACACCCCCGAGAATACTGACCCCCCGAGAATACTGACCCCCCGAGAATACTGACCCCCCGAGAATACTGACACCCCCGAGAATACTGACCCCCCGAGAATACTGACCCCCCGAGAATACTGACCCCCCACCGAGAATACTGACCCCCCGAGAATACTGACCCTCCGAGAATACTGACCCCCCCCCCGAGAATACTGACCCCCCCCCGAGAATACTGACCCCCCGAGAATACTGACCCCTCCGAGACTACTGACCCCCCCGGGAATACTGACCCCCCCCCGAGAATACTGACCCCCCCGAGAATACTGGCCCCCCCTGAGAATACTGAACCCCTGAGAATACTGACCCCCCACCGAGAATACTGACCCCCCCGAGAATACTGATCCCCCCGAGAATACTGACCCCCCCCCGAGAATACTGACCCCCCCCGAAAATACAGACCCCCGAGAATATTAACCCTCTCAAGACTACTGACGCCCCCAGAATACAGACCCCCTCGAGAATACAGATCCCCCAGAAAACAGACCGACCTGAGAATACTGACCCCCCCGAAAATACTGACCCCCCTGAGAATACAGAACCACCCGAGAATACTGAACCCCCGAGAATACTGACCCCCCCCGAGAATACTGACCCACCCGAGAATACTGAACCCCCGAGAATACTGACCCCCCGAGAATACTGATCCCCCCGAGAATACTGACCCCCCCGAGAATACTGACCCCCCGAGAATACTGACCCCCCGAGAATACTGACCCCCCGAGAATACTGATCCCCCCGAGAATACTGACCCCTCCGAGAATACTGACCCCCCGAGAATACTGACCCCCCGAGAATACTGACCCCCCCGAGAATACTGACCCCCCCCGAGAATACTGAACCCCTGAGAATACTGACCCCCCCGAGAATACTGACCCCCCCCCCGAGAATACTGACCCCCTGACAATATTGACCCCCCCGAAAATACTGACCCCCCCTGAGAATACTGACCACCCCAAGAATACTGACCCCCCAAGAATACTGACCCCCCCGAGAATACTGACCCCCCCCGAGAATACTGACCCCCCCCCAGGAATACTGACCCCTCCGAGAATACAGACCCCCCCCCGAGAATACTGGCCGGCCCAAGAATATTAACCCCCCCGAGAATATTGACCCCCCCTAGAATACAGACCCACTGAGAATACTGATCATCCCGAGAATACTGACCCCCCCTGAGTATACTGACCCCGCTGAGAATACTGACCCCCCCCCCTGAGATTACTGATCCCCTTGAGAATACTGACACCCCTGAGAATACAGACCCCCCGAGAATATTGACCCCCCGAGACGACTGAGCCCCCCGAGAATACTGACCCCCCCCAGAATACAGACCCCCTGAGAAGACAGACTCCCCAAGAATACTGGCCCCCCGAGCATACTAACCCCCACGATTATACTGTCTCCCCCCAAGAATACTGACCCCCCCAAGAATGCAGATCACCGCAAGAGAATACTGAATTCCCCCAAGAATACAGACCCGTCCGCGAATACTGACCCCCCGAGAATACTAACCTCCCTGAGAATATGTCCCCCGCGAGAAGACTGACCCCCCCCGAGAATACTGACACCCCCGAGAATACTGACCCCCCACCGAGAATACTGACCCCCCCGAGAATACTGACCCCCCGAGAATTATGACCCCCGAAAATACTGACCCCCCCAGGAATACTGACCCCTCCGAGAATACGGACCCCCCCGAGAATACAGACCAGCCCAAGAATATTGACCCCCCCCGAGAATATTGACCCCCCTAGAATACAGACCCGCTGAGAATACTGATCATCCCGAGAATACTGACCCCCCACCGAGAATACTGACCCCCCCGAGAATACAGACCAGCCCAAGAATATTGACGCCCCCCGAGAATATTGACCCCCCTAGAATACAGACCCGCTGAGAATACTGATCATCCCGAGAATACTGATGCCCCCGAGACTACTGATCCCTACCGGAATACAGACCCCCCCGAGAATACCGACCCCCCCCATGAGAATACTGACCTCCCCCATGAGAATACTGACCTCCCCCAAGAATACAGACCCGCCAGAGAATACTGACACCCCCCCCCCCGAGAATACGAACCTCCCCGAGAATACTGACCCCCCCACGAGAATACTGACCCCCCCAAGAATACTGACACCCCCCGTGAATACTACCCCCTGGAGAATACAGAACCCCCCGCGTGTACAGACCACCCTGAGAATACAAACCCCCGGAGAATACTGAACCCTCATGAGAATACTGACCCCCCCCCCCGAAAATACAGACCCCCGAGAATATTAACCCTCTCAAGACTACTGACGCCCCCAGAATACAGACCCCCTCGAGAATACAGATCCCCCAGAAAACAGACCCACCCGAGAATACTGACCCCCCCGAGAATACTGAACCCCCGAGAATACTGATCCCCTGAGAATACTGACCCCCCCGAGAATACTGACCCCCCCGAGAATACTGACCCCCCTGAGAATACAGACCCCCCGAGAATACTGATCCCCCCTGAGAATACTGACCCCCCGAGAATACTGAACCCCCGAGAATACTGACCCCCCCCGAGAATACTCAACCCCCTGAGAATACTGACCCCCCCAGGAATACTGACCCCTCCGAGAATACAGACCCCCCCCCCGAGAATACAGGCTGGCCCAAGAATATTAACCCCCCCGAGAATATTGACCCCCCCTAGAATACAGACCCACTGAGAATACTGATCATCCCGAGAATACTGATGCCCCCGAGAATACTGACCCCCCTGAGTATACTGACCCCGCTGAGAATACTGACACCCCCCCCCCCCGAGATTATTGATCCCCTTGAGAATACTGACACCCCTGAGAATACAGACCCCCCGAGAATATTGACCCCCCGAGACGACTGAGCCCCCCGAGAATACTGACCCCCCCCAGAATACAGACCCCCTGAGAAGACAGACTCCCCAAGAATACTGGCCCCCCGAGCATACTAACCCCCACGATTATACTGTCTCCCCCCAAGAATACTGACCCCCCAAGAATGCAGATCACCGCAAGAGAATACTGAATTCCCCCAAGAATACAGACCCGTCCGCGAATACTGACCCCCCGAGAATACTAACCTCCCTGAGAATATGTCCCCCGCGAGAATACTGACCCCCCCGAGAATACTGACACCCCCGAGAATACTGACCCCCCACCGAGAATACTGACACCCCCGAGAATACTGACCCCCCCGAGAATACTGACCCCCCGAGAATACTGAACCCAACCGAAAATACTGACCTCCTCCAGAATACTGACCCCCCGAGAAAACTGACCCCCCACCGAGAATACTGACCCCCCCGAGAATACTGAACCCAACCGAAAATACTGACCTCCTCCAGAATACTGACCCCCCACCGAGAATACTGACCCCCCCGAGAATACTGAACCCAACCGAAAATACTGACCTCCTCCAGAATACTGACCCCCCACCGAGAATACTGACCCCCCGAGAATACTGAACCCCCGAGAATATAGACCAACCGAGAATACTGACCCCCCCCCGCGAGAATACAGACCCCAACAGAATACTGAGCCCCCCCCCACCCCCGAGAATACACAATGCCCCGAGAATACTGACCCCCCTGAGAATACTGACCCCCCCGAGAATACTGACCCCCCGAGAATACTTAACACTGTGAGAATACAGACCTCCCGCCGAGCATACTGACAGCCCCAAAGAATACCGACCCCCCCGAGAATACTGAACCCCTCTGAGAATACCGACCCCCAAGAATACAGAGCGCCCCCAAGAATACTGACCCCCCCCCGAAAATACAGATCCCCCTGAGAATACTGACCCCCCCATGAGAATACAGATCACCCGAGAATATTGACCTCCTGAGAATACTGACCCCCCGAGAATACTGACCCCCCGAGAATACTGTCCCCAGAGAATACACACACCCTCGAAAATACTGACCCCCCCTGAGAATATTGACTCCCCGAGAATACAGACCAACCGAGAATACTGACCCAGCTGAGAATACTGACCCCCCCCAAGAATACTGATCCCCCCCAAGAATGGAGATCCCCCCGAGAATACAGACCCCACCAAGAGAATTACGGAATTCCCCCAAGAATACAGACCTGCCTGTGAATACTGACTCCCCGAGAACACTGACCACCCAATAATACTGACCACTCGAGAATACTGAACCCCCGAGAATACTGACACCCTTGAGAACACTGACCCCCCCCCCGAGAATACAGACCTCCCCTGAGAATACTGACACCCCCGCGAATACTGACCCCCCGAGAATACTGACATCCTTGAGAATACAGACCCCCCCCCCGAGAATACTGACCCCCCGAGAATACTGACCACTCGAGAATAATGACACCCTTGAGAATACAGGCCCCCCTGAGAATACTGACACCAGAGAATACTGACCCCCTCAAGGATACAGACCCCCCTCAGAATACAGACCGCCCCCGAGAATACAGAGCCCCCGAGAATATTGACCCGCCGAGAATACAGACCCCCCCTGAGAATATTGACTCCCCGAGAATACTGACACCCCCGCGAATACTGACCACTCCTCGAGAATACAAACCCCACCGAGAATAGAGACCACCCCCGAGAATACTGACCTCCCTGAGAATACTGACACCCTCGATAATACTGACCCCGCGTGAACACTGACAATCTCGAGAATACTGACCCCTCCAAAGAATACAGACCCCCCCCGAGAATACAGACCACACCGCGAGATTACTGACCCCCCCGAGAATACAGTCCCCCTGAGAATACAGACCTCCCTGAGAATACAGACCTCCCTGAGAATACAGACCCCCCTGAGAATACAGACCTCCCTGAGAATACAGACCCCCCTGAGAATACAGACCTCCAAAGTATACAGACACCCACAGATTACTGACCTCCCCGATAATACTGATCCCCCCAAGAATACTGAATCCCCGAGAATACAGAACCCCCCCAGAAAATACTGATCCCCCCGGGAATACTGTTCCCCCCGAGAATACTGACCCCCCCGAGAATACTGACCCCCTCAAGAATACTGACTATCCTCGAGAATACTAACCCCCGAGAATACTGACCCCCCCCGAGATTACTGACCCCCCCCCGAGAATACTGACCCCCCTGAGAACACTGACCCCACGAGATTAATGACACCCTTGAGAATACTGACCCCCCCCCCCCCCGAGAATACAGACCCCCCGAGAATACTGACCTCCCCCACCGGTAATACTGATCCCCCCGGGAATACTGACCCCCGAGAATACTGACCTCCCCCACCGGTAATACTGATCCCCCCGGGAATACTGACCCGCTGAGAATACAGACCTCCCAAGTATACTGACCCCCCCAGATTACTGACCTCCCCGATAATACTGATCCCCCCAAGAATACTGAATCCCCGAAAATACAGACACCCCCCAGAAAATACTGACCTCCCCGAGAATACTGACACCCCCGAGAATACAGACCCCCTGAGAATACAGACCCCCCCGAGATTACGGACCCCCCCGAGAATACAGACCACACCGCGAGATTACTGACTCCCCCTGAGAATACAGACCCCCTGAGAATACAGACCCCCCCCCACCGAGATTACAGACCCCCCTGGGAATACTGACTTCCCCTGAGATTACTGACCCCCCCAAGAATACAGAACCCCTGAGAATACAGACCCCCCCCCGAGATTACAGACCCCCCGAAAATACTGAATCCCCCCGAGAATACTGACCCGCTGAGAATACAGACCTCCCAAGAATACTGACCCCCCCCAGATTACTGACCTCCCCGATAATACTGATCCCCCCAAGAATACTGAATCCCCGAGAATACAGACCCCCCCAGAAAATACTGCCCTCCGTGAGAATACAGACCCCCCCCGAGAATACTGACACCCTCGAGAATACTGACACCCCCCGAGAATACTGACACCCCCCGAGAATACTTACCACCACGAGAATACTGACCGCCTGCGAATACTGACTCCCCGAGAATACTGAATCCTCCAGAATACAGACCCCCCTGAGAATACTGACCCCCTCGAGAATAATGACCTCCCCGAGAATACTGACCACTCGAGAATACTGACCACCCGAGAATACTGACCACCCGAGAATACTGACCACCCGAGAATACTGACCCCTGAGGATACTGACCACTCGAGAATACTGAACCCCCGAGAATACTGACACCCTTGAGAATACAGACCCCCCCCCGAGAATACAGACCCCACCTGAGAATACCAACCTCCCTGAGAACACTGACACCCTCAAGAACACAGACCCCACCAAGAATACAGAAACACACCGAGAATACTGACCCCCCCCGAGAATACAGACGCCCCCCGGAGAATACTGACCTCCCAGAGAATACTGAGCCCCCGAGAATACTGAATCCTCCAGAATACAGACCCCCCTGAGAATACTGGCACCCCAAGAATACTGACCCCCCCGAGAATACTGACCACTCGAGAATACCGACCTCCCCGAGAATACTGACCCCCCGAGAATACTGACCCCCCGAGAATACTGACCCCCCGAGAATACTGACCCCCGAGAATACTGACATCCTTGAGAATACAGGCCCCCCCTGAGAATACAGACCCCCGAGAATACTGACCCCCCCTAGAATACAGACCCCCCCTAGAATACAGACCCCCCCGAGAATACAGACCCCCCGAGAATATTGACCTCCCTGAGAATACTGACACCCTCGATAATACTGACCCTGCGTAAACACTGACAATCTCGAGAATACTGACTCCTCCAAAGAATACAGACCCCCCCGAGAATACAGACCACACCGCGAGATTACAGACCCCCCCCGAGATTACAGATCCACCCGAGAATACTGACTCCCCCCGAGAATACCGACCCCCGAGAATACTGACCCCTCCGAGAATACTGACCCGCCGAGAATACAGACCTCCCAAGTATACTGACCTCCCCCAGATTACTGACCACCCCCAGATTAGTGACCTCCCCGATAATACTGATTCCCCCAAGAATACTGAATCCCCGAGAATGCAGACCCCCCCGAGAATACAGATCATCCCAAGAATACTGACCCCCCCGAGAATACTGCCCCGCTGAGAATACTGACCCCCCCTGAGAATAAAGCCCCCCTGAGAATACTGACACCCCCCGAGAATACTGACTCCCCCCGAGAATACTGACCCCCGAGAATACTGACCACCCCCGAGAATACTGACACCCTCGAGAATACAGACACCCCCCTGAGAATACTGTCACCCTCGGGAACACTGACCCACCGAGAATACTGACCCCTGAGAATACTGACCCCAGAGAATACTGACCTCCCCTGAGAATACTGACCCCCCGAGAATACTGACCTCCCCGCGAATACTGACAACTCGAGAATACCGACCCCCCCGAGAATACTGACACCCTCGAGAATACTGACCCCACCCGAGAATACTAAACCCCGAGAATACTAACCACTCAAGAATACTGACCCCCCGAGAATACTGACCCCGCGAGAATACTGACATCCTTGAGAACACTGACCACTCGAGAATAATGACACCCTTGAGAATACAGGCCCCCCCCCGAGAATACTGACCCCCGAGAATACAGACCCCCGCCGAGAATACAGACCCCCCGAGAATACAGACCCCCAGAGAATACCGACCCCCCCGAGAATACTGACACCCTCGAGAATACTGACCCTCCGAGAATACTGACCCCCCCCCGAGAATACTGACCCCTGAGAATACTGACCTCCCCTGAGAATACTGACCCCCCGAGAATACTGACCTCCCCGAGAATACTGACCACTCGAGAATACCGACCCCCCCGAGAATACTGACCCCGCGAGAATACTGACATCCTTGAGAATACTGACCACTCGAGAATAATGACACCCTTGAGAATGCAGGCCCCCCCCCGAGAATACTGACCCCCGAGAATACAGACCCCCGCCGAGAATACTGACCCCCCGAGAATACTGACCTCCCCGAGAATACTGACCACTCAAGAATACCGATCCCCCCGAGAATACTGACCCCGCGAGAATACTGACATCCTTGAGAATACTGACCACTCGAGAATAATGACACCCTTGAGAATGCAGGCCCCCCCCCCCGAGAATACTGACCCCCGAGAATACAGACCCCCGCCGAGAATACAGACCCCCCGAGAATACAGACCCCCCGAGAATACAGACCCCCCGAGAATACAGATCCCTCCGAGAATATTGACCTCCCTGAGAATACTGACACCCTCGATAATACTGACCCTGCGTGAACACTGACAATCTCGAGAATACTGACCCCTCCAAAGAATACAGACCCCCCCGAGAATACAGACCACACCGCGAGATTACTGACCCCCCCGAGAATACAGTCCCCCTGAGAATACAGACCCCCCCGAGATTACAGACCACCCCGAGAATACTGACCCCCTGAGAATACTGACCACCCCAAGAATACTGACCCACCCCGAGAATACTGACCCACCCCGAGAATACTGACCCCCCCGAGAATACTGACCCCCCCCGAGAATATTGACCTACCGAGAATACAGACCTCCCAAGGATACTGACCCCCCCAGATTACTGACCTCCCCGATAATACTGATCCCCCCAAGAATACTGAATCCCCGAGAATACAGACACCCCCCAGAAAATACTGACCTCCCCGAGAATACAAACCCCCCCGAGAATACTGACCACCCCGAGAATACAGACCCCCCCCCCCCGAGAATACTGACCACCCCGAGAATACAGACCCCCCCCCGAGAATACTGACCATCCCGAGAATACTGACCCCACCGAGATTACAGACCCCCCCGAGAATACTGACCCGCGCCGAGAATACAGACCCCCCCGAGAATACTGACACCCCCGAGAATACTGACACCCCCGAGAATACAGATCATCCCAAGAATACTGATCACCCCGAGAATACTGCCCCGTTGAGAATACTGACCCCCCCCCCTGAGAATAAAGCCCCCCTGAGAATACTGACACCCCCCGAGAATACTGACTCCCCCCGAGAATACTGACCCCCGAGAATACTGACCACCCCCGAGAATACTGACACCCTCCGAGAATACTGACCCCCCCCGAGAATACTGACACCCTCGAGAATACAGACCCTCCGAGAATACTGACCGCCCCCCCCCCGCCGAGAATACTGACCCCCGAGTATACTGACCACCCCCGAGAATACTGACACCCTCGAGAATACTGACCCCACCCCGAGAATACTGACCCCCGAGTATACTGACCACCCCCGAGAATACTGTCACCCTCGGGAACACTGACCCACCGAGAATACTGACCCCCGAGAATACTGACCTCCCCTGAGAATACTAACCACTCAAGAATACTGACCTGCCCGAGAATACTGACCACTCGAGAATACCGACCCCCCCGCCGAGAATACTGACACCCTCGAGAATACTGACCCTACCCGAGAATACTAAACCCCGAGAATACTAACCACTCAAGAATACTGACACCCCGAGAATACTGACCACTCGAGAATAATGACACCCTTGAGAATACAGGCCCCCTCTCCCGAGAATACTGACCCCCGAGAATACAGACCCCCCCCGAGAATACAGACCCCCGAGAATACAGACCCCCCGAGATTACAGACCACCCCGAGAATACTGACCCCCTGAGAATACTGACCACCCCGAGAATACTGACCTTGCGTGAACACTGACAATCTCGAGAATACTGACCCCTCCAAAGAATACAGACCTCCCCGAGAATACAGACCACACCGCGAGATTACTGACACCCCCGAGAATACAGTCCCACTGAGAATACAGACCCCCCCGAGATTACAGACCACCCCGAGAATACTGACCCCCTGAGAATACTGACCACCCCGAGAATACTGACCCCCCCCGAGAATACTGACCACCCCGAGAATACTGACCCCCCCCGAGAATACTGACCACCCCGAGAATACTGACCTCCCCCTGAGAATATTGACCCCCTGAGAATACTGACCACCCCGAGAATACTGACCCTCCCCCGAGAATACTGACCTGCCGAGAATACTGACCTCCCAAGTATACTGACACCCCCCAGATTACTGACCTCCCCGATAATACTGATCCCCCCAAGAATACTGAATCCCCGAGAATACTGACACCCCCCAGAAAATACTGATCCCCCTGAGAATATTGACCACCCTGAGAATACTGACCACCCCGAGAATACTGACCCCCCGAGAATACTGACCCCCCCCAAGAATACTGACCACTGCGAGAATACAGACCACACCGCGAGATCACTGACCCCCCTGAGAATACAGACCCCCTGAGAATACAGAACCCCCCGAGATTACAGACCCCCCGAAAATACTGAATCCCCCCGAGAATACTGACCTGCCGAGAATATGGACCTCCCAAGAATACTGACCCCCCCCAGATTACTGACCTCCCCGATAATACTGATCCCCCCAAGAATACTGAATCACCGAGAATACAGACACCCCCCAGAAAATACTGACCTCCGTGAGAATACAGACCCCCCCGAGAATACTGACACCCTCGAGAATACTGACACCCTCGAGAATACTGACACCCCCCGAGAATACTTAACACCACGAGAATACTGACCTCCCCGAGAATACTGACCGCCTGAGAATACTGAATCCTCCAGAATACAGACCCCCCTGAGAATACTGACCCCCTCGAGAATACTGACCTCCCCGAGAATACTGACCACTCGATAATATTGACCACTCGAGAATACTGAACCCCCGAGAATAACGACACCCTTGAGAATACAGACCCCCCCGAGAATATTGACCTCCCTGAGAATACTGACACCCTCGATAAAACTGACCCCGCGTGAACACTGACAATCTCGAGAATACTGACCCCTCCAAAGAATACAGATCCCCCCGAGAATACAGACCACACCGCGAGATTACTGACCCCCCCCGAGAATACTGACCCCCTGAGAATACTGACCACCCCAAGAATACTGACCCCCCCTGAGAATACTGACCCCCCCCGAGTATATTGACCTACCGAGAATACAGACCTCCCAATTATACTGACACCCCCAGATTACTGACCTCCCCGATAATACTGATCCCCCCAAGAATACTGAATCCCCGAGAATACAGACACCCCCCAGAAAATACTGACACCCTCGAGAATACAGACCCCCCCCGAGAATACTGACCACCCCGAGAATACAGACACCCCCCCGAGAATACTGACCATCCCGAGAATACTGACCCCACCGAGATTACAGACCCCCCCGAGAATACTGACCCGCGCCGAGAATACAGACCCCCCCGAGAATACAGATCATCCCAAGAATACTGATCACCCCGAGAATACTGCCCCGTTGAGAATACTGACCCCCCCCTGAGAATAAAGCCCCCCTGAGAATACTGACACCCCCCGAGAATACTGACTCCCCCCGAGAATACTGACCCCCGAGAATACTGACTCCCCCCGAGAATACTGACCCCCGAGAATACTGACCACCCGAGAATACTGACTCCCCCCGAGAATACTGACCCCCGAGAATACTGACCACCCCCGAGAATACTGTCACCCTCGGGAACACTGACCCCCCCCCCGAGAATACTGACCCCCGAGAATACTGACACCCTCGAGAATACTGACCACCCCCGAGAATACTGACTCCCCCCGAGAATACTGACCACCCCCGAGAATACTGACTCCCCCCGAGAATACTGACCACCCCCGAGAATACTGTCACCCTCGGGAACACTGACCCCCCCCCCGAGAATACTGACCCCCGAGTATACTGACCACCCCCGAGAATACTGACCCCCCCGAGAATACTGACCCCCGAGAATACTGACCTCCCCTGAGAATACTGACCTGCCCGAGAATACTGACCACTCGAGAATACCGACCCCCCCGCCGAGAATACTGACACCCTCGAGAATACTGACCCTACCCGAGAATACTGACCCCCCGAGAATACTGACCTGCCCGAGAATACTGACCACTCGAGAATACCGACCCCCCCGCCGAGAATACTGACACCCTCGAGAATACTGACCCTACCCGAGAATACTAAACCCCGAGAATACTAACCACTCAAGAATAATGACACCCTTGAGAATACAGGCCCCCCCCCCGAGAATACTGACCCCCGAGAATACAGACCCCCCCCGAGAATACAGACCCCCGAGAATACAGACCCCCCGAGATTACAGACCGCCCCGAGAATACTGACCCCCTGAGAATACTGACCACCCCGAGAATACTGACCCCCCCCCCCGAGAATACTGACCACCCTCGATAATACTGACCCCGCGTGAACACTGACAATCTCGAGAATACTGACCCCTCCAAAGAATACAGACCCCCCCCGAGAATACAGACCACACCGCGAGATTACTGACCCCCCCGAGAATACAGTCCCCCTGAGAATACAGACCCCCCCGAGATTACAGACCACCCCGAGAATACTGACCCCCTGAGAATACTGACCACCCCGAGAATACTGACCCCCCCCGAGAATACTGACCACCCCGAGAATACTGACCCCCCCCCCGAGAATACTGACCACCCCGAGAATACTGACCTCCCCCTGAGAATATTGACCCCCTGAGAATACTGACCACCCCGAGAATACTGACCCCCCCCCGAGAATACTGACCTGCCGAGAATACTGACCCCTCAAATATACTGACACCCCCAGATTACTGACCTCCCCGATAATACTGACCTCCCCGAGAATACTGATCCCCCTGAGAATATTGACCTCCCCGAGAATACTGACCCCCCGAGAATACTGACCACCCCGAGAATACTGACCACCCTGAGAATACTGACCCCCCCAAGAATACTGACCACTGCGAGAATACTGACCACACCGCGAGATCACTGACCCCCCTGAGATTACAGACCCCCCGAAAATACTGAATCCCCCCGAGAATACTGACCTGCCGAGAATATGGACCTCCGAAGAATACTGACCCCCCCCAGATTACTGACCTCCCCGATAATACTGATCCCACCAAGAATACTGAATCACCGAGAATACAGACCCCCCCAGAAAATACTGACCTCCGTGAGAATACAGACCCCCCTGAGAATACAGACCCCCCCGAGAATACTGACACCCTCGAGAATACTGACACCCTCGAGAATACTGACACCCCCCGAGAATACTTACCACCACGAGAATACTGACCGCCTGCGAATACTGACTCCCCGAGAATACTGAATCCTCCAGAATACAGACCCCCCTGAGAATACTGACCCCCTCGAGAATACTGACCTCCCCGAGAATACTAACCACTCGATAATATTGACCACCCGAGAATACTGAACCCCCGAGAATACTGACACCCTTGAGAATACAGACCCCCCCCCCCGAGAATGCAGACCCCCTCTGAGAATACCGACCTCCCTGAGAATACTGACACCCTCGAGAACACAGACCCCACCAAGAATACCGTCACCCCCCGGAGAATACTGACCTCCCAGAGAATACTGACCTCCCCGATAATACTGCCCCCCCCGAGAATACTAAATCCTCCAGAATACAGACCCCCCTGAGAATACTGGCCCCCCGAGAATACTGACCCCACCTGAGAATACAGAACCCCCCGAGATTACAGACCCCCCGAAAATACTGAATCTCCCCGAGAATACTGACCCCCTTGAGAATACAGACCCCCCCCCGAGAATGCAGGCCCCCTCTGAGAATACCGACCTCCCTGAGAATACTGACACCCTCGAGAACACTGACCCCACCAAGAATACAGAGACCCCCCGAGAATACTGACCCTCCCGAGAATACAGACGCCCCCCGGAGAATACTGACCTCCCCGATAATACTGCCCCCCCGAGAATACTAAATCCTCCAGAATACAGACCCCCCTGAGAATACTGACACCCTCGAGAATACCGACCCCCCCGAGAATACTGACACCCTCGAGAATACTGACCCCACCCGAGAATACTGACCTCCCCGAGAATACTGACCTACCCTGAGAATACTGACCCCCCCGAGAATACTGACCCCCCCGAGAATACTGACCCCCCCGAGAATACTGACCCCCCCCAAGAATACTGACCTCCCCGAGAATACTGAACACTCGAGAATACCGACCCCCCCGAGAATAATGACACCCTTGAGAATGCAGGCCCGCCCCCCCGAGAATACTGACCCCCGAGAATACAGACCCCCCAAGAATACAGACCCCCCCGAGAATACAAACCCCCCGAGAATATTGACCTGCCTGAGAATACTGACACCCTCGATAATACTGACCCCGCGTGAACACTGACAATCTCGAGAATACTGACCCCTCCAAAGAATACAGACGCCCCCCCGAGAATACAGACCACACCGCGAGATTACTGACCCCCCCCGAGAATACAGTCCCCCTGAGAATACAGACCACCCTGAGAATACTGACCCCTCCAAAGAATACAGACCCCCCCCCGAGAATACAGACCACACCGCGAGATTACTGACCCCCCCGAGAATACAGTCCCCCTGAGATTACAGATCCACCCGAGAATACTGACCCCTCCGAGAATACTGACCCGCTGAGAATACAGACCTCCCAAGTATCCTGCCCCCCCCCAGATTACTGACCTCCCCGATAATACTGATCCCCCCAAGAATACTGACCTCCCCGAGAATACAAACCCCCCCGAGAACACTGACCCCCTCGAGAATACTGACCACCCCCGAGAATACAGACCCCCCCGAGAATACTGACATCCTCGAGAAAACAGACCCCCCCGAGAATACTGACTTCCCCGAGAATACAGATCATCCCAAGAATACTGATCCCCCCCCCGAGAATACAGACCCCCCCCTGAGAATACTGACTGCACCGAGATTACAGACCGCCAGAATACTGACACCCCCGAGAAAACAGACCCCCCCGAGAATACTGCCCCCGCTGAGAATACTGACCCCCCCTGAGAATACTGACTCCCCCCGAGAATACAGACCCCCCGAGAATACAGACCTCCCGAGAACATTGACCCCCTCGAGAATACTGACCCCCTCGAGAATACTGACCCCCGAGAATACTGACCACCCCCAGGAATACAGACCCCCCCTGAGAATACTGACACCCTCGAGAATACTGACCCTCCGTGAATACTGACCCCCCCGAGAATACTGACCCCCGAGAATACTGACCACCCCCGAGAATACTGACCCCCGAGAATACTGACCACCCCCAGGAATACAGACCCCCCCTGAGAATACTGACCCCCTCGAGAATACTGACCCCCGAGAATACTGACCACCCCCAGGAATACAGACCCCCCCTGAGAATACTGACACCCTCGAGAATACTGACCCTCCGTGAATACTGACCCCCCCGAGAATACTGACCCCCGAGAATACTGACCACCCCCGAGAATACTGACCCCCGAGAATACTGACCACCCCCAGGAATACAGACCCCCCCTGAGAATACTGACCTCCCCGAGAATACTGACCTCCCCGAGAATACTGACCCCCCCCGAGAACACTGACCCCCGAGAATACCGACCCCCCCGAGAATACTGACCCCACGAGAATACTGACCCCCCCCCGAGAACACTGACCCCCGAGAATACTGACCCCCGAGAATACTGACACCCTCGAGAATACTGACCCCCCCGAGAATACTGACCCCCCCGAGAATACTGACTCTCCCCGAGAATACAGACCCCCCCGAGAATATTGACCCCCCCGAGAATAGAATCCACCCCCGAGAATATTGACCTCCCTGAGAATACTGACACCCCCGAGAATACAGACCCCCCCGAGAATACAGACCTCCCCGAGAATACTGAACCCCCCGAGAATACAGACCCCCCCGAGAATACTGAACCCCCCGAGAATACAGACCCCCCCGAGAATACTGAACCCCCCGAGAATACAGACCCCCCCGAGAATACAGACCCCCCCGAGAATACTGAACCCCTCGATAATACAGACCTCCCCGAGAATACAGACCCCCCCGAGAATACAGACCCCCCCCGAGAATACAGACCTCCCCGAGAATACTGAACCCCCCGAGAATAGTGACCCCCCCCCCCCAGAATATTGAATCCTCCCGAGTATACTGAATCCCCCAGAATACAGATCCCTCTGAGAATACTGACCTCCCCAGGAACACTGACCCCCCCTGAGAATACTGACCCCCCCGAGAATACTGACCCCCGAGAATACTGACCCCCCCGAGAATACTGACCGCCCTCGAGAATACTGACCCCCCCGAGAATACTGACCCCTGAGAATACTGACCCCCGAGAATACTGACCCCCGAGAATACTGACCCCCTCGAGAATACTGACCCCCTCGAGAATACTGACCCCCTCGAGAATACAGCGCCTCCTAGAATACAGAACCCCCTGAGAATACTGACCCCCACCCCGAGAATACTGACCGCCCCCGAGAATACAGACACCCCTCGAGAATACTGACCCCCCCGAGAATACTGACCCCCCCCGAGAATACTGACACCCCCCTGAGACAGTGACCTTATTATGAGTGGGATTACTCGCTCTCTGTTGGGGGGACGAGGCTGTCACTCAGTGACGGAGGGATGTGAGTGGGTGATATTGCTGCTCCTCCGCTAATCCGATGGGATTAGATTCCAGCCCACATTCTAATACATTTTTTCTTTTCCCCAGGCACTTGGGCGAGGGTCAGAGATGGCAGGAAAAGTGGACCTTCAGACCAGCAACAACCTGTCAGCCCATCGCCTGTCAGTGAAAACAGCGACCGAGGAGGAATTGGACAGACTGGAGAATGGAACCAGTAGGTTTGTACACAGACTGGCCTCAGTCAAACACTGTCCAAATCCCCATCAATTTATAAAACAGGAGAGGCAAGTTATACCAGGACTGATAAACAGATCAAACCAACAGCAAGAAGGAGAATCACTGGGGTACAGTTCCACAGACACTGACTCTCACTGGGGTACAGTTCCACAGACACTGACTCTCACTGGGGTACAGTTCCACAGACACTGATTCTCACTGGGGTACAGTTCCACAGACACTGACTCTCACTGGGGTACAGTTCCACAGACACTGACTCTCACTGGGGTACAGTTCCACAGACACTGATTCTCACTGGGGTACAGTTCCACAGACACTGACTCTCACTGGGGTACAGTTCCACAGACACTGACTCTCACTGGGGTACAGTTCCACAGGCACTGACTCTCACTGGGGTACAGTTCCACAGACACTGACTCTCACTGGGGTACAGTTCCACAGACACTGACTCTCACTGGAGTACAGTTCCACAGACACTGACTCTCACTGGGGTACAGTTCCACAGACACTGACTCTCACTGGGGTACAGTTCCACAGACACTGACTCTCACTGGGGTACAGTTCCACAGACACTGACTCTCACTGGGGTACAGTTCCACAGACACTGACTCTCACTGGGGTACAGTTCCACAGACACTGACTCTCACTGGGGTACAGTTCCACAGACACTGACTCTCACTGGGGTACAGTTCCACAGACACTGACTCTCACTGGGGGACAGTTCCACAGACACTGACTCTCACTGGGGTACAGTTCCACAGACACTGACTCTCACTGGAGTACAGTTCCACAGACACTGACTCTCACTGGGGTACAGTTCCACAGACACTGACTCTCACTGGAGTACAGTTCCACAGACACTGACTCTCACTGGGGTACAGTTCCACAGGCACTGACTCTCACTGGGATACAGTTCCACAGACACTGACTCTCACTGGGATACAGTTCCACAGACACTGACTCTCACTGGGGTACAGTTCCACAGACACTGACTCTCACTGGGGTACAGTTCCACAGACACTGACTCTCACTGGGGTACAGTTCCACAGACACTGACTCTCACTGGGGTACAGTTCCACAGACACTGACTCTCACTGGGGTACAGTTCCACAGACACTGACTCTCACTGGGGTACAGTTCCACAGACACTGACTCTCACTGGGGTACAGTTCCACAGACACTGACTCTCACTGGGGTACATAAGAACATAAGAAATAGGAGCAGGAGTAGGCCATACGGCCCCTCGAGCCTGCTCCGCCATTCAATAAGATCATGGCTGATCTTCGACCTCAACTCCACTTTCCCGCCCAATCCCCACATCCATTGATTTCCTCTAGAGTCCAAAAATCTATCTCTCGGCCTTGAATATAATCAACGACTCAGCATCCACAGCCCTCTGGGATAGAGAATTCCAAAGATTCACAACCCTCTGAGTGAAGAAATTCATCCACATCTCAGGCTTAAATGTCCGACCCCTTATCCTGAGACTGTGCCCCCTAGTTCTAGACTCTCCAGCCAGGGGAAACATCCTCTCAGCATCTACTCTGTCAAGCCCCCTCAGAATCTTATATGTTTCAATGAGATCACCTCTCATTCTTCTAAACTCCAGAGTATAGACCCATTCTACTCAATCTCTCCTCATAGGACAACCCTCTCATCCCAGGAAATAATCTAGTGAACCTTCGCTGCACTGCCTCTAAGGCAAGTTCATCCTTCCTTAGATAAGGAGACCAGGTCAGTGAGTGCTGACGCTCTCTGTCATTTTAATGTGTGATCCAAGACAGTGAATACCAGTGTGATCTCTGACCTTGGAGGATATTGCAGGCAATCTGGATCCTGTCCTTTGCTTCTGTCAACCTGTGCTTTAGAGCAGGAGTCCCTTATGAGTGACAATGAGCTGAGTCCTTTCCTCCCCCCAGCCTGGTCACTGAGACTGATGATATCGATCTCCCAGTGAGATCAGTTTGAGCTTTGCTAAGATGAGCTTTGATGTTTCTCGGTGTGCAGATAAACATCAGTCCATTGGTGCAATATCTTGAATATGGAGACTGGCTGATGGAGAGGGTGAGAGGGAGGTCCTGGGCAGGTGGCTGTGATTGTCCGTGTCTGGTGAAACGAGGCTGTGATGTATGAGCTGTAAAGCTGTGTGTGTGAGTGACCAGTGCTGGCTGAGATTGGCCTCTTCCTCGCTGGTACAGCCGGGCAGGCTTTCTATGACGTATTTCACTCTTGTTACAGAGCGACGTCTGCCTGTGATGACACAAGTTCGGAGCTACAGAGAGTGGCCGCACTGGACCATGGGCGACTGGGCTCCCAGAATTCATTCCGTGGTCAAGGGGCAATGTCCAGGTAAATGGAACAATCAAGTCCAAAGTTCAGGTGGCTGTAATTGTTCACAGTCAACATTTCAGTCTCAATGAAGAGGAAGGAAAATCAAGACATACGTAACTGTCCCCCAGGGTCAGTCCGACACTCACTCCATCCCCCAGGGTCAGTCCGACACTCTCTCCATCCCCCAGGGTCAGTCCGACACTCACTCCGTCCCCCAGGGTCAGTCCGACACTCTCTCCATCCCCCAGGGTCAGTCCGACACTCACTCCGTCCCCCAGGGTCAGTCCGACACTCTCTCTGTCCACCAGGGTCAGTCCGACACTCACTCTGTCCCCAGGGTCAGTCCGACACTCTCTCCATCCCCCAGGGTCAGTCCGACACTCACTCTGTCCCCCAGGGTCAGTCCGACACTCTCTCCGTCCCCCAGGGTCAGTCCGACACTCACTCTGTCCCCCAGGGTCAGTCCGACACTCACTCTGTCCCCGAGGGTCAGTCCGACACTCACTCTGTCCCCCAGGGTCAGTCCGACACTCTCTCTGTCCCCCAGGGTCAGTCTGACACTCTCTCTGTCCCCTAGGGTCAGTCCGACACTCTCTCCGTCCCCCAGGGTCAGTCCGACACTCACTCCATCCCCCAGGGTCAGTCCGACACTCTCTCCATCCCCCAGGGTCAGTCCGACACTCACTCCGTCCCCCAGGGTCAGTCCGACACTCTCTCCATCCCCCAGGGTCAGTCCGACACTCACTCCGTCCCCCAGGGTCAGTCCGACACTCTCTCTGTCCACCAGGGTCAGTCCGACACTCACTCTGTCCCCAGGGTCAGTCCGACACTCTCTCCATCCCCCAGGGTCAGTCCGACACTCACTCTGTCCCCCAGGGTCAGTCCGACACTCTCTCCGTCCCCCAGGGTCAGTCCGACACTCACTCTGTCCCCCAGGGTCAGTCCGACACTCACTCTGTCCCCGAGGGTCAGTCCGACACTCACTCTGTCCCCCAGGGTCAGTCCGACACTCTCTCTGTCCCCCAGGGTCAGTCTGACACTCTCTCTGTCCCCTAGGGTCAGTCCGACACTCTCTCCGTCCCCCAGGGTCAGTCCGACACTCACTCTGTCCCCGAGGGTCAGTCCGACACTCACTCTGTCCCCCAGGGTCAGTCCGACACTCTCTCTGTCCCCCAGGGTCAGTCCGACACTCTCTCTGTCCCCCAGGGTCAGTCCGACATTCTCTCTGTCCCCTAGGGTCAGTCCGACACTCTCTCCGTCCCCCAGTGTCAGTCCGACACTCACTCTGTCCCCCAGGGTCAGTCCGACACTCACTCTGTCCCCCAGGGTCAGTCCGACACTCACTCTGTCCCCCAGGGTCAGTCCGACACTCACTCTGTCCCCGAGGGTCAGTCCGACACTCTCTCTGTCCCCCAGGGTCAGTCCGACACTCACTCCGTCCCCGAGGGTCAGTCCGACACTCACTCTGTCCCCCAGGGTCAGTCCGACACTCTCTCCGTCCCCCAGGGTCAGTCCGACACTCACTCCGTCCCCAGGGTCAGTCCGACACTCTCTCTGTCCCCCAGGGTCAGTCCGACACTCACTCTGTCCCCCAGGGTCAGTCCGACACTCACTCTGTCCCCCAGGGTCAGTCCGACACTCACTCTGTCCCCCAGGGTCAGTCCGACACTCACTCCGTCCCCCGAGGGTCAGTCGGACACTCACTCTGTCCCCCAGGGTCAGTCCGACACTCTCTCCGTCCCCCAGGGTCAGCCCGACACTCACTCCGTCCCCCAGGGTCAGTCCGACACTCTCTCCGTCCCCCAGGGTCAGTCCGACACTCTCTCCATCCCCCAGGGTCAGTCCGACACTCACTCCGTCCCCCAGGGTCAGTCCGACACTCTCTCCGTCCCCCAGGGTCAGTCCGACACTCACTCTGTCCCCGAGGGTCAGTCCGACACTCACTCTGTCCCCCAGGGCCAGTCCGACACTCTCTCTGTCCCCCAGGGTCAGTCCGACACTCTCTCTGTCCCCCAGGGTCAGTCCGACACTCTCTCTGTCCCCCAGGGTCAGTCCGACACTCACTCTGTCCCCGAGGGTCAGTCCGACACTCTCTCTGTCCCCTGAGGTCAGTCCGACACTCACTCTGTCCCCCAGGGTCAGTCCGACACTCTCTCTGTCCCCCAGGGTCAGTCCGACACTCACTCCGTCCCCCAGGGTCAGTCAGACACTCTCTCTGTCCCCCAGGGTCAGACCGACACTCACTCTGTCCCCCAGTGTCAGTCCGACACTCACTCTGTCCCCCAGGGTCAGTCCGACACTCACTCCGTCCCCCAGGGTCAGTCCGACACTCACTCTGTCCATGAGGGTCAGTCCGACACTCTCTCTGTCCCCCAGGGTCAGTCCGACACTCTCTCCGTCCCCCAGGGTCAGTCCGACACTCACTCTGTCCCTGAGGGTCTGTCCGACACTCTCTCTGTCCCCCAGGGTCAGTCCGACACTCACTCTGTCCCCCAGGGTCAGTCCGACACTCTCTCTGTCCCCTAGGATCAGTCCGACACTCACTCCGTCCCCCAGGGTCAGTCCGACACTCACTCTGTCCCCCAGGGTCAGTCCAACACTCACTCTGTCCCCCAGGGTCAGTCCGACACTCACTCTGTCCCCCAGGGTCAGTCCGACACTCACTCTGTCCCCCAGGGTCAGTCCGACACTCTCTCCGTCCCCCAGGGTCAGTCCGACACTCACTCTGTCCCCCAGGGTCAGTCCGACACTCACTCTGTCCCCGAGGGTCAGTCCGACACTCTCTCTGTCCCCCAGGGTCAGTCCGACACTCACTCCGACCCCCAGGGTCAGTCCGACACTCACTCTGTCCCCCAGGGTCAGTCCGACACTCACTCTGTCCCCCAGGGTCAGTCCGACACTCTCTCTGTCCCCCAGGATCAGTCCGACACTCACTCTGTCCCTGAGGGTCTGTCCGACACTCACTCTGTCCCCCAGGGTCAGTCCGACACTCACTCTGTCCCCCAGGGTCAGTCCGACACTCACTCTGTCCCCCAGGGTCAGTCCGACACTCACTCTGTCCCCCAGGGTCAGTCCGACACTCTCTCTGTCCCCCAGGGTCAGTCCGACACTCACTCCGTCCCCCAGGGTCAGTCCGACACTCACTCCGTCCCCCAGGGTCAGTCCGACACTCTCTCTGTCCCCCAGGGTCAGTCCGACACTCACTCCGTCCCCCAGGGTCAGTCCGACACTCATTCTGACCGCTTGATTGGCACCCCATCCACCACCCTAAACATTCACTCCCTTCACCACCGGCGCACAGTGGCTGCAGTGTGTACCATCCACAGGATGCACTGCAGCAACTCGCCAACGCTTCTTCGACAGCACCTCACAAACCCGCGACCTCTACCACCTAGAAGGACAAGAGCAGCAAGTACATGGGAACAACATCACCTGCACGTTCCCCTCCAAGTCACACTCCTGTGTCTGGGACACTCTATCCCCTCTCTCACACTCCTGTATCTGGGACACTCTATCCCCTCTCTCACACTCCTGTATCTGGGACACTCTAACCCCTCTCTCACACTCCTGTATCTGGGACACTCTATCCCCTCTCTCACACTCCTGTATCTGGGACACTCTATCCCCTCTCTCACACTCCTGTATCTGGGACACTCTAACCCCTCTCTCACACTCCTGTATCTGGGACACTCTATCCCCTCTCTCACACTCCTGTATCTGGGACACTCTATCCCCTCTCTCACACTCCTGTATCTGGGACACTCTAACCCCTCTCTCACACTCCTGTATCTGTGACACTCTATCCCCTCTCTCTCACTCCTGTATCTGGGACACTCTATCCCCTCTCTCTCACTCCTGTATCTGGGACACTCTAACCCCTCTCTCGCACTCCTGTATCTGGGACACTCTATCCCCTCTCTCACACTCCTGTATCTGTGACACTCTATCCCCTCTCCCACACTCCTGTATCTGGGACACTCTATCCCCTCTCTCACACTCCTGTATCTGGGACACTCTAACCCCTCTCTCACACTCCTGTATCTGGGACACTCTAACCCCTCTCTCACACTCCTGTATCTGGGACACTCTAACCCCTCTCTCACACTCCTGTATCTGGGACACTCTAACCCCTCTCTCACACTCCTGTGTCTGGGACACTCTAACCCCTCTCTCACACTCCTGTATCTGGGACACTCTATCCCCTCTCTCACACTCCTGTATCTGGGACACTCTATCCCCTCTCTCACACTCCTGTATCTGGGACACTCTATCCCCTCTCTCACACTCCTGTATCTGGGACACTCTATCCCCTTTCTCACACTCCTGTATCTGGGACACTCTATCCCCTCTCTCACACTCCTGTATCTGGGACACTCTATCCCCTTTCTCACACTCCTGTATCTGGGACACTCTATCACCTCTCTCACACTCCTGTATCTGGGACACTCTAACCCCTCTCTCACACTCCTGTATCTGGGACACTCTATCCCCTCTCTCTCACTCCTGTATCTGGGACACTCTAACCCCTCTCTCACACTCCTGTATCTGGGACAATCTAACCCCTCTCTCACACTCCTGTATCTGGGACACTCTAACCCCTCTCTCACACTCCTGTATCTGGGACACTCTATCCCCTCTCTCACACTCCTGTATCTGGGACACTCTAACCCCTCTCTCTCACTCCTGTATCTGGGACACTCTATCCCCTCTCTCTCACTCCTGTATCTGGGACACTCTATCCCCTCTCTCTCACTCCTGTATCTGGGACACTCTAACCCCTCTCTCACACTCCTGTATCTGGGACACTCTATCCCCTCTCTCTCACTCCTGTATCTGGGACACTCTATCCCCTCTCTCTCACTCCTGTATCTGGGACACTCTATCCCCTCTCTCTCACTCCTGTATCTGGGACACTCTAACCCCTCTCTCACACTCCTGTATCTGGGACACTCTATCCCCTCTCTCACACTCCT
Organism: Heptranchias perlo; assembly: GCF_035084215.1. NCBI lineage: Eukaryota > Metazoa > Chordata > Chondrichthyes > Hexanchiformes > Hexanchidae > Heptranchias > Heptranchias perlo. The sequence continues at coordinate 591,346 of NW_027138870.1, read as the reverse complement.
GTATCTGGGACACTCTAACCCCTCTCTCACACTCCTGTATCTGGGACACTCTATCCCCTCTCTCACACTCCTGTATCTGGGACACTCTATCCCCTCTCTCACACTCCTGTATCTGGGACACTCTATCCCCTCTCTCACACTCCTGTATCTGGGACACTCTATCCCCTCTCTCTCACTCCTGGATCTGGGACACTCTAACCCCTCTCTCACACTCCTGTATCTGGGACACTCTATCCCCTCTCTCACACTCCTGTATCTGGGACACTCTAACCCCTCTCTCACACTCCTGTATCTGGGACACTCTATCCCCTCTCTCACACTCCTGTATCTGGGACACTCTAACCCCTCTCTCACACTCCTGTATCTGGGACACCCTTACCCTCACACCCCGTGTGTTAATGTCTTTCTAACCTTCTCTCCCCCTGTGTTAATCTCTCTCTAACCCTCTCTCCCCCTGTGTTAATCTCTCTCTGACCCTCTATCCCCTGTGTTAATCTCTCTCTAACCCCCTCTCCCCCTGTGTAAATCCCTCTCTAACCCTCTCTCCCCCTGTGTTAATCTCTCTCTGACCCTCTATCCCCTGTGTTAATCTCTCTCGAACCCTCTCTCCCCTGTGTTAATCTCTCTCTAACCCTCTCTCCCCCTGTGTTAATCTCTCTCTAACCCTCTCTCCCCTGTGTTAATCTCTCTCTAACCCTCTCTTCCCCTGTGTTAATCTCTCTCTAACCCTCTCTCCCCTATGTTAATCTCTCTCTAACCCTCTCTCTCCTGTGTTAATCTCTCTCTAACCCTCTCTCCCCCTGTGTTAATCTCTCCCTAACCCTCTCTCCCCCTGTGTTAATCTCCCTCTAACCCTCTCTCCCCCTGTGTTAATCTCTCTCTAACCCTGTCTCCCTTTGTTAATCTCTCCCTAACCTTCTCTCTCCCTGTGTTAATCTCTCTCTAACCCTCTCTCCCCCTGTGTTAATCTCTCTCTAACCCTCTCTCCCCCTGTGTTAATCTCTCTCTAACCCTCTCTCCCCCTGTGTTAATCTCACTCTAACCCTCTCTCCCCCTGTGTTAATCTCTCTCTAACCCTCTCTCTCCCTGTGTTAATCTCTCTCTAACCCTCTCTCCCCCTGTGTTAATCTCTCTCTAACCCTCTCTCCCCCTGTGTTAATCTCTCTCTAACCCTCTCTCCCCCTGTGTTAATCTCTCTCTAACCCTCTCTCCCCCTGTGTTAATCTCTCTCTAACCCTCTCTCCCCCTGTGTTAATCTCTCTCTAACCCTCTCTCCCCCTGTGTTAATCTCTCTCTAACCCTCTCTCCCCCTGTGTTAATCTATCTCTAACCCTCTCTCCCCCTGTGTTAATCTCTATCTAACCCTCTCTCCCCCTGTGTTAATCTCTCTCTAACCCTCTCTCCCCCTGTGTTAATCTCTCTCTAACCCTCTCTCCCCCTGTGTTAATCTCTCTCTAACCCTCTCTCCCCCTGTGGTAATCTCTCTCTAACCCTCTCTCCCCCTGTGTTAATCTCTCTCTAACCCTCTCTCCCCCTGTGTTAATCTCTCTCTAACCCTCTCTCCCCCTGTGTTAATCTCTCTCTAACCCTCTCTCCCCCTGTGTTAATCTCTCTCTAACCCTCTCTCCCCCTGTGTTAATCTCTCTCTAACCCTCTCTCCCCCTGTGTTAATCTCTCTCTAACTCTCTCTCCCCCTGTGGTAATCTCTCTCTAACCCTCTCTCCCCCTGTGTTAATCTCTCTCTAACCCTCTCGCCCCCTGTGTTAATCTCTCTCTAACCCTCTCTCCCCTGTGTTAATCTCTCTCTAACCCTCTCTCCCCCTGTGTTAATCTCTCTCTGACCCTCTCTCCCCCTGTGTTAATCTCTCTCTAACCCTCTCTCTCCCTGTGTTAATCTCTCTCTAACCATCTCTCCCCTGTGTTAATCTCTCTCTAACCCTCTCTTCCCCTGTGTTAATCTCTCTCTAACCCTCTCTCCCCCTGTGTTAATCTCTCTCTAACCATCTCTCTCCCTGTGTTAATCTCTCTCTAACCATCTCTCCCCTGTGTTAATCTCTCTCTAACCATCTCTCCCCTGTGTTAATCTCTCTCTAACCATCTCTCCCCCTGTGTTAATCTCTCTCTAACCATCTCTCCCCTGTGTTAATCTCTCTCTGACCCTCTCTCCCCCTGTGTTAATCTCTCTCTAACCCTCTCTCTCCCTGTGTTAATCTCTCTCTAACCATCTCTCCCCTGTGTTAATCTCTCTCTAACCCTCTCTCCCCTGTGTTAATCTCTCTCTAACCCTCTCTCCCCCTGTGTTAATCTCTCTCTAACCATCTCTCCCCTGTGTTAATCTCTCTCTAACCCTCTCTTCCCCTGTGTTAATCTCTCTCTAACCCTCTCTCCCCTATGTTAATCTCTCTCTAACCCTCTCTCTCCTGTGTTAATCTCTCTCTAACCCTCTCTCCCCCTGTGTTAATCTCTCTCTAACCCTCTCTCCCCCTGTGTTAATCTCCCTCTAACCCTCTCTCCCCCTGTGTTAATCTCTCTCTAACCCTGTCTCCCTTTGTTAATCTCTCCCTAACCCTCTCTCTCCCTGTGTTAATCTCTCTCTAACCCTCTCTCCCCCTGTGTTAATCTCTCTCTAACCCTCTCTCCCCCTGTGTTAATCTCTCTCTAACCCTCTCTCCCCCTGTGTTAATCTCTCTCTAACCCTCTCTCTCCCTGTGTTAATCTCTCTCTAACCCTCTCTCCCCCTGTGTTAATCTCTCTCTAACCCTCTCTCCCCCTGTGTTAATCTCTCTCTAACCCTCACTCCCCCGTCTTAATCTCTCTCTAACCCTCTCTCTCCCTGTGTTAATCTCTCTCTAACCCTCACTCTCCCTGTGTTAATCTCTCTCTAACCCTCTCTCCCCCTGTGTTAATCTCTCTCTAACCCTCTCTCTCCCTGTGTTAATCTCTCTCTAACCCTCTCTCCCCCTGTGTTAATCTCTCTCTAACCCTCTCTCCCCCTGTGTTAATCTCTCTCTAACCCTCACTCCCCCTGTGTTAATCTCTCTCTAACCCTCTCTCCCCCTGTGTTAATCTCTCTCTAACCCTCTCTCCCCCTGTGTTAATCTCTCTCTAACCCTCTCTCCCCCTGTGTTAATCTCTCTCTAACCCTCTCTCCCCCTGTGTTAATCTCTCTCTAACCCTCTCTCCCCCTGTGTTAATCTCTCTCTAACCCTCTCTCCCCCTGTGTTAATCTCTCTCTAACCCTCTCTCCCCCTGTGTTAATCTCTCTCTAACCCTCACTCCCCCTGTGTTAATCTCTCTCTAACCCTCTCTCCCCCTGTGTTAATCTCTCTCTAACCCTCTCTCCCCTGTTTTAATCTCTCTCTAACCCTCTCTCCCCCTGTGTTAATCTCTCTCTAACCCTCTCTCCCTCTGTGTTAATCTCTCTCTGACCCTCTATCCCCTGTGTTAATCTCTCTCTAACCCTCTCTCTCCTGTGTTAATCTCTCTCTAACCCTCTCTCCCCTATGTTAATCTCTCTCTAACCCTCTCTCTCCTGTGTTAATCTCTCTCTAACCCTCTCTCCCCCTGTGTTAATCTCTCTCTAACCCTCTCTCCCCCTGTGTTAATCTCTCTCTAACCCTGTCTCCCTTTGTTAATCTCTCCCTAACCCTCTCTCTCCCTGTGTTAATCTCTCTCTAACCCTCTCTCCCCCTGTGTTAATCTCTCTCTAACCCTCTCTCCCCCTGTGTTAATCTCTCTCTAACCCTCTCTCCCCGTGTGTTAATCTCTCTCTCTAACCCTCTCTCCCCCTGTGTTAATCTCTCTCTAACCCTCTCTCTCCCTGTGTTAATCTCTCTCTAACCCTCTCTCCCCCTGTGTTAATCTCTCTCTAACCCTCTCTCCCCCTGTGTTAATCTCTCTCTAACCCTCTCTCCCCCTGTGTTAATCTCTCTCTAACCCTCTCTCCCCCTGTGTTAATCTCTCTCTAACCCTCTCTCTCCCTGTGTTAATCTCTCTCTAACCCTCTCTCCCCCTGTGTTAATCTCTCTCTAACCCTCTCTCCCCCTGTGTTAATCTCTATCTAACCCTCTCTCCCCCTGTGTTAATCTCTCTCTAACCCTCTCTCCCCCTGTGTTAATCTATCTCTAACCCTCTCTCCCCCTGTGTTAATCTCTCTCTAACCCTCTCTCCCCCTGTGTTAATCTCTCTCTAACCCTCTCTCCCCCTGTGTTAATCTCTCTCTAACCCTCTCTCCCCCTGTGGTAATCTCTCTCTAACCCTCTCTCCCCCTGTGTTAATCTCTCTCTAACCCTCTCTCCCCCTGTGTTAATCTCTCTCTAACCCTCTCTCCCCTGTGTTAATCTCTCTCTAACCCTCTCTCCCCTTGTGTTAATCTCTCTCTGACCCTCTATCCCCTGTGTTAATCTCTCTCTAACCCTCTCTCTCCTGTGTTAATCTCTCTCTAACCCTCTCTCCCCCTGTGTTAATCTCTCTCTAACCCTCTCTCCCCTGTGTTAATCTCTCTCTAACCCTCTCTTCCCCTGTGTTAATCTCTCTCTAACCCTCTCTCCCCTATGTTAATCTCTCTCTAACCCTCTCTCTCCTGTGTTAATCTCTCTCTAACCCTCTCTCCCCCTGTGTTAATCTCTCTCTAACCCTCTCTCCCCCTGTGTTAATCTCCCTCTAACCCTCTCTCCCCCTGTGTTAATCTCTCTCTAACCCTGTCTCCCTTTGTTAATCTCTCCCTAACCCTCTCTCTCCCTGTGTTAATCTCTCTCTAACCCTCTCTCCCCCTGTGTTAATCTCTCTCTAACCCTCTCTCCCCCTGTGTTAATCTCTCTCTAACCCTCTCTCCCCCTGTGTTAATCTCTCTCTAACCCTCTCTCCCCCTGTGTTAATCTCTCTCTAACCCTCTCTCTCCCTGTGTTAATCTCTCTCTAACCCTCTCTCCCCCTGTGTTAATCTCTCTCTAACCCTCTCTCCCCCTGTGTTAATCTCTCTCTAACCCTCTCTCCCCCTGTGTTAATCTCTCTCTAACCCTCTCTCCCCCTGTGTTAATCTCTCTCTAACCCTCTCTCCCCCTGTGTTAATCTCTCTCTAACCCTCTCTCCCCTGTGTTAATCTCTCTCTAACCCTCTCTCCCCCTGTGTTAATCTCTCTCTGACCCTCTATCCCCTGTGTTAATCTCTCTTTAACCCTCTCTCTCCTGTGTTAATCTCTCTCTAACCCTCTCTCCCTCTGTGTTAATCTCTCCCTAACCCTCTCTCCCCTGTGTTAATCTCTCTCTAACCCTCTCTTCCCCTGTGTTAATCTCTCTCTAACCCTCTCTCCCCTATGTTAATCTCTCTCTAACCCTCTCTCTCCTGTGTTAATCTCTCTCTAACCCTCTCTCCCCCTGTGTTAATCTCTCTCTAACCCTCTCTCCCCCTGTGTTAATCTCCCTCTAACCCTCTCTCCCCCTGTGTTAATCTCTCTCTAACCCTGTCTCCCTTTGTTAATCTCTCCCGAACCCTCTCTCTCCCTGTGTTAATCTCTCTCTAACCCTCTCTTCCCCTGTGTTAATCTCTCTCTAACCCTCTCTCCCCTATGTTAATCTCTCTCTAACCCTCTCTCTCCTGTGTTAATCTCTCTCTAACCCTCTCTCCCCCTGTGTTAATCTCTCTCTAACCCTCTCTCCCCCTGTGTTAATCTCTCTCTAACCCTGTCTCCCTTTGTTAATCTCTCCCTAACCCTCTCTCTCCCTGTGTTAATCTCTCTCTAACCCTCTCTCCCCCTGTGTTAATCTCTCTCTAACCCTCTCTCCCCCTGTGTTAATCTCTCTCTAACCCTCTCTCCCCCTGTGTTAATCTCTCTCTAACCCTCTCTCCCCCTGTGTTAATCTCTCTCTAACCCTCTCTCTCCCTGTGTTAATCTCTCTCTAACCCTCTCTCCCCCTGTGTTAATCTCTCTCTAACCCTCTCTCCCCCTGTGTTAATCTCTATCTAACCCTCTCTCCCCCTGTGTTAATCTCTCTCTAACCCTCTCTCCCCCTGTGTTAATCTCTCTCTAACCCTCTCTCCCCCTGTGTTAATCTCTCTCTAACCCTCTCTCCCCCTGTGTTAATCTATCTCTAACCCTCTCTCCCCCTGTGTTAATCTCTCTCTAACCCTCTCTCCCCCTGTGTTAATCTCTCTCTAACCCTCTCTCCCCCTGTGTTAATCTCTCTCTAACCCTCTCTCCCCCTGTGGTAATCTCTCTCTAACCCTCTCTCCCCCTGTGTTAATCTCTCTCTAACCCTCTCTCCCCCTGTGTTAATCTCTCTCTAACCCTCTCTCCCCTGTGTTAATCTCTCTCTAACCCTCTCTCCCCTTGTGTTAATCTCTCTCTGACCCTCTATCCCCTGTGTTAATCTCTCTCTAACCCTCTCTCTCCTGTGTTAATCTCTCTCTAACCCTCTCTCCCCCTGTGTTAATCTCTCTCTAACCCTCTCTCCCCTGTGTTAATCTCTCTCTAACCCTCTCTTCCCCTGTGTTAATCTCTCTCTAACCCTCTCTCCCCTATGTTAATCTCTCTCTAACCCTCTCTCTCCTGTGTTAATCTCTCTCTAACCCTCTCTCCCCCTGTGTTAATCTCTCTCTAACCCTCTCTCCCCCTGTGTTAATCTCCCTCTAACCCTCTCTCCCCCTGTGTTAATCTCTCTCTAACCCTGTCTCCCTTTGTTAATCTCTCCCTAACCCTCTCTCTCCCTGTGTTAATCTCTCTCTAACCCTCTCTCCCCCTGTGTTAATCTCTCTCTAACCCTCTCTCCCCCTGTGTTAATCTCTCTCTAACCCTCTCTCCCCCTGTGTTAATCTCTCTCTAACCCTCTCTCCCCCTGTGTTAATCTCTCTCTAACCCTCTCTCTCCCTGTGTTAATCTCTCTCTAACCCTCTCTCCCCCTGTGTTAATCTCTCTCTAACCCTCTCTCCCGCTGTGTTAATCTCTCTCTAACCCTCTCTCCCCCTTTGTTAATCTCTCTCTAACCCTCTCTCCCCCTGTGTTAATCTCTCTCTAACCCTCTCTCCCCCTGTGTTAATCTCTCTCTAACCCTCTCTCCCCTGTGTTAATCTCTCTCTAACCCTCTCTCCCCCTGTGTTAATCTCTCTCTGACCCTCTATCCCCTGTGTTAATCTCTCTCTAACCCTCTCTCTCCTGTGTTAATCTCTCTCTAACCCTCTCTCCCTCTGTGTTAATCTCTCTCTAACCCTCTCTCCCCTGTGTTAATCTCTCTCTAACCCTCTCTTCCCCTGTGTTAATCTCTCTCTAACCCTCTCTCCCCTATGTTAATCTCTCTCTAACCCTCTCTCTCCTGTGTTAATCTCTCTCTAACCCTCTCTCCCCCTGTGTTAATCTCTCTCTAACCCTCTCTCCCCCTGTGTTAATCTCCCTCTAACCCTCTCTCCCCCTGTGTTAATCTCTCTCTAACCCTGTCTCCCTTTGTTAATCTCTCCCTAACCCTCTCTCTCCCTGTGTTAATCTCTCTCTAACCCTCTCTCCCCCTGTGTTAATCTCTCTCTAACCCTCTCTCCCCCTGTGTTAATCTCTCTCTAACCCTCTCTCCCCCTGTGTTAATCTCTCTCTAACCCTCTCTCCCCCTGTGTTAATCTCTCTCTAACCCTCTCTCTCCCTGTGTTAATCTCTCTCTAACCCTCTCTCCCCCTGTGTTAATCTCTCTCTAACCCTCTCTCCCCCTGTGTTAATCTCTCTCTAACCCTCTCTCCCCCTGTGTTAATCTCTCTCTAACCCTCTCTCCCCCTGTGTTAATCTATCTCTAACCCTCTCTCCCCCTGTGTTAATCTCTCTCTAACCCTCTCTCCCCCTGTGTTAATCTCTCTCTAACCCTCTCTCCCCCTGTGTTAATCTCTCTCTAACCCTCTCTCCCCCTGTGGTAATCTCTCTCTAACCCTCTCTCCCCCTGTGTTAATCTCTCTCTAACCCTCTCTCCCCCTGTGTTAATCTCTCTCTAACCCTCTCTCCCCCTGTGTTAATCTCTCTCTAACCCTCTCTCCCCCTGTGTTAATCTCTCTCTAACCCTCTCTCCCCCTGTGTTAATCTCTCTCTAACCCTCACTCCCCCTGTGTTAATCTCTCTCTAACCCTCTCTCCCCCTGTGTTAATCTCTCTCTAACCCTCTCTCCCCCCGTGTTAATCTCTCTCTAACCCTCTCTCCCCCTGTGTTAATCTCTCTCTAACCCTCTCTCCCCCTGTGTTAATCTCTCTCTAACCCTCTCTCCCCCTGTGTTAATCTCTCTCTAACCCTCTCTCCCCCTGTGTTAATCTCTCTCTAACCCTCTCTCCCCCTGTGTTAATCTATCTCTAACCCTCTCTCCCCCTGTGGTAATCTCTCTCTAACCCTTGTGGAAAACTATAAAGACCACATTAATGTAGAAATACTTGAACAGTTACTTGACCATAAAAGAGAAAAGCATGATGGGGATTTGACCAATGATAACTCCTTGACTCCCATACATGGGGTAGTTACAATTTCACACACACACACAGAAAGACACAATTGTCCTTCGCCCGTTGATAATTAAGTTGGCTGTGCAGGTGCTTGGTACTGTCTGGCCTTCCCTCCCTCCCCCCCCCCCCCCCCCCGTAGATAAGGACATGCTGCTTAAAAAATAATGAGAATACAGTTCTTGAAGAGGCCATGTAGCCTTGATACTGACTTCATCCCTGTGATCAGGCTACGTGCCAAAACAGGAATGAGCTATGGAGTCCAGAGGAGGTGGGTTCCCTATTTTTGATTGACGAACCACTTGACCACTGAGAGTGTACAGGTCCGCCCATATTCAAAGATAGACAGACATTACTGAACTAAGTGTATAAAAGATAAATGTTTCTTTGTTTGAATTGAAGGCGTAGTCTCAACCGTTGCTTGAGCTACCTTCCAACTTGTACAAGTTTCTTAATAAATTCTTACTTCTCTGAAAATAAGTGTTTGGAGTTAATGCATTGTGTATAGTCGATAATTAAGTTTTCGACAGTTTCTTGGAGGTCCCACCGAGATTGCTTGTGATCTCCGGTTAGTACGGACGCAAGTTGTCTGTACAAACCCAGACACACAGCGATTGAATAAGTGTGTGCATTAACTGACGTGACTAATTCTTCTGTTTGCCTTTAGGAATTGGAAGGCGATCATAGGAAATGTGTTTCGTATAGACAAGGAAAGAAAAAGTGAAAAAAAAAGTGTGACGCGCGACAGATTACTCGATATAGTCAGCTGCGGTGTTGTAGTAACGGGCTGAGAGAGCAATAATGGAGTAGATCTGTGATACCGGTGATACTGGACTGAAGTTGAGGTTGCTGTATGGGACCGATAGACTGTCAGCTCCTAGTGGATAGAGGCGCCAGAAAAGAGGTAAACCAGTTTACAGACTTGTTTAAAAATTCTTAGTGTGAAGTTGTAATTTGGACAAGCGCAGACTAGATGTTGCGTAATTCGGAAAAGTGTGAAATTGCAAGTCTGTAGTGGCAACAAACGCAGACTGGTGTGGATGTCGCGGATTCGGAAAAGTGTGAAATTCTGGTTTACCTGAATTAATTGTTTAGGTCGAAACACTGATAGTGCTCAAGGGAAGGAGCACTTTTTTTAAAAAGTCTTGCGTAAGTCAGCTGATTCAACTAAGTGCAGACGTTTCTCTCACACACCTAGTCTGAGCTGGTTATTAAGAAGGTTTTAACCCCACATGAAGGCCAGGACCCTAAAGTAGGTGCAGAGAACACATGACGTCTTGTCCAATCAGTTGAATTATCAAGTATAGAATTGTGATAGTTAAGATAGGTTTTGATTGTTGTGTAATTACAGTGTGGAGGATTGTATAAACTATAAGCCATGGGCGCTAACGCTGGCAAAATCCCTCCAAAGGGAACACCTGCTGCTTACATGTACAGAAACTTTGGGAGGGAGGCAACTGACGAGTTGATAGTTTGACCAAAACTAAGAAATATCCCTTTCCCGAAGACGGTACATTTAATATGGATAGAATTAAGTGACTAGAAAAATGTTTAAAAGACAGACACCCGAAAAAGAAAGGTTCTGTTGTTCCAGTGTACTGTCCCTTTAAAAAGCCTGTCTTGATCAGTGTTTTTTTTGTCGGTGTTGTGGGCCACGCCCCCTTCTTACTGCGTCTTACGTGTTTTCTTCTTTTGTGTGATGTATCTGTCTTGTCTTGTGTTGTGTTTAATTCTGATATTGCTGAATTAAAATTGGAGTTATTGAGGTTAAGTGACCTATTAAATTCTGGTTCTTATAAAATGTGAGCATGTTAAATTCCAGACATGGGATCTTCTAAAAAATTGGCATTTTGAATTTTTATCTTGTGATTGGCTGTGGTTTAAAAAAAGAGGTTTAAAAAAAAATTAACGGGACAGATTAAAAAAAAAAGCTATCTGGTATCACCGTGATAGGAAAAGTCGGAAAGCTGGAACAGCTCGGAGAGTTGATTATAATCACACCCACGAAAAGTATGTAGAAACAAAAGTGAATTGGACAGCAAATTATAAAACTTATGAAGCAATGTGAAGGTTGATCAGTACCTAAAACAAAAGTTGATATAAACTAAAATGTACGATGGGAGATGTTATTTCCCGGTATGAATTTTTAAAAAGAATTTATGTGCAAATTACGTTGACGTATGCTGAGAACGCTGCGTGAATCTGATATCTGACTCCGTCGGTTTGTTAAAAAGTTAACCCTTCCAAGGACACCGACATCTGTTTTCAATTCACCAAGACAAAATGAGGTTTAATTGTAAAAAAAAGATAAATACAGATTTAAAGAATTACAAGTTACAGTTGCAGGATGATCTCTACTTATAAATTAAACTGATCTTTGAAGCATTTTGTGCTATTGTGATTGATTAAACACTATGATTAAAATAAATCTCAAAAATAGTGTGCAAAAAATATAGTGTACACAAGAGCAAGTTAAGATTAACCCCTTCCATCCCAAGAAGCCAGACTGTCATGCCAAGAGCAGTTCAAACAGATAGAAATGACCCAGTCGGTTGAGAACTGTCTGAGGCTTGCCCATTACACAGGTGAACATGAGGTAATAATTGGTATAGGTTATATTAGTAAAATTGACCCAATTACTCGGAAATGCCAAAGGCTACAATTGACTGAAATATAAGTTTACACACAGACAATGATACAGCGAAAAAAATTGATAAGAAAGGAATCTAAAACAAATCATATGAAAAGAAAGCATAGGTTAGACCATTACTTGAGCTATGTACTGACACAGGGTACTAAACGCCTATCAGTTTTACCCCGCCACAGTATGATAAGGAAGTTCGATCTGACCAAAGAGGGGAGACCTTCCCTGACAAATTATATAACTCGCATTGAGAATGCTAAGAAAACTCAACAATTAGATCAACACCTCCTAACTCAAGTGTTAAAACAAAGCGAGACATGGAATGGAAGTGGACATCGTAAAAGAGATAGACAAATATGGAGACGTAAAGATCTGTGATAAATCATATAGCAACTGCCTTTAATACGGGTGCCTCAGTTGTTAGTAACATTGATTTGGCAACATTACAACTAAAGGTCAGAGATTTAGGGTCTCGCATTAAAGATATAGTAAAAAAAAAATGAAAATACAGATAAGGAATTGTCTGAGGATCAAATGCTGACCATACATTTGCAAAGGATAGCTACAGTGCTAGAAACACATGCCCAAACCATTAATAAATTAATAAAAGAGGAATATAACGTATCTTAGCAGGCGGCTGCTAATGACATCTGCTTAATGTGGTTACATCTTGAAAGCACGGAGATTAGGATTTGGACTTGGGAATTTCAGTCTGCAGTCCTACGTACATCTGCATGTGGGAGAGACAGTGTTTATCTCAGACAGGCTGCGTGCTCCAGAGAGAGAGAGAGAGAGGGACTAGGCAATTTCTCTCTCCAGTTTTGTTTTCTGGATTTGTTTCGGGTAAAGGGATTATTCGTTTGGACAAAATAAATAATAAATGATGATTTGACAAATTAATCACTTGGGCTCTCAAGAAGAGCCGCAATGGGTTTTCTGTGTTTATTTTAAAACAGGTGACCCTGGTTTTTGGGACCACGTGAGTGTTGATGGTGCAGGATTACCAAGAGTAGTTCTTTGACATAAAATGGCTTTACAAAGTCACGGTGCAACCTTTGCTGGAGAAATTTGGTGCAGGAAACGATCCAGTGGTGTTAAAGATTTAAGACTTTAGCTGCAGACATCAGCAGATACCAAATGTCACAGCGTGGTGATATCAACCTGATTCTCTTCTTTTGAAAACATTTTGATTTGTTTTGTTTTAACCCATTTATTGTCTTCCGAGACAGAGTGCTCGAGGTGGGAAGATATGGAAGTTACATCCAAAATTAATTACAAGCACTTCATCTCGACTATAAAACCACAAAGCCTGGACATAATTTGTTTCTGAAATTGGAATTGATAAAAAAAAATTATATGAGTTGCTATTCAAGCACTCGAGAAAGAAAAATTTACTTGTAATTTAAGGGGATAATCAAATTATATTTTAAAATAAAAGAAGTCCAGTCTAAATGGTTCCTATTGAATGCTGTGTATCAAGGAACAATTCTTTTCGAGAGGGAAGAAAATTTTACATTGACAAGTCCTGTCAGTCCAACAATACTGCTCTCAAGTTGGGGTAATTGTGAAATCATAGAAGGAACTCGGGCACAATGTAGTGGGATATTTTGGGAAATGAAAAGCGGTTCAAGAAGAAATTACGTAAAATAAATAAATTTTGGGATATTGGAGCTGACTGTAAATATTGTATCGGACAGTAACGTTCCTCCAGGGCTCATGATAGGTAATATAATGGGTTATGTAAAATTGGATGAGAGGAAGTGATTGAGAATTAAAGTAAAGAAACAGAGAAATTACACTAAATGGGAATTTCTCTAAAGTCATTGAATTGGGCATGATAAAAAAAAAATCAATCTGGCATAAATATACAATCTAGTGAAAGTCAGGAAAGTGTAGTTGAGAATAGTAAATTGACAGTTTTCTCGTGGAGATATTTGTGTCCTTGCCTATAATGAACAATGAGAAAACTACATTCAATAGCCTGGCCACTACCCTGACATCGGGACCATGCAGGGGGAGATAAGCACTCTAGACACCCCTGATCTTTTTGATAAGATAACCTGAAAACCTAAGAGTGGCTACAGTGGACATAAAAGATACAAATGTATGTTGCCATCATCTGAAACGGAGATCAGGATGAAGAACATGATTACAAAGGCCTATGGCCTGGTGAGCTATTGCAACCACTCTTTAAACAAACCAGTTGCTTTTACAGGACTGAATCCTACAGGACATATGATGTGTGCCATGGAAAATGTTCGGAAATACCATGAGGAAGAAGAGACTGGCCAGCAGAAAGTTAATATCCAAGAACACTAAACTCATTCCTATGAGATGCTGCTAGTATGCAGAGATACATGAAGAAGATACAGTGAAGAATGAGTCTCAGACAGGCTCAGTTACTTGACAACAGCACAACAGGAAAATGGTTAATGTGGTCCAGGCGAGTGAGAAATCCTTTTAAACAAGGCACTGACACATGGTCCATAGAGAAACCAACTAATTAATGAAACAGTCAGGAAACACTGGTATCAATCAAAAGGACTGAAATTAAAGTAAAGAGGGACACAGTAATTTGGATTTCCAAAATTCAGGGTTAGGTTCCCATCAGTTAACAATAAAATTGGGAGAAACAATATTTAGAAGATATCCACACGATGGATACAAAATGACAAGATTATGAGGGGCCCAGATAAAGTAGACAGGAAGTACCTGTTTCCCCTAGCAGAGGGTTCAAGAACTAGAGGACGTAGATTTAAGCTGATTGGCTGGAACAAAATTAAAGGGATGTGTTACTAGACATGCTGTCACTGTGTGTCCACATTGTGTTGGACACTGCCTGGAAACACAGTGTGGGTTTAATAATACCGGTACCAATCCGGATATTAACTGTACCATGGAGGCCCTAGAGGCGGATCTAAAACCCACTTAATTGGTATATGCCGGAGAGGGCGAATATTGTGTTACAACTAATTTGAAAACATTTAAATATGCCAATCTAACTTGTGATATTTTAAGTACAGAATTCTGCTCCATTCCTGAAGTCCCGGTTCGGATTGGACCCGAGGAACTGGTAGAGATACACCGGCATAACCTCACCACCTTACAAGTTTCTGAGAATGTCCGAAAGGACTTAAAAGCATATCAGGACACATTTGGGTATCTGACACCCCTGTTGCCTAAATACTTGAAAGCATTGCGAATGGAGATACGCCTCTCCCAGAAGGTTTATTATAACCTACAACAGGACAATAACAACATTAAGCATGACATTGACCAAATTAAAGTCACCACCTGGTGAAATGACCTCTGGAATTTGGGACTGAATATACAGATCCATCCTCGGATTAGATTAATTTCATATGTATTAGTCGTAGTGCAGTTTGTTGTAATGTGCTTTTTTATTTTCATTGCATGTAATAAATATAAGCAGAGGATGAAGGGTTTGGCAAAGATAGTAAAACAGAGCCTGGATGAGAATGTCCCCATTGTCTCTGTGATTACAACTAAGAACACATCTTAATGGTACCGAGAGTAGCACCCGCTGGGGTAAGGTGCATGTAAAAGGGAAGACAATTATAGTTTGATAGGATTATCAGATGCTCTGCCTCTCTTCCACCCGGACTGGTGGCCAACACGAAGGGAATCTGGTTAAGATGAGGCATCTAACGGGATATTGTAGGGAGAATTTGGATTAAGGGATATAAAGGGGAGGGCCCCAATTCACAGGTATAATATGGTCTGAAAGGTACCATTCAGTCTAGTTAGGCTGGAAACAAAATATAAAGCACCATAGGATATTTGACTATGTTAGCCCTTTTCAAGCTAACATGAATAGGTTTAGCTGACCAAGGACATTCGCAGCTTACTTGAGAAATGTTTCGAAGGAGTCTGTTCCTGAGAAGAGATAAGAGTACAAAGGTGTATTGATGAAACATGTCTGAGTTCTATTGGGACTTCTCTAGTTCAAGGTTTAGTCATATTCGTTGTTATAATTCTTATAGTTTATTGTTTACTTAAATGTTGCTGTGCTATGATGTCCAATCTGGGTACACATATAGCGCCCACAAATTTGATGGTGCAAGTAGGGGTGACACGGAATGAGGTGCAGGACGAGTTTGAACGTCGGGTGGAATAATGCTCTATTAGAGTATTGTCCTTATATATATATATATATATATATATATGTAGGACAAAAGGAGGGAATGTGGAAAACTATAAAGGCCACATTAATGTAGAAATACGTGAACAGTTACTTGACCATAAAAGAGAAAAGCATGATGGGGATTTGACCAATGTTAACTCCTTGACTCCCATACATGGGGTAGTTACAATTTCACACACACTCACAGAAAGACACAATTGTCCTTAGTACGTTGATAATTAAGTTGGCTGTGCAGGTGCTTGGTACTGTCTGGCCTTCCCTCCCTCAGCCCCTGCAGATAAGGACATGCTGGCTTATAAAATAATGAGAATACAGTTCTTGAAGAGGCCATGTAGCCTTGATACTGACTTCATCCCTGTGATCAGCTAGCTTTGGAATTTAGGGAGGCAGTGTTCTCTCATGCCTGCAAAGCCTACGTGCCAAAATAGGAATGAGCTATGGATGTCAGGGGGGGGGTTCCCTATTTTTGATTGGCGAACCACTTAACCACTGAGAGTGTACATGTACGCCCATATTCAATGATAGACAGACATTACTGAACTAAGTGTGTAAAAGATAAACGTTTCTTTGTTTGAATTGAAGGCACAGTCTCAACCGTTGCTTGAGCGACCTTCCAACTTGTACAAGTTTCTTAATAAATTCTAACTTGTCTGAAAATAAGTGTTTGGAGTTAATGCATTGTGTATAGTAGGTAATTAAGTTTTCGACACCCTCTCTCCCCCTGTGTTAATCTCTCTCTAACCCTCTCTCCCCCTGTGTTAATCTCTCTCTAACCCTCTCTCCCCCTGTGTTAATCTCTCTCTAACCCTCTCTCCCCCTGTGTTAATCTCTCTCTAACCCTCTCTCCCCCTGTGTTAATCTCTCTCCAACCCTCTCTCTCCTGTGTTAATCTCTCCTAACCCACTCTCCCCCTGTGTTAATCTCTCTCTAACCCTCTCTCCCCCTGTGTTAATCTCTCTCTAACCCTCTCTCCCCCTGTGTTAATCTCTCTCGAACCCTCTCTCTCCCTGTGTTAATCTCTCTCTAACCCCCTCTCCCTCTGTATTAATCTCTCCCTAACCCTCTCTCCACCGTCTTAATCTCTCTCTAACCCTCTCTATCCCTGTGTTAATCTCTCCCTAACCCTCTCTCCCCCGTCTTAATCTCTCTCTAACCCTCTCTCCCCCTGTGTTAATCTCTCTCTAACCCTCTCTCTCCCTGTGTTAATCTCTCTCTAACCCTCTCTCTCCTGTGTTAATCTCTCTCTAACCCTCTCTCCCCCTGTGTTAATCTCTCCCTAACCCTCTCTCCCCCGTCTTAATCTCTCTCTAACCTTCTCTCCCCCTGTGTTAATCTCTCTCTAACCCTCACTCCCCCGTGTTAATCTCTCTCTAACCCTCACTCCCCCTGTGTTAATCTCTCTCTATCCCTCATTCTCCCTGTGTTAATCTCTCTCTAACCCTCTCTCCCCCTGTATTAATCTCTCTCTAACACTCTCTCCCCCTGTGTTAATCTCTCTCCAACCCTCTCTCTCCCTGTGTTAATCTCTCTCTAAACCACTCTCTCCCTGTGTTAATCTCTCTCTAACCCTCTCTCCTCTGTGTTAATCTCTCTCTAACTGTCTTCCCCTGTGTTAATCTCTCTCTAACCCTCTCTCCCCCTGTGTTAATCTCTCTCTAAACCTTTCTCCCCCTGTGTTAATCTCTCTCTAACCCTCTCTCTCCCTGTGTTAATCTCTCTCTAACCCTCTCTCCCACTGTGTTAATCTCTCTCTAACCCTCTCTCCCCCTGTATTAATCTCTCTCTAACCCTCTCTCTCCTGTGTTAATCTCTCCTAACCCACTCTCCCCCTGAGTTAATCTCTCTCTAACCCTCTCTCCCCCGTGTTAATCTCTCTCTAATCCTCTCTCCCCCGGTATTAATCTCTCTCTAACCCTCTCTCCCCCCGTGTTAATCTCTCTCTAACCCTCTCTCCCCCTGTGTTAATCTCTCTCTAACCCTCTCTCCCCCTGTGTTAATCTCTCTCTAACCCTCTCTCCCCCTGTATTAATCTCTCTCTAACCCTCTCTCTCCTGTGTTAATCTCTCCTAACCCACTCTCCCCCTGAGTTAATCTCTCTCTAACCCTCTCTCCCCCGTGTTAATCTCTCTCTAATCCTCTCTCCCCCGGTATTAATCTCTCTCTAACCCTCTCTCCCCCCGTGTTAATCTCTCTCTAACCCTCTCTCCCCCTGTGTTAATCTCTCTCTAACCCTCTCTCCCCCTGTGTTAATCTCTCTCTAACCCTCTCTCCCCTGTGTTAATCTCTCTCTAACCCTCTCTCCCCCTGTGTTAATCTCTCTCTAACCCTCTCTCCCCCTGTGTTAATCTCTCTCTTACCCTCTCTCCCCCTGTGTTAATCTCTCTCTAACCCTCACTCCCCCTGTGTGAATCACTCTCTAACCCTCTCTCTCCTGTGTTAATCTCTCTCGAACCCTCTCTCCCCCTGTGTTAATCTCTCTCTAACCCTCTCTCCCCCTGTGTTAATCTCTCTCTAACCCTCTCTCCCCCTGTCTTAATCTCTCTCTAACCCTCACTCCCCCTGTGTTAATCTCTCTCTAACCCTCACTCCCCCTGTGTTAATCTCTCTCTAACCCTCACTCCCCCTGTGTTAATCTCTCTCTAACCCTCTCTCCCCCGGTATTAATCTCTCTCTAACCCTCTCTCCCCCTGTGTTAATCTCTCTCTAACCCTCTCTCCCCCTGTGTTAATCTCTCTCTTACCCTCTCTCTCCCTGTGTTAATCTCTCTCGAACCCTCTCTCCCCCTGTGTTAATCTCTCTCTAACCCTCTCTCCCCCTGTCTTAATCTCTCTCTAACCCTCACTCCCCCTGTGTTAATCTCTCTCTAACCCTCACTCCCCCTGTGTTAATCTCTCTCTAACCCTCTCTCCCCCTGTCTTAATCTCTCTCTAACCCTCACTCCCCCTGTCTTAATCTCTCTCTAACCCTCACTCCCCCTGTGTTAATCTCTCTCTAACCCTCACTCCCCCTGTGTTAATCTCTCTCTAACCCTCACTCCCCCTGTGTTAATCTCTCTCTAACCCTCACTCCCCCTGTGTTAATCTCTCTCTAACCCTCACTCCCCCTGTGTTAATCTCTCTCTAACTCTCACTCCCCCTGTGTTAATCTCTCTCTAACCCTCACTCCCCCCGTGTTAATCTCTCTCTAACCCTCACTCTCTGTGCGGTTACTCCCAGGATCGTTCGCCTTGTTGTCATACTGAGGGACTGGGCCCACAAAAGCCTCCGGGAGCCGGACCGAAGGCCTGACTCATTCCTGGAGAGATTCCGAGGCCCGGAGCTGAGGACTGTGACAAGCAGAGTGAGCTGCAGCACAGCCCAGGGTGATGGGGAAACACGAAAGAAAAAGTAAGTCTTGCTCGTGAATGCCGATTTTGAATGTTATTTAATGTACTTCAATTGACAGCTCAGGTTGAGTCAGGTGACAGTGTTTCTGGGCCTCTTTCATTGACCAGGTGTTGGACTGAGTGGGTGTGACAGGGACACGTCGAGAGAAGGTTGAAGAGTTTCAGACACTGTACGCTGCAGTGAGACCGGTAGCTCGGTGGCTCCAGAGGAAAGGAGCAACAAATGGACACTGTGTGTGTTTATATATTTGTTGTTGAGAATATATGTACAGTGAGCATATTTATATATCTGAGAATGAGAATCATAAAAAGTCACAGCACAGAAGGAGGCCATTCGGCCCATCGTGTCCATGCCAGCTGAAAAAGAGCCATCCAGCTGAATCCCACTTTCCAGAACTTGGTCCGTAGCCCTGTAGGTTACAACACTTCAGGTGCACATCCGAGTACTTGTTAAATGAGTTGAGGGTTTCTGCCTCTACCACCCTCTCAGGCAGTGAGTTCCAGACCCCCACCACCCTCTGGGTGAAAACATTTCTCCTCAGTTCCCCTCTAATCCTTCTACCAATATATCAAGAGTGTGTGTTTATATATCTATTATTGAGAATACATGGACAGTGTGTGTGTTTATATATCTATTATTGAGAATACATGGACAGTGTGTGTGTTTATATATCTATTATTGAGAATACATGGACAGTGTGTGTGTTTATATATCTATTATTGAGAATACATGGACAGTGTGTGTGTTTATATATCTATTATTGAGAATACATGGACAGTGTGTGTGTTTATATATCTATTATTGAGAATACATGGACAGTGTGTGTGTTTATATACCTGTGATTGAGAATACATGGACAGTGTGTGTGTTTATATATCTATTATTGAGAATACATGGACAGTGTGTGTGTTTATATACCTGTGATTGAGAATACATGGACAGTGTGTGTGTTTATATACCTGTGATTGAGAATACATGGACAGTGTGTGTGTTTATATACCTGTGAATGAGAATACATGGACAGTGTGTGTGTTTATATACCTGTGATTGAGAATACATGGACAGTGTGTGTGTTTATATACCTGTGAATGAGAATACATGGACAGTGTGTGTGTTTATATACCTGTGAATGAGAATACATGGACAGTGTGTGTGTTTATATACCTGTGAATGAGAATACATGGACAGTGTGTGTGTTTATATAACTGTGATTGAGAATACATGAAATGTGTGTTTATATATCAGTGGGTCAGAATACATGGACAGTGTGTGTGTTTACATACCTGTGATTGAGAATACATGGACAGTGTGTGTGTTTATAAACCTGTGAATGAGAATACATGGACAGTGTGCGTGTTTATATACCTGTGAATGAGAATACATGGACAGTGTGTGTGTTTATATACCTGTGATTGAGAATACGTGGACAGTGTGTGTGTTTATATACATGTGATTGAGAATACATGGACAGTGTGTGTTTATATACCTGTGAATGAGAATACATGGACAGTGTGCGTGTTTATATACCTGTGATTGAGAATACATGGACAGTGTGTGTGTTTATATACCTGTGATTGAGAATACATGGACAGTGTGTGTGTTTATATACATGTGATTGAGAATACATGGACAGTGTGTGTGTTTATATACCTGTGATTGAGAATACATGGACAGTGTGTGTGTTTATATACCTGTGATTGAGAATACATGGACAGTGTGTGTGTTTATATACCTGTGAATGAGAATACATGGACAGTGTGTGTGTTTATATACCTGTGATTGAGAATACATGGACAGTGTGTGTGTTTATATACCTGTGAATGAGAATACATGGACAGTGTGTGTGTTTATATACCTGTGAATGAGAATACATGGACAGTGTGTGTGTTTATATACCTGTGAATGAGAATACATGGACAGTGTGTGTGTTTATATAACTGTGATTGAGAATACATGAAATGTGTGTTTATATATCAGTGGGTCAGAATACATGGACAGTGTGTGTGTTTACATACCTGTGATTGAGAATACATGGACAGTGTGTGTGTTTATAAACCTGTGAATGAGAATACATGGACAGTGTGCGTGTTTATATACCTGCGATTGAGAATACATGGACAGTGTGTGTGTTTATATACCTGTGATTGAGAATACATGGACAGTGTGTGTGTTTATATACCTGTGATTGAGAATACATGGACAGTGTGTGTGTTTATATACCTGTGAATGAGAATACATGGACAGTGTGCGTGTTTATATACCTGTGATTGAGAATACATGGACAGTGTGTGTGTTTATATACCTGTGAATGAGAATACATGGACAGTGTGTGTGTTTATATACCTGTGATTGAGAATACATGGACAGTGTGTGTGTTTATATACCTGTGATTGAGAATACATGGACAGTGTGTGTGTTTATATACCTGTGAATGAGAATACATGGACAGTGTGTGTGTTTATATACCTGTGCATGAGAATACATGGACAGTGTGTGTGTTTATATAACTGTGATTGAGAATACATGAAATGTGTGTTTATATATCAGTGGGTCAGAATACATGGACAGTGTGTGTGTTTACATACCTGTGATTGAGAATACATGGACAGTGTGTGTGTTTATAAACCTGTGAATGAGAATACATGGACAGTGTGTGTGATTATATACCTGTGATTGAGAATACATGGACAGTGTGTGTGTTTATCTATCTGTGAATGAGAATACATGGACAGTGTGTGTGTTTATATACCTGTGATTGAGAATACATGGACAGTGTGTGTGTTTATCTATCTGTGAATGAGAATACATGGACAGTGTGTGTGTTTATATACCTGTGATTGAGAATACATGGACAGTGTGTGTGTTTATATACATGTGATTGAGAATACATGGACAGTGTGTGTCTTTAAATGCCTGTGATTGAGAATACATGGATAGTGTGTGTGTTTATCTGTCTGTGAATGAGAATACATGGACAGTGTGTGTGTTTATATACCTGTGATTGAGAATACATGGACAGTGTGTGTCTTTAAATGCCTGTGATTGAGAATACATGGAAAATGTGTGTGTATATGCATCTGTGAATGAGAATACATGGTTAGTGAGTTCTTGATGATGGAACAGAGAGGGTCGATGAGGGCAATGCGGTTGATGTGGTGTATCTGGACTTTCAAAAGACACTTGATAAAGTGCTGCATAATAGGCTTGTCATCAAAGTTGAAGCCCATGGAATAAAAGGGGGCAGTAACAGCATGGATATGAAATTGGCTAAGTAACAGGAAACAGAGAGTAGTGGTGAACGGTTGTTTTTCAGACTGGAGGGAGGTGTACAGTGGTGTTCCCCAGGGGTCGGTACTGGGACCACTGCTTTTCTTGATATATATTAATGACTTGGACTTGGGTGTACAGGGCACAATTTCAAAATTTGCAGATGACACAAAACTTGGAAGTGCAGTAAACAGTGAGGAGGATAGTGATAGACTTCAAGAGGATATAGACAGGCTGGTGGAATGGGCAGACAGGTGGCAGATGAAATTTAACGCAGAAAAATGCGAAGTGATACATTTCGGTAGAAAGAACGAGGAGAGGCAATATCAACGAGAGGGCACAATTCTAAAAGAGGTGCAGGAACAGAGAGATCTGGGGGTATATGTGCACAAATTGTTGAAGGTGGCAGATTGAGAAAGCATTTAAAAAAGCATATGGGATCCTGGGCTTTAGAAATAGAGGCATAGAGTAAAAATGTACGGAAGTCATGATGAACCTTTATAAAACACTGGTTCGGCCACAACTGGAGTATTGTGTTCAGTTCTGGGCACTGCACTTTCGGAAAGATGTGAAGGCCTTAGAGAGGGTGCAGAAAAGATTTACTCGAATGATTCCAGGGATGAGGGATTTAATTACGTGGATAGACTGGAGAAGCTGGGGTTGTTCTCCTCAGAGCAGAGACGGTTGCGAGGAGATTTGATCGAGGTATTCAAAATCATGAAGGGTCTAGGCAGAGGAGATAGAGAGAAACTGTTCCCATTGGTGGAAGGGTCAAGAACCAGAGGACATAGATTTAAGGCAAAGGAACCAAAGGTGACATAAGGAAAAACATTTTTACACAGCGAGTGGTTAGGATCTGGAATGAACTGCCCGAGAGGGTGGTGGAGGCAGATCCAATCATGGCCTTCAACAGGGAACTGGATAAGTACTTGAAGGGAAAAAAATTGCAGGATAACATGGATAGGGCGGGGGAGTGGGACCAGCTGGATTGCTATTGCAGAGAGGTGGCACGGACTCGATGGGCCGAATGGCCTCCATCCGTGCTGTAACCTTTCTATGATTCCATAATGTGTCTGAGAATGCAAATACATGGACAGTGTTTGTGTTCATACATCTGTGAATGAGAATACATGCACAGTGTGTGTGTTTATGTACCTGTGAATGAGAATACATGGACAGTGTGTGTGTTTATATACCTGTGATTGAGAATAAATGGACATTGTGTGTGTTTATATACCTGTGAATGAGAATACATGGACAGTGTGTGTGTTTATATACCTGTGATTGAGAATACATGGACAGTGTGTGTGTTTATATACCTGTGAATGAGAATACATGGACAGTGTGTGTGTTTATATACCTGTGAATGAGAATACATGGACAGTGTGTGTGTTTATATACCTGTGAATGAGAATACATGGACAGTGTGTGTGTTTATCTATCTGTGATTGAGAATACATGGACAGTGTGTGTGTTTATATAACTGTGAGTGAGCATACATGGACAGTGTGTGTGTTTATATACCTGTGATTTAGAATACATGGACAGTGTGTGTGTTTATCTATCTGTGATTGAGAATTCATGGACAGTGTGTGTGTTTATATACCTGTGAATG
The DNA here is from genome assembly GCF_035084215.1 of Heptranchias perlo. Taxonomy (NCBI): domain Eukaryota; kingdom Metazoa; phylum Chordata; class Chondrichthyes; order Hexanchiformes; family Hexanchidae; genus Heptranchias; species Heptranchias perlo. Next base: position 567,813 of record NW_027138870.1, on the reverse strand, counting down.
AGAATACATGGACAGTGTGTGTGTTTATATACCTGTGATTGAGAATACATGGACAGTGTGTGTGTGTTTTCTTCCTGTGATTGAGAATACATGGACAGTGTGTGTGTTTATATATCTATTATTGAGAATACATGGACAGTGTGTGTGTTTATATACCTGTGATTGAGAATACATGGAACGTGTGTGTGTTTATATACCTGTGAATGAGAATACATGCACAGTGTGTGTGTTTATGTACCTGTGAATGAGAATACATGGACAGTGTGTGTGTTTATATACCTGTGATTGAGAATACATGGACAGTGTGTGTGTTTATCTATCTGTGATTGAGAATACATGGACAGTGTGTGTGTTTATATAACTGTGAGTGAGCATACATGGACAGTGTGTGTGTTTATATACCTGTGATTTAGAATACATGGACAGTGTGTGTGTTTATATACCTGTGATTTAGAATACATGGACAGTGTGTGTGTTTATAAACCTGTGATTGAGAATACATGGACAGTGTGTGTGTTTATATACCTGTGATTGAGAATACATGGACAGTGTGTGTGTTTATATACCTGTGATTTAGAATACATGGACAGTGTGTGTGTTTATATACCTGTGATTTAGAATACATGGACAGTGTGTGTGTTTATAAACCTGTGATTGAGAATACATGGACAGTGTGTGTGTTTATATACCTGTGATTGAGAATACATGGACAGTGTGTGTGTTTATATACCTGTGATTGAGAATACATGGACAGTGTGTGTGTGTTTTCTTCCTGTGATTGAGAATACATGGACAGTGTGTGTGTTTATATATCTATTATTGAGAATACATGGACAGTGTGTGTGTTTATATACCTGTGATTGAGAATACATGGACAGTGTGTGTGTTTATATACCTGTGAATGAGAATACATGGACAGTGTGCGTGTTTATATACCTGTGAATGAGAATACATGGACAGTGTGTGTGTTTATATACCTTTGATTGAGAATTCATGGACAGTGTGTGTGTTTATATACCTGTGAATGAGAATACATGGACAGTGTGCGTGTTTATATACCTGTGATTGAGAATACATGGACAGTGTGTGTGTTTATATATCTATTATTGAGAATACATGGACAGTGTGTGTGTTTATATACCTGTGATTGAGAATACATGGACAGTGTGTGTGTTTATATACCTGTGAATGAGAATACATGGCCAGTGTGTGTGTTTATATACCTGTGAATGAGAATACATGGACAGTGTGCGTGTTTATATACCTGTGATTGAGAATTCATGGACAGTGTGTGTGTTTATATACCTGTGATTGAGAATACATGGACAGTGTGTGTGTTTATATACCTGTGAATGAGAATACATGGACAGTGTGTGTGTTTATATACCTGTGATTGAGAATACATGGACATTGTGTGTGTTTATCAATCAGAGAATGAGAATACATGGACAGTGTGTGTGTTTATCTATCTGTGAATGAGAATACATGGACAGTGTTTGTGTTCATACATCTGTGAATGAGAATACATGCACAGTGTGTGTGTTTATATACCTGTGATTGAGAATACATGGACAGTGTGTGTTTATATACCTGTGAATGAGAATACATGGATAGTGTGTGTGTTCATATACCTGTGATTGAGAATAAATGGACAGTGTGTGTGTTTATATACCTGTGATTGAGAATACATGGACAGTGTGTGTGTGTTTATATACCTGTGATTGAGAAAACATGGACAGTGTGTGTGTTTATATACCTGTGAATAAGAATACATGGATAGTGTGTGTGTTTATATACCTGTGAATGAGAATACATGGACAGTGTGTGTGTTTATATACCTGTGAATGAGAATACATGGACAGTGTGTGTGTTTATATACCTGTGAATGAGAATACATGGACAGTGTGTGTGTTTATATACCTGTGATTGAGAATACATGGACAGTGTGTGTGTTTATATACCTGTGAATGAGAATACATGGACAGTGTGTGTGTTTATATACCTGTGATTGAGAATACATGGACAGTGTGTGTGTTTATATACCTGTGAATGAGAATACATGGACAGTGTGTGTGTTTATATACCTGTGATTGAGAATACATGGACAGTGTGTGTGTTTATATATCTATTATTGAGAATACATGGACAGTGTGTGTGTTTATACACCTGTGATTGAGAATACATGGACAGTGTGTGTGTTTATATATCTATTATTGAGAATACATGGACAGTGTGTGTGTTTATCTATCTGAGAATGAGAATACATGGACAGTGTGTGTGTTTATATATCTATTATTGAGAATACATGGACAGTGTGTGTGTTTATACACCTGTGATTGAGAATACATGGACAGTGTGTGTGTTTATATATCTATTATTGAGAATACATGGACAGTGTGTGTGTTTATACACCTGTGATTGAGAATACATGGACAGTGTGTGTGTTTATCTATCTGAGAATGAGAATACATGGACAGTGTGTGTGCTTATATACCTGTGAATGAGAATACATGGACAGCGTGTGTGTTTATATACCTGTGATTGAGAATACATGGACAGTGTGTGTGTTTATATACCTGTGAATGAGAATACATGGACAGTGTGTGTGTTCATATCCCTGTGAATGAGAATACATGGACAGTGTGTGTGTTTATATACCTGTGAATGAGAATACATGGACAGTGTGTGTGTTTATATACCTGTGAATGAGAATACATGGACAGTGTGTGTGCATGAGACTGAGCATACATGGACAGTGTGTGTGCATGAGACTGAGAATACATGGACAGTGTGTGTGCATGAGACTGAGAATACATGGATGGTGCTTCCCATCTCCCTGCCCTTCACACAGGTTTGATTGTGGGTTGTTTTTCATTTTGCAGGAAGAAGAGGTGGGTGTTTGTGATGGACCCAGCGGACGATGTTTATTACCGCTGGCTCGGTATCATCGCCCTGCCTGTCGTGTATAACTGGTGTTTTCTGGTGTACAGGTAGGCAGTGCTAAGAGCTGTTTCTGTGCCTATCCGCAGTGGAACCACTCATACTGAATGTACCTCATTAACTCCATTTGGCGCAGATTGTCAGATGACACACTGCGGCTGTTTGTCCAATGACACGCTGGCATTCTGTCTGCAGACTGTCCCCAACACTGGATGGAAAGAATCGGCCAAAGTATCAAGTGGCATTAGTAGCACACTGGCCTGGAAACTCGATGCGGGTTTTCATTTCTCCCAGAGTTAAATGGGCGCACAAGCCTCCAAAATGGCGAGCAGGAAGTGCGTGCTCATTATATCGAAAGTGCGCCGTCAGCCATGTTGGATTGAGTTTCTCTGTCGGTGTCCAGGGTGCAGGTCGGAACTATTTCAATCAATCAAATCCGAATCAGAATGGGGTCCTGCGCTTTTTGGAGGACCCTTTTCCAATTTTGGTCTTCTCCAGTGCCTGACTCTCCACCTGATTACCTCGTCCAATAACTCGTGGCGCTAACAAGCAGTAAGGACCCTTCATCAGCGCCATTTAAAGGGCCATGTGCTACTTCCAGATTAGTTGCTGGTTTGTCATTTCGGGCTGCTGGTTAACCTCGGGACGTTTTCTGACTCTGGAAAGTTCAATTTGCTGCTGTGGAGATTTTGCTGGTGTTGCATTGTTTTGGGTTTGCCTTATAAACAGTTTCAGTACAGTTATGGGTGGTCTGATCGGTCTGCCTTTGGGGCTGGAGGATGAGGGGGAGCAGCAATGAAGACAGGAGAGAGCGGGAGCAGCTGGGAGATGAGGGAGGAGGGGGGCACTGCGCAGGAGGCCGTACCCACAGAGGGTCTCCAGGGAGCACTTCTTCTAAATGAACCTCACTGAGGAACAATGTCTCAGGCACCTTCGTTTCACCGAGGAGACTGTCAGTGAGCTATATCACCTGCTGCAGTCACAACTCGAGCCTCGAACCAGGACATGGACAGCCCTGCCTGTGTCTGTCAAGGTCACCGTGGCCCTTAACTTTTATACCACGGACTCCTTCCAGGTTACAGCAGGTGACACGAGAGACATCTCCCAGTTTGCAGACCAGTGCTGTATCAGAGAGGTCACTGAGGTTTCTACACCAGGAGGAACACCGACATCTCCTTCCTCATGGACAGAGCGAAGCAGGACGAGAGAGCACTGGGCTGTGGAACATTGCAGGCTTCCCCAGGGGGCAAGGTGCCACAGACAGCACCCACATTGCCTTGTGTGGTCCCCATAATTAGCCTGGCCTTTTTATCAATTGAAAGGGATTCCACTCCCTCAACGTACAGCTGGTTTGTGACCACAGACAGCACATTATGCAGCTCTGTGCCCCGTAACCTGGCAGCAGTCATGATTCATTCATCCTGCACCAGTCCTCTGTGTTGCCTTTATTCCAGCCAGGTCGGGGAGTTACAGGCTGAGTATTGGGCACAAGGGATATCCCCTCCTGATATGGCTCATGACTCCTATCAGGAACCCGGGCACAGATGCAGAGGTGGCCTACACAGAGAGCCATGCTGCCTCCAGAGACATCATCGAGCAGACAGTCGGTGTGATCAAGCAACGCTCCTGCTGCCTGGACCGTTCTGGAGGAGCTTTGCAGTGCAGTCCTGAGAGGGTATCCAGATCTGTGGTCGTCTGCTACATGGTCCATAACTTCACCATCATGAGGGACCAGCGGCTTACACCACCTGGGCATCAAGAGGAGCAGGAGAGACATCGCTCACCAGTGCCCCCAGCTGCCAGAGCTCAGAGAGCACCTTATCCAAGAGTGCTTCACCTGAACAATCCCACCCATCCCCAATACACCGACAGTCCTGCAATCCTCAGCACCACTGTCCTTACTCCCACCATCCGATTCCTGACATCTCTATCTAACAATGAGCAGAAATAATTATTAATCACCCATGAGCCAGCCCCCTGTGCGACCTATCCTGGGGTTTCCCCGAGGGCTACAGCTCTGGAGTTGGACACTGCTGAGTTTCCACTGAGGACACTTCAGATGGCCGTGGGGGGACCTCGAGCAGCTCTGTGATTAGAGGGCCCAGCTGGAGACCACAGCCTCTCAGCCTGGACCGGGGCAGTCTGGGCCGGGGCCGAGGCAGTCTGGGGCCGGGGCCGGGGCAGTCCGGGGCCGGGGCCGGGGCAGTCCGGGGCCGGGGCAGTCCGGGGCCGGGGCCGGGGCCGGGGCAGTCTGGGACGGGGCCGGGGCAGTCTGGGACGGGGCCGGGGCAGTCTGGCCCAACTGGCTGTGTGGCACTAACAAGGGGACTGGTGGAGTGGGTGGTGAGGGAGCAGGAATGCTGTGATCCTGAGAGAGGAGAGCAGGAGCCTCTCCCATGGAGCCAAGGCCACTCTCCTGGGACCGAGCCTGAGCTCTCTTGTGGATCTGAGCGAGAGCAGAGTACAGGAGTGAGGTGACACTGGAAGCCTCTGACCACGAGCCCCCAGAGCCAGGATGGCAGCTGTCTGAGGTTTCAGGAGAGGCTCCCTGATGGTGGGAGCCTCTGTGGTGATGGAGCCGACCACTCACTCCTCGATGGACAGAATGGCCTCCATGTGCGAAGCTGGAAGGCTGGGCTCCTCTTCCTCCATTGGCTGAGTCCCCACTTCTTCAAACAGTGAAATCAAAGCAGTGGGACAAGTGTTAGCTTGTGGTGTGAAGGGAGAGATAGAAGGTCAGAGGGGACAAAGGGCATAAGATGTGAAAATACCCTAATCCCCACCCCGTGCTCCCCACTCCCTGCCCCCTCCACCGTGCTCCCCACCCCCTCCAACCTGCTCCCTGCCTTCTGCTCCCCAATCCCCTGCTCCCCGCCCCTTCCACCCTGCTCCTTGCCTCCTGCTCCCCACCCCCTCCACCCCCTCCACCCCCCTCCACCCTGCTCCCCCTCCACCCCTCTCTCTGCTCCCCACCCCCTGAATCCCCCACCGCCCCGCCCCCGCTCCCCATCCCCCTGCTCCCCGCCCCCCTCCACCCCACCTCCTGCTCCCCACCCCCCCGCTCCCTGCATCCCCTACCGCCCCGACCCCGTTCCTCACCCCCCCCCCCACTCCCCATCCTCCACTCCCCGCTTCTCGAGCCCCGCTCCCCATCCCAAACCCCCCGCTACCCATCCCACCTGCTTAACATCCTCCCTCACAATTCCCCGCACCCCCCTCCCCCGCCCCCGCCCCCATGCAGCCCCCCCCCCAATGACCGTCCTCATGTGTGCACCTCCCGCCCCTGAACTCCAGTTGTGGTTATGACATAATCTGGGTTAGGATATCGTCGGGGCTTGGAAATTTAAGAGGTTAATGGATGGTCACCGTAGGATATAGTTGGAGGATATGGTTGCGGTTAGGATATAGAATCATAGAATGTTACACCACAGAAGGAGGCCATTCGGCCCATCGGGCCCATGCCAGCTCTTTGTAAAAGCAATCCAGCTAGTCCCACTCCACCGCCCTTTTCCCATAGCCCTGCAAATTTTTTCCTTTCAAGTACTTATCCAGTTCCCTTTTGAAGGCCATGATTGAATCTGCCTCCACCACCCCCTCGGGCAGTGCATTCCAGATCATAACCACTCGCTGTGTAAAAAAGTTTTTCCTCATGTCACCTTTGGTTCTTTTGCCAATCAACTTAAATCTATGTCCGCTGATTCTCAATCCTTCTGCCAATGGGAAGAGTTTCTCTTTATTTAATTTATCTAAACCTTTCATGATTTTGAATACCTCTATCAAATCTCCCCTCAACCTTCTCTGTTCCAAGTCTATCCACGTAACTAAAGCCCCTCATCCCTGGAATCATTCTAATAAATCTCCTCTGCACCCTCTCTAAGGCCTTCACATCTTTCCTAAAGTGCAGTGCCCAGAACTGGACACAATACTCCAGTTGTGGCCAAACCAGTGTTTTATAAACATTCATCATAACTTCCTTGCTTTTGTACTCTATGCCTCTATTAATAAAGCCCAGGATCCCTAATGCTTTTTAACCACTTTATCAAACGCCTTTTGGAAGTCCATATACACCACATCAACTGCATTGCCCTCATCGACCCTCTCTGTTACCTCATCAAAAAACTCTACCAGGTTAGTTAAACACATTTTTCCTTTAACAAGTCCGTGCTGGCTTTCCCTAATCAATCCATACTTGACCAAGTGACTGCTAATTTTGTCCCGGATTATCAATTCTAAAAGTTTCTCCACCACTGAGGTTAAACTGACTGGCCTATAGTTGCTGGGTTTATCCTTACACCCTTTTTTGAACAAGGGTGTAACATTTGCAATTCTCCAGTCCTCTGGCACCACTCCCATACCTAAGGATGTTTGGAAGATTATGGCCAGTACCTCCGCAATTTCCACCCTTACTTCCCTCAGCAACTTAGGAAGCCTGTGGCCAGTGGGGTACCACAGGGATCGGTGCTGGGTCCCTTGCTGTTTGTGGTCTACATTAATGACTTGGATATGAATGTAAAAGGTATGATCAGTAAGTTCGCTGATGATACAAAAATTGGTAGGGTGGTAAATAGCGAGGAGGATAGCCTCAGTCTGCAGGACGATATAGATGGGTTGGTCAGATGGGCGGAACAGTGGCAAATGGAATTTAACCCGGAAAAGTGCGAGGTGATGCACTTTGGAGGGACTAACAAGGCAAGGGAATACACAATGAATGGGAGGACCCTAGGCAAGACAGAGGGTCAGAGGGATCTTGGTGTGCAAGTTCACAGATCCCTGAAGGCGGCGGAACAGGTAGATAAGGTGGTAAAGAAGGCATATGGGATACTTGCCTTTATTAGCCGAGGCATAGAATATAAGAGCAAGGAGGTTATGATGGAGCTGTATAAAACACTGGTTAGGCCACAGCTGGAGTACTGTGTGCAGTTCTGGTCGCCACACTACAGGAAGGATGTGATCGCTTTGGAGAGGGTGCAGAGGAGATTCACCAGGATGTTACCAGGGCTGGAGCGCTTCAGCTATGAAGAGAGACTGGGAAGATTGGGTTTGTTTTCCTTGGAGCAGAGGAGGCTGAGGGGGGACATGATTGAGGTGTACAAAATTATGAGGGGCACAGATAGGATGGATACTAAGGAGCTTTTTCCCTTCGTTGAGGGTTCTATAACAAGGGGATATAGATTCAAGGTAAAAGGCGGGAGGTTTAGAGGGGATTTGAGAAATAACTTTTTCACCCAGAGGGTGGTTGGAGTCTGGAACTCACTGCCTGAAAGGGTTGTGGAGGCAGGAACCCTCACAACATTCAAGAAGCATTTGGATGAGCACTTGAAATGCCATAGCATACAAGGCTACGGACCAAATGCTGGAATATGGGATTAGAGTAGACAGGGCTTGATGGCCGGCGCGGACACGATGGGCCAAAGGGCCTCTATCCGTGCTGTATAACTCTATGACATCCCGTCCGGACCGGGTGACTTATCTACTTCAAGTACATCTTTTTTTTTATTCGTTCATGGGATGTGGGCGTCGCTGGCGAGACCAGCATTTATTGCCCATCTCTAATTGCCCTTGAGAAGGTGGTGGTGAGCCGCCTTCTTGAACCGCTGCAGTCCGTGTGGTGAAGGTTCTCCCACAGTGTCTTTCTAGTATCACTTCTTTATCAATTTTTAGCCCATCCAGTACTTCAACTGCCTCCCCCTTTACTGAGACTCTGGCAGAATCTTCTTCCTTGGTAAAGACAGATGCAAAGTATTCATTTAGTACCTCAGCCATCCCCTCTGCCTCCATGAGTAGATCTCCTTTTTGGTCCCTAATCAGCCCCACCCCTCCTCTTACTACCCATTTACTGTTTACATGCCTATAGAAGACTTTTGAATTCTCTTTTATGTTGGCCACCAGTCTATTCTCATTCTCTCTCTTTGCCCCTCTCATTTCCTTTTTCACTTCCCCTCTCTGCCTGGTTCTCATTTGTATTATCAACCTGATATCTGTCATACGCCCCTTTTTCTGCTTCATCTTACTCTCCAAATCCAGCAATGCCTCCTTCCTCATTAGGCCAGATATGGGCCTACTGATCAAGGAAGTTCTCCTGAACACACTTCAGAAATTCCCCCCCCTCTTTGCCCTTTACACTATTACTATCCCAGTCTATATTAGGATCGTTGGATTCCCCTGGTATCACTGCACTATGATTCTTGCACACCTCTGCAATTTCCTTGCAAATTTGCTCCTCTATATCCTTCCCACTAGTTGGTGGCCTATAGAACACGCCCAGTACAGTAATGGCACCTCTATTGTTCCTTAACTCTAACCAAATAGATTCTGTCCTTGACCCCTCCAGGACATCCTCTCTCTCTGGCACTGTAATATTCTCCTGAAATCAATACTGACACTCACCCCCCCCTTTCTTTCCTTCCCTTTCTTTCCTGAACACCTTGTATCCAGGAATATTTAGTACCCAATCCTGCCCTTTTTTGAGCCTGGTCTCCGTTATCGCCACAACATCATATTCCCATGTGGCTATTTGCGCCTGCAGCTCACCAACCTTATTTACCACACTTCATGCGTTTACACACATGCATTGTAAACCTGTCTTGTATTTTCTCTTAGTCTGATCCCATCTAATACAGTACTATTTCTCACTCTGTCTCTCCCAATACTTTGTGCACCTTGTTTCTCTTTTCTAATGCTACATCCTGTTGCCCATCCCCCAGCCAAATTAGTTTAAACCCCCCTCCCAAACAGCACTAGTGACCCTCCCCGTTAGGACATTGGTCCCAGCTCTGTTGAGGTGCAACCCGTCCGTCTTAAACAGGTCCCTCCTGCCCCAGAACAGGTCCCAATGCCCCAAGAATCTGAAGCCCTCCCTCTCGCTCCATGTCTCTAGTCACGCATTAACCTGCCTTATCTTCCTATTTCTGTACTCACTAGCACGTGGCACTGGGAATAATCCAAAGATCACTATCCTTTGAGGTCCTGCTTTTTAACTTCCTCCCTTGCTCCTCAAAATCTAGTCACAGGACCTCAACCTTTTTCTTTCCCATGTCATTGGTTCCCACATGGACCACGACTTCTGACTGTTCCCCCTCCCCCCACAGAATGTTCTGCACCCTCTCCGTGATGTCCTTTACCCGGGGACCAGGGAGGGAACACACCATGTGGGACTCACATCGACGGTCACAGAGACGCCTGTCTGTCCCCCCGACTATCGAATCCCCTGTGACTACTGTATTTCTACACTTCACTGTGCCCCCCCTGTGCCATCCTTTGCCCCATGGTGCCATGCTCAGGACTGCTCTCCTTCGAGGTGTCGTCACCCTCACTGGGATTCAATGCTGAATACCGGTTTGAGAGTGGCCACTCACCCAGAAGATTCCCACACTGCCTGCCTCTTCCTGCCCTTTCGGACGGCCACCCACTTGCTATCCTGAACTCTCTGTTGCTGCAGGGTGACCATCTCCTGGAACGGACCATTCAGGAAACCGAAACCTCCCTTATGCTCTGCAGTGACTCCAGCCGCCCCTCGACCTCAGAAACCCTCAGCTTGAGCTCGAGCAACTGGAGGCATTTTCTGGACACGTGGCCCTCCGGGACACACGAAGAGTCCTGAAGTTCCCACATGGTGCGGGAATTGCAGGCAATGGGTCTCAGCTGCCCCTCCATTATATTTAGAAACCTGTTTTTTCTAAACTCCCTTTGGATTCTCGTTTATTATTAATTTACTTCTTGTTTACTAGCCCCGATTAACCTCCCCTTTTATTCCGGTCTCTCAGAGCTCCTCCTCTCTGTTCACTGTCCCTCTGCACCTAATTCCCTCTCTCACCAAACTCTCAAGTTCCCACTCTGTTCACAATCCACTCTGTGATTCAGCAGATAATCTTCTACTTTTTACACCTTTTGAGAACAGCAGTTCCAACTGTTCAATCAGCTCCCAGCTCCCAGTAATTACTCTCTATTCAGACAATCACTTACAGCTGATTAACTGTTAACTGCCGCTGACTCGCAGTTTCTGTTAACCGTTAACTAACTTGCAGTTTCTTTTAAAGTTTTTAACCTGCTGTTAGGATATAGTCATGGTTAGGATATCATAGTAGGCACATCACATGAGGAGGCCATTCGGCCCATCGTGCCTGTGCCAGCTCTTTGAAAGAGCTATCCAATTAGTCCCATTCCCCTGCTCTTTCCTCATAGCCCTGTGAATTTTTTCCCTTCAAATGTTTGTCCAATTCCCTTTTGAAAGTTATTATTGAATCTGCTTCCACCGCCCTTTCAGGCAGCGAATTCCAGATCATAACAACTCGCTGCGTAAAAAAATGTTTCCTCATGTCGCCTCTGGTTCTTTTACCGATCACCTTAAATCTGTGTCCTCTGGTTACCGACCCTTCTGTCATTGGAAACAGTTTCTCCTTATTTACTCTATCAAAACCGTTCATGATTTTGAACACCTCTATCAAATCTCCTCTTAACCTTCTCTGTTCTCAGGAGAACAATCCCAGCTTCTCCAGTCTCTCCACATCACTGAAGTCCCTCATCCCTGGCACCATTCTAGTAAATCTCCTCTGCACCCTCTCTAAGGCCTTCACATCCTTCCTAAAGTGTGGTGCCCAGAATTGAACACAATACTCCAGCTGAGGCCTAACCAGTGCTTTATAAAGGATTAGCATAACTTCCTTGCTTTTGTACTCTGTGCCTCTATTAATAAAGCCCAGCATCCCGTATGCTTTTTTAACAGCCTTCTCAACTTGTACTGCCAACTTCAAAGATTTGTGTACATACACCCCCAGGTCTCTGTGTTCCTGAACCACCTTTAAAATTGTACCATTTCGTTTATATTGCCTCTCCTCATTCTTCCTACCAAAATGTATCACTTCATACTTCTCTGCATTAAATTTCATCTGCCATGTGTCTGCCCATTTCACCAGTCTGTCTGTGTCCTCCTGAAGTCTGTTACTATCCTCTACATTGTTTACTATATATCCAAGTTTCGTGTCATCTGCAAACTTTGAAATTATTCCCTCTATACCCAAGTCCAGGTCATTAAAATACATCAAAAAGAGCAGTGGTCCTAATACTGACCCCTGGGGAACACCACTGTTTACTTCCCTCCAGTCTGAAAAACAACCGTTCACCACTACTCTCTGCTTTCTGTCCTTTAGCCAATTTTGTATCCACGCTGCCACTGTCCCTTTAATCCCATGGGCTTTAATTTTGCGAACAAGTCTATTATGTGGTACTTTATCAAATGCCTTTTGAAAGTCCATATACACAACATCAACCACACTACCCTCATCAACCCTCTCCGTTACTTCATCAAAGAACTCAATCAAGTTAGTCAAACACGATTTTCCTTTAACAAATCCGTGCTGACTTTCATTTATTAACCCATACTTTTCCAAGTGACAATTAATTTTGTCCTGGATTATTGTCTCTAAAAGTTCCCCACCACCGACGTTAGGCTGACTGGCCTGTAATTACCGGGTTTATCCCTCTCCCCTTTTTTGAACAGGGGTGTTATATTTGTAATCCACCAGGCCTCTGGCACCGTCTCCATATCTAAGGAGGATTGGAAGATTGTGGCCAGAGTCTCCGCAATTTCCACCCTTCCTTCCCTCAGTACCCGAGGGTGCATCCCATCTGGACCGGGTGACTTTTCTACTTTGAGTACAGCTAACTTTTTAAGTACCTCCTCTTTATCTATTTTTATCCTCTCCAATATCGCTATTACCTCCTCCTTTACTGCTACAATGGTAGCATTCTCTTCTCTAGTGAAGACCGATGCAAAGTATTCATTTAGTGCCTCAGTGATTCCCTCTGCCTCCACAAGAAGATCTCCTTTTTTGTCCCTAATCGATCCCACCCTTCCTTTGACTGCCCTCTTACTATTTATATGTTTAAAAAAGACTTTTGGATTCCCTTTTATGTTAGTCCCTAGTCTATTCTCATACTCTCTCTCTCTCTTTGCCCCTCTTATTTCCTTTTTTTGATCTCCTCTGTACTTTCTGTATTCAGCCTGGTTCCCCACTCTTATGAACCTTATATTCACCATAAGCCTCCTTTTCCTGTTTCATTTTAATCTCTATATCTTTAGTCATTCGGGGAGCTCTAGCTTTAGATGCCCTTCCTTTCCCCCTCGTAGGGTTGTGTCTACTCTGTGCCCGAGCCATCTCCTCCTTGAAGCCCTCCCACTGTTCAATTAATGTTTTGTTGCCAATTTTTGATTCCAATCCACCTGGGCAAGATCACTTTTTAATTCACTGAAATTAACCCTCCTCCAGTTAAGTATTTTCACATTTGATTTTTCCTCGTCCTTTTCCATAACTATTCGAAACCTAATGATATTATGATCACTGCTCCCCAAATGCTCCCCCACTGAAACATGCTCCACCTGCCCCACTTCATTCCCCAGAACTAGATCCAGCACTGCTTCCTTCCTGGTTGGGCTGGAAACACACTGTTCCAGAAAGTTCTCTTGAACACATTTCACGAACTCCTCCCCCTCGTTGCCCTTTACACTGTTACTATCCCAGTCTATATTGGGATAATTGAAGTCCCCCATTATTACTGCTCTAAAGTTCTTTCTGTAATTTGCCTGCAGATGTTCTCCTCTATCTCGTGCCCACTATTTGGTGGCCTATAGTATACACCCAATAGAGTAATAGTTCCTCTATTGTTCCTTAATTCTCACCAAATAGATTCTGTCTTTGACCCCTCAATTACATCATCCATTTCCAGTGTTATAGTAGTTTCTTTGATCAATACTCCACACCCCCTCCTTTCCTTCCTTCTCTATCTTTCCTGAATACCTTGTCGCCAGGAATATTAAGTACCCAATCCTCCCCTTCTTTGAGCCAGTCTCTCATTACCACTATATCACAGTCCCATGTGGCGACTTGTGCCTGCAGCTCACCGACCTTATTCACCACGCTACGTGCATTTACACACAAGCACTCCAATCTCATCTTAGATTGCCTCACATTTTCCCTCTGTCTGATCCCTCCTATCTCTGAACTACTCTTTACTCGAGTGCTATGTGCACCACAGTCCTCTGTGCACCTTGTTTCTCCTCTCTGATGTTTCATCCTGGTGCCCACCCCCCTGACAAGATAATTTAAACCCTCCTCCACAGCATTAGTTAACCTCTCCATGAAAACATTTGATCCAGCCCTGTCGAGGTGCAACCCATTCATCTTGAACAGACCTCTCCTGCCCCAGAGTGCTCCCAATGCCCCAGGAACCTGAAGTCCTCCCTCCTGCACCGTTGGTCCAGCAAATTTTTGTTTAGCATTAAGGCACTTTACTGTTTATCTGACACTAAAACACTAACCACTAAAAACCACTAACCAATTAGCTAAAACCACTAACCAATGAGCTAAGTACTCACTGACTTACCCTCGGCGTTCCTCCTTGCTTTGATTTGATTCCTCGCCTGGCTCCCTTTACACTCCGCTCAGTCTTAGTCTGTAGTTCTTTGGTTTAAATCACTCAGCACCTCCTTCCCCCTCCTCACCTAATTCCCACACTCCCAGTTGAATGTCCTCACTCTGTTAGAGGTTCACTCTGTCTTCCCCAACCTCTGTGCTGAAGCTGTCCTGATTAGGATATAGTCGCTGTCAGGACATTGGGGGTTAAATTCGATAACTCCCAAATCTGGACGCGGGCATCGCAATGTGCAATTCGCGCCCAGTGCTTCCGATGCAGGCAGCACGAGATCAGTAAAACACAGGTGCAGCTCCAGTCCCTATGTTTACACACTGATGAGTTATTTTAAAACATTGAATAAAGGTTGCGCACTACTAAATCCCACATCCTCCAATCTGCACACCAGACCTCAGCAATCTGCCGATCTGAGTTGGTACCAGGCCTGTGAGAGTGCGTGCACCAAGGTTCTCTGCTGATGCACTAGAGACCTCGGTGCAAGAGGTGGACAGAAGAAGGGACATCCTATATCCGCGAGGGGGCAAAAGGCCCTCCAGAATATACCCAAAAGGCAGTGGGAGGCAGCGGGGGACGAAGTCAACTCCAGGCGCACAGCACCACGAACATGGATGCAGTGCAGGAAGAAGTTCAATGCTTTGACACGAGTGGTCAAGGTGAGTGAGGTCAACTGTCAAGTGGCCTCTCCAACCAACTGCACCACACACTACACCCTCCATCATCCACATACAAACAAACTCTTTCAATCAGTACTCAACTCTTCCATTAAATGCTTCCTCTCCCCCTCACACATTACCACTGTTTCAAGCTGCCCAGCCACAACTCAAATGTCACACACACTGGCAGCTATTCCACCATGACAGGCACATCACCCAGACATCCTGCAGGACACTCACTGACACACGTCCCGCTTTCTTTCAGGAGAAGGTGGCGCATATCAGGAGGCAGCAAGTGGCAGTGGCATTTAGCCCCTCGAGCCTGTTCCAGCATTCAATGAGATCATGGTGGACCTGTGACCTAACTCCATAAACCCGCCTTAGTCCCATATCCCTTAATAACCTTTGGTTCACAGAAATCTATCAATCTCAGATTTAAAATTAACAAGTGAGCTAGCATCAACTGCCGTTCGCGGAAGAGAGTTCCAAACTTCTACCACCCTTTGCGTGTAAAAGTGTTTCCTAACTTCACTCCTGCACGTCCTGTCTCTAAATGTTAGTCTATGTCCCCTAGTCCCTGCATTCAAATATAGGAGACCTCCAAAAACAGTTACAAATGCATCAGCAGTCAGAAGTAATAATCCAGGAACTAACCTGCAACACCTGCATGTTTCCTTTAATAGTGCTGGTTGGGGGGTCCTCCAGGCACTCTAAGACACGTTCTGGTGTTCATGGTTAAGGCAATGCGTTGTATGGAGCGTTAAGTGCCAAAATGGTGTCTATGTCTTGAAATCAGCGTTGCACACTGATCGAACGCATGGTCTCCTTACCTTACATGCCGCCGGTGTTCGTTATCTGCATGTGCGTGGAACCCTTTAACAAGATGGCGTCCAGCGCACGTAACGCTAGAAGTGTGCACGCGCATTCCGGACGCCATTTTGGAACTTCGGGATGCCACGTAGCACCAAAACAGCGGGTGCTACACGGCCCAATTTCTAGCCCAAAGTCCTGGTTAGGATATAGATGCACCGAGGATTTAGTTGCGGTTAGTGTATGGTCATGGTTGGTTATAGTCATGATTAGGTTACAGTTATGGTTAGGGTCAAGTCATGGTTAGGATATAGCCGTGGTTAGGGTATCGTTGGTGTTTGGATACAGTCATGGTTAGGATATAGTTACGGTTAGGATATAGATAGGAGATAGGAGTGTGATGGAATACTCTCCACTTGCCTGGATGAGTGCAGCTCCAACAACACTCAAGAAGCTCGACACCATCCAGGATAAAGCAGCCCACTTGATTGGCACCCCATCCATCACCCTAAACATTCACTCCCTTCACCACCGGCGCACAGTGGCTGCAGTGTGTACCATCCACAGGATGCACTGCAGCAACTCGCCAAGGCTTCTTCCACAGCACCTCCCAAACCCGCGACCTCTACCACCTAGAAGGACAAGGGCAGCAGGTACATGGGAACAACACCACCTGCACGTTCCCCTCCAAGTCACACACCATCCCGAATTGGAAATATATCGCCATTCCTTCATCGTCGCTGGGTCAAAATCCTGGAACTCCCTTCCTAACAGCACTGTGGGAGAACCTTCACCACACGGACTGCAGCGGTTCAAGAAGGCGGCTCACCACCACCTTCTCAAGGGCAATTCGGGATGGGCAATAAATGCCGGCCTCGCCAGCGACGCCCACATCCCATGAACGAATTTTAAAAAAGTTACGATTAGGATATAGTTAAGATTAGGATATTGTCATAGTTAGGTTGTAATCACAGTTAGATTGTAGTCACGGTTAGGTTGTAATCACGGTTAGGTTGTAGTTACGGTTAGGTTGTAATCACGGTTAGGTTGTAGTTACGGTTAGGTTGTAATCACGGTTAGGTTGTAGTTACGGTTAGGTTGTAGTTACGGTTAGGTTGTAATCACGGTTAGGTTGTAATCACGGTTAAGTTGTAGTCACGGTTAGGTTATAGTCGTGGTTCGGATAAAGTCGTGGATAGGATATCATCTTTTTATCCAATCCAAAAATTCTACTCCCTCCTCCTCTACTGCGACATTAACTTAGGATATCGTCACGATTAGTGCATCGAGTTACATCAAGTTACATCGAGACTACAGCACAGAAACAGGCCATTCGGCCCAATTGGTCTATCCTGATATTTATGTTCCACCCGAGCCTCCTCCCTCCCTACTTCATCTCACCCTATCTGCATATCCTTCTATTCCTTTCTCCCTCATGTGTTTATCCAGCTTCCCTTTAAATGCATCTATGTTATTCGCCTCAAACATAGAAAACATAGAAAAAACATCGAAAATAGGAGCAGGAGTAGGCCATTCGGCCCTTCGAGCCTGCTCTGCCATTCAATATGATCATGGCTGATCCTCCAGCTCAATACCATATTCCCACTCTCTCCCCATACCCCTTGATGCCTTTTGTGTCTAGAAATCTATCTGGCTCCTTCTTAAATATATTCAGTGACTTGGCCTCCACAGCCTTCTGTGGTAGAGAATTCCACAGGTTCACCACCCTCTGAGTGAAGAAATTTCTCCTCATCTCAGTCCTAAATGTCCCACCCTGTATCCTGAGACTGTGACCCCTCGTTCTGGACCCCCCAGCCAGGGGAAACATCCTTCCTGCATCCAGTCTGTCTAGCCCGGTCAGAATTTTATATGTTTCAATGAGATCCCCTCTCATTCTTCTAAACTCGAGTGAATACAGGCCGAGTTGACCCAATCTCTCCTCATACGACAGTCCTGCCATCCCAGGAATCAGTCTGGTGAACCTTCGCTGCACTCCCTCTACAGCAAGTATATCCTTTCTTAGGTAAGGAGACCAAAACTGCACACAATACTCCAGGTGTGGTCTCACCAAGGCCCTGTATAACTGCAGTAAGACATC
This sequence comes from Heptranchias perlo, assembly GCF_035084215.1. Taxonomy (NCBI): domain Eukaryota; kingdom Metazoa; phylum Chordata; class Chondrichthyes; order Hexanchiformes; family Hexanchidae; genus Heptranchias; species Heptranchias perlo. The sequence continues at coordinate 549,885 of NW_027138870.1, read as the reverse complement.
CTTGCTCCTGTACTCAAATCCTCTTGCAATGAAAGCCAACATACCATTTGCCTTCCTAACTGCTTGCTGCACCTGTATGTTTACTTTCAGTGACTGGTGTACAAGGACACCCAGGTCCCTTTGTACATCAACATTTCCCAATCTATCACCATTTAAATAATACTCTGCATTTCTGTTTTCCCTTCCGAAGTGGATAACTTCACATTTATCCACATTATACTGCATCTGCCATGTATTTGCCCATTCACACAACTTGTCTAAATCACCTTGAAGCCTCTTTGCATCCTCCTCACAACTCACAATCCCACCTCATTTTATGTCGTCAGCAAACTTGGTAATATTACATTTGGTTCCCTCATCCAAATCATTGATATATATTGTGAATAGCTGGGGCCCCAGCACTGATCCCTGCGGTACCCCACGAGTCACTGCCTGCCACCCCAAAAAATACCCATTTATTCCTACTCTCTGTTTCCTGTCTGTTAACCAATTTTCAATCCATGCCAGGATATTACCCCCAATCCCATGTGTTTTAATTTTGCACACTAACCTCTTATGTGGGACTTTATCAAATTCCTTCTGAAAATCCAAATACACCACATCCACTGGTTCTCCCTTATCTATTCAACCAGTTACATCCTCAAAAAACTCCAGTAGGATTGTCAAACACGATTTCCCTTTCATAAATCCATGTTGACTTTGTCTAATCCTGTTGATATTTTCTAAGTGTCCTGTTAGCACATCCTTAATAACAGACTCTAGCATTTTCCCCATTACTGATGTTAGACTAACCGGTCTGTAGTTCCCTGTTTTCTCTCTCCCTCCTTTTTTAAATAGTGGGGTTACATTTGCCACCCTCCAATCTGCAGGAACTGTTCCATAATCTAAAGAATTTTGGAAGATGACAACTAATGCATCCACTATTTCCATGGCTACCTCTTTTAGTACTCTGGGATGCAGATTATCAGGCCCTGGGGATTTATCGGCTTTCAGTCCCATTAATTTCTCCAGCACTATTTTTTTTACTAATACTAATTTCCTTTAATTCCTCCTTCTCACTAGTCCCTTGGTTCCCGAGCATTTCTGGGAAGTTATTTGTGTCCTCTTCCGTGAAGACAGAACCAAAGTATTTGTTTAATTGCTCTGCCATTTCCTTGTTCTCCATTATAAATTCTCCTGTTTCTGTCTGTAAGGGACCTACATTTGTCTTCACTAATCTTTTTTCTTTTTACATACTTGTAGAAGCTTTTACAGTCAGTTTTTATGTTCCTTGCAAGTTTACTCTCAGACTCTATTTTTCCCCTCTTAATCAATCTCTTGGTCCTTTTTTACTGAATTCTAAACTGCTCCCAATCCTCAGGCTTGATACTTCTTCTGGCAACTTTCTGTGACTCCTCTTTGGATCTAATACTATCCTTAATTTCTTTCATTAGCCATGGCTGGGCCACTTTTCCTTCTGTGTTCTTGTGCCAGAAAAGAATGTATAATTGTTGCAATTCATGCATTCGTTCCTTAAATGTTAGCCATTGCCAATCCGCTGTCATGCCTTTTAATGAAACTACTCCTTGTGGTAGCGATTTCCACATTCTCACCACTCTCTGGGTAAAAAAGTTTTTCTTGAAATCACTATTGGATTTATTAGTGATTTGTGTATCTGTATCCCGAGATCCCTTTGCTCCTCTATCCCATTTAGACTCTTATTATCCAAGCAGTGTGTGGCTTCCTTATTCTTCCTAACAAAATGCACCGCCTCACAATTATCTCTTTTGAAATTCATTTGCCAATTACTGTAAGTTCTGTAAGTTTATTAATGTCCTCTTACATTTTGATGCATTCTTCCTTTGTATGAACTACACCCCCCAATTTGGTGTCGTCCACAAATTTTGAAATTGTACTTCCAATTCCCGAGAACAAATCATTAATGTAAATGGTGAACAACAGTGGTCCCAGCACCGATCCCTGCACCACTTCCCACCTTTTGCCAGTCTGATTAGCTACCCTTAACCCCTGCTCTCTGTTTTCTGTTTTGTATCCAACTTGTTATCCATTCTATTACCTGTCCCCTGACTCCACATGCTCTGACCTTAGTCATGAGTCTATAATGCGGTACCTTTATGGAAGGCCTTTTGAAAATCCAAATATATTACAGCTACTATATTACCCTTGTCTACTCTTTGTTACTTCTTCAAAGAATTCGATAAGGTTGGTCAAGCATAACTTTCCCTTCTGAAATCCACGCTGACTATTCTTTTTTATATTTTTGTTCTCTAGATGGTTTTTTTAATACATCTTTGAGTAAAGATTCCATTATTTTTCCTACCACTGATATTAAGCTAACTGGTCTATAGTTCCCTGGACTGGTTCTATCTCCCTTTTTAAATATAGGAATCACATTAGCTGTCCACCAATCCTCTGGCACTATTCACTTTTCCAATGAATTTTTATATATATGTACTAATGTCGTGCTATCTCATCCCTAACCTAGTGCATGGTCACAGTTAGTGCATGGACACGGTTAGAGCATGGTCATGGTTAGTGCACGGACACGGTTAGAGCATGGTCACGGTTAGTGCACGGACACGGTTAGAGCATGGTCACGGTTAGTGCATGGACACAGTTAGAGCATGGACACGGTTAGAGCATGGACATGGTTAGAGCATTGACACGGTTAGAGCATGGACATGGTTGGTGCATGGTCACAGTTTGTACATGGTCACGGTTAGGATATAGTCGTGGTTAGAGAATGGACACAGTTAGTACATTGGCACGGTTAGAGCATGGCACAGTTAGTACATGGTCACGGTTAGAGCATGGCACAGTTAGTACATGGTCACGGTTAGGATATAGTCATGGTTAGAGAATGGACACAGTTAGTACATGGTCACGGTTAGAGCAATAACATGGTAAGAGCATGATCACGGTTAGTGCATTGACATGGTCACAGCATGGTCACGGTTACTGCATGGTCACGGTTACTGCATGGACACAGTTACTACATGGTCACGGTTAGTGCATTGACACAGTTAGAGCATGGTCACGGTTAATGCATGGACACGGTTAGAGCAAGGTCACGGTTAGAGCATGGACATGATTAGTGCATGGTCATGGGTAGTGCATGGACACAGTTAGTACATGGTCATAGAATCATAGAATCATAGAAGTTACAACATGGAAACAGGCCCTTCGGCCCAACATGTCCATGTCGCACAGTTTATACCACTAAGCTAGTCCCAATTGCCTGCACTTGGCCCATATCCCTCTATACCCATCTTACCCATGTAACTGTCCAAATGCTTTTTAAAAGACAAAATTGTACCCGCCTCTACTACTGCCTCTGGCAGCTCGTTCCAGACACTCACCACCCTTTGAGTGAAAAAATTGCCCCTCTGGACCCTTTTGTATCTCTCCCCTCTCACCTTAAAATCTATGCCCCCTTGTTATAGACTCCCCTACCTTTGGGAAAAGATTTTGACTATCTACCTTATCTATGCCCCTCATTATTTTATAGACTTCTATAAGATCACCCCTTAACCTCCTACTCTCATGGTTAGGACATGGTCATGGTTAGTGCATGAACAGGGTTAGGTACATGGTTACATTTAGTATGTGGTCATGGTTAGTACATGGTCACAGTTAGAGCATGGTCATGGTTAGTGCATGAACAAGGTTAGTACATGGTCACAGTTAGTATGTGGTCATGCTTAGTACATGGTCACGGTTAGTATGTGGTCACGGTTAGTACATGGTCATGGTTAGAGCATGGTCACGGTTAGTGCACAGACACGGTTAGAGCATGGACATTGTTAGAGCATGGACACAGTTAGTGCATGATCATGGTTAGGATCAGTTGCAGTTATAATATAGTCACGGTTAGGATAAGTCACGGTTAGGATATAGTCACGGTTAGGATATAGTCACGGTTAGGATATAGTGATGGTTAGGGGACAGTGACAGTTAGGATATAGTCAAGTTAAGATATAATCATGGTGAGGATAACAGAGAATCATAGAATGGTTACAGCACAGAAGGAGGCCATTCAGCCCATTGAGCCCATGCCAGCTCTTTGTAAGAGCAATCCAGTTAGTCCCATTCCCCTGCTCTTTCCCCATAGCCCTGCAAATTTTTTCCCTTCAAGTATTTATTCAATTCCTTTTTGAAGGCTACGATTGAATCTGCCTCCACCACCCCCTCGGGCAGTGCATTCCAGATCATAACAACTCACTACCTAAAAAAGTTTTTCCTCACGTTGCCTTTGGTTCTTTTGCCAATCACCTTAAATCTGTGTCCTCGAACAAGAACAACCCCAGCTTCTCCAGTTTCTCAATGTAACTGAACTCCCTCATCCTTGGAATCATTCTAGTAAATCTTTTCTGCACCCTCTCTAAGGCCTTCACGTCCTTCCTAAAATGAAATGTGGACACAATACTCCAGTGGCCGAACCAGTGTTTTATAAAGATTCATCATGACTTCCTTGATTTTGTACTCTATGCCTCTATTTATAAAGCCCAGGATCCCGTATGCTTTTTTAACCGCTTTCTCAACCTGCCCTGCCACCTTCAACGATTTGTGCACATATGACAGATGTCAGGTTGATAACACAAGTGAGAATCAGGCTGAATAGGTGTAGAAACAATGAGGGACCTTGGGGTGTATGTCCACAGATAAGGTGGAGAAGAAAGCATATGGAATACTTTCCTTTATTAGCCGAGGCATAGAATATAAGACAGGGAGGTTATGCTAGAACTGTATAAAACACTGGTTAGACCACAGCTTGAGTACTGTGTACAGTTCTGGTCACCACATTACAGGAAAGATGTGATTGCACTAGACAGGATACAGAGGAGATTTACAAGGATGTTGCCAGGGCTGGAGAATTTTAGCTATGAGGAAAGATTGGATAGGCTGGGGTTGTTTTCCTTGGAACAGAGGAGGCTGAGGGGAGATTTAATTGAGGTATATAAAATTATGCCGGGACAAGATAGAGTGGATAGGAAGGACCCATTTCCCTTAGCAGAGGGGTCAGTGACCAGGGGGCATAGATTTGAAGTGATTGGTAGAAGGATTAGAGGGGAGCTGAGGAAAACATTTTTCACCCAGAGGGTGGTGGGGGTCTGGAACTCACTGCCTGAGAGGGTGGGAGAGGCAGAAACCCTCAACTCATTTAAAATATACCTGGATGTGCACCTGATGAGCTGTAAATTTTCTATGATTCTATAATTCTATGAACAAAGAAAGTTCAAAGAGGAAATGAGAAAGGAAATAAGAGGGGCAAAGAGAGAGTATGAGAATAGACTGGTGGCCAACGTAAAAGGGAATCCAAAAATCTTCTAAAGGCATATAAATAGTAAATGAGTAGTAAGAGGAGGGGTGGGGCCGATTAGGGACCAAAAAGGAGATCTACTCATGAAGGCAGAGGGGATGGTTGAGGTGCTAAATGAGTACTTTGCATCTGTCTTTACCAAGGAAGAAGATGCTGCCACAGTCTCAGTAAAGGAAGATATAAATGAGATACTGGATGGGCTAAAAATTGATAAAGAAGAGGTACTAGAAAGGCTGGCTGTATTTAAAGTAGATAAGGCACCCGATCCGGATGGGATGCATCCTAGGTTGCTGAGGGAAGTAAGGGTGGAAATTGCGGAGGTACTGGCCATAATCTTCCAAACATCCCGAGATACGGGGGTGGTGCCGGAGGACTGGAGAATTGCAAATGTTACCCCCTTGTTCAAAAAAGAGTGTAAGGATAAACCCAGCAACTACAGGCCAGTCAGTTTAACCTCAGTGGTGGGGAAACTTTTAGACACGAAAATCCGGGACAGAATTAACAGTCACTTGGACAAGTGTGGATTGATCAGGGAAAGCCAGCACGGATTTATTAAAGGCAAATCTTGTTTAACCAACTTGATAGAATTTTTTGATGAGGTAACAGAGAGGGTAGATGAGGGCAATGCAGTTGATGTGGTGTATATGGACTTTCAAAAGGCATTTGATAAAGTGCCGCATAATAGGCTTGTCATCAAGATTGCGGCCCATGGAATAAAGGGGGCAGTAGCAACATGGATACAGAATTGGCTAAGTGACAGGAAACAGAGAGTACTGGTGAACGGTTGTTTTTCGGACTGGAGGGAGGTGTACAGTGGTGTTCCTCAGGGGTCAGTGCTGGGACCACTGCTTTTCTTGATATATATTAATGACTTGGACTTGGGTGTACAGGGCACAATTTCCAAATCTGCAGATGACACAAAACTTGGAAGTGTAGTGAACAGTGAGGAGGATAGTGATAGACTTCAAGAGGATATAGACAGGCTGGTGGAATGGGCGGACATGTGGCAGATGAAATTTAACGCAGAAAAATGCGAAGTGATACATTTTGGTAGGAAGAACGAGGAGAGGCAATATAAACTAGAGGGCACAATTCTAAAAGGGATACAGGAACAGAGGGATCTGGGGGTATATGTGCACAAATCGTTGAAGGTGGCAGGGCAGGTTGAGACAGCGTTTAAAAAGCATATGAGATCCTGGGCTTTATAAATAGAGGCATAGAGTACAAAAGCAAGGAAGTCATCATGAACCTTTATAAAACATCGGCTCGACTACAACTGGAGTATTGTGTAAAGAATACTGTGTGCAGCTTTGCTCTCCTTATTTAAGAAAGGACAAAACTGCTTTGGAGGTGGTTCAGGGAAGGTTCACTCGACTAATTGCAGGGATGAGGGTGTTATCTTATGAGGAAAGTTTGGACAAGTTGGACAAGAGGGGACTAGAAGGGGTAGATGCTGAGGGGATGTTTCCCCTTGTGGGAATTTTTTCTCTCAGAGGGTGGTGAGTCTGTGGAACTCCCTTCCCCAGAGAGCGGTGGAGGCAGGGTCAGTGAATATTTTTAAGGCTGAGTTAGATAGATTCCTGACTAACAAGGGAGTCAAAGGTTTGAGTAGGTAGATGGGAAAGTAGGGTTGAGGTCACAATCAGATCAGCCATGATCTTATAAAGTGGCAGAGCAGGCTCGAGGGGCCGAATGGCTGACTCCTACTCTTAATTCGTATGTTCGTCTGTTCATGTACAGGAGTGTGAGAGAGGGGTTAGAGTGTCCCAGATACAGGAGTGTGAGAGAGGGGATAGAGTGTCCCAGATACAGGAGTGTGAGAGAGGAGTTAGAGTATCCCAGATACAGGAGTGTGAGAGAGGGGATAGAGTGTCCCAGATACAGGAGTGTGAGAGAGGGGTTAGAGTATCCCAGATACAGGAGTGTGAGAGAGGGGTTAGAGTATCCCAGATACAGGAGTGTGAGAGAGGGGTTAGAGTATCCCAGATACAGGAGTGTGAGAGAGGGGATAGAGTGTCCCAGATACAGGAGTGTGAGAGGGGATAGAGTGTCCCAGATACAGCAGTGTGAGAGGGGTTAGAGTGTCCCAGATACAGGAGTGTGAGAGAGGGGATAGAGTGTCCCAGATACTGGAGTGTGAGAGAGGGGATAGAGTGTCCCAGATACAGGAGTGTGAGAGAGGGGATCGAGTGTCCCAGATACAGGAGTGTGAGAGAGGGGTTAGAGTGTCCCAGATACAGGAGTGTGAGAGAGGGGTTAGAGTGTCCCAGATACAGGAGTGTGAGAGAGGGGTTAGAGTGTCCCAGATACAGGAGTGTGAGAGAGGGGTTAGAGTGTCCCACATACTGGAGTGTGAGAGAGGGCTTAGAGTGTCCCAGATACAGGAGTGTGAGAGAGGGGTTAGAGTGTCCCAGATACAGGAATGTGAGAGAGGGGTTAGAGTGTCCCAGAAACAGGAGTGGAGAGAGGGGTTAGAGTGTCCCAGATACTGGAGTGTGAGAGAGGGGATAGAGTGTCCCAGATACAGGAGTGTGAGAGAGGGGTTAGAGTGTCCCAGATACAGGAGTGTGAGAGAGGGGATAGAGTGTCCCAGATACAGGAGTGAGGGAGAGGGGATAGAGTGTCCCAGATACGGGAGTGTGAGAGAGGGGTTAGAGTGTCCTAGATACAGGAGTGTGAGAGAGGGGTTAGAGTGTCCCAGATACAGGAGTGTGAGAGAGGGGATAGAGTGTCCCAGATAGAGGAGTGTGAGAGAGGGGTTAGAGTGTCCCAGATACAGGAGTGTGAGAGAGGGGTTAGAGTGTCCCAGATACAGGAGTGTGAGAGAGGGGATAGAGTGTCCCAGATACAGGAGTGTGAGAGAGGGGTTAGAGTGTCCCAGATACAGGAGTGTGAGAGAGGGGTTAGAGTGTCCCAGATACAGGAGTGTGAGAGAGGGGTTAGAGTGTCCCAGATACAGGAGTGTGAGAGAGGGGATAGAGTGTCCCAGATACAGGAGTGTGAGAGAGGGGATAGAGTGTCCCAGATACAGGAGTGTGAGAGAGGGGTTAGAGTGTCCCAGATACAGGAGTGTGAGAGAGGGTTTAGAGTGTCCCAGATACGGGAGTGTGAGAGAGGGGATAGAGTGTTCCAGATACAGGAGTGTGAGAGAGGGGTTAGAGTGTCCCAGATACAGGAGTGTGAGAGAGGGGATAGAGTGTCCCAGACACAGGAGTGTGAGAGAGGAGTTAGAGTGTCCCAGATACAGGAGTGTGAGAGAGGGGTTAGAGTGTCCCAGATACAGGAGTGTGAGAGAGGGGTTAGAGTGTCCCAGATACAGGAGTGTGAGAGAGGGGTTAGAGTGTCCCAGATACAGGAGTGTGAGAGAGGGGTTAGAGTGTCCCAGATACAGGAGTGTGAGAGAGGGGTTAGAGTGTCCCAGATACAGGAGTGTGAGAGAGGGGTTAGAGTGTCCCAGATACAGGAGTGTGAGAGAGGGGATAGAGTGTCCCAGATACAGGAGTGTGAGAGAGGGGTTAGAGTGTCCCAGATACAGGAGTGTGAGAGAGGGGATAGAGTGTCCCAGATACAGGAGTGTGAGAGAGGGGATAGAGTGTCCCAGATACAGGAGTGTGAGAGAGGGGTTAGAGTGTCCCAGATACAGGAGTGTGAGAGAGGGGTTAGAGTGTCCCAGATACAGGAGTGTGAGAGAGGGGTTAGAGTGTCCCAGATACAGGAGTGTGAGAGAGGGGTTAGAGTGTCCCAGATACAGGAGTGTGAGAGAGGGGTTAGAGTGTCCCAGATACAGGAGTGTGAGAGAGGGGTTAGAGTGTCCCAGATACAGGAGTGTGAGAGAGGGGTTAGAGTGTCCCAGATACAGGAGTGTGAGAGAGGGGTTAGAGTGTCCCAGATACAGGAGTGTGAGAGAGGGGATAGAGTGTCCCAGATACAGGAGTGTGAGAGAGGGGTTAGAGTGTCCCAGATACAGGAGTGTGAGAGAGGGGTTAGAGTGTCCCAGATACAGGAGTGTGAGAGAGGGGTGAGAGTGTCCCAGATACAGGAGTGTGAGAGAGGGGATAGAGTGTCCCAGATACAGGAGTGTGAGAGAGGGGTTAGAGTGTCCCAGATACAGGAGTGTGAGAGAGGGGATAGAGTGTCCCAGATACAGGAGTGTGAGAGAGGGGTTAGAGTGTCCCAGATACAGGAGTGTGAGAGAGGGGATAGAGTGTCCCAGATACAGGAGTGTGAGAGAGGGTATAGAGTTTCCCAGATACAGGAGTGTGAGAGAGGGGATAGAGTGTCCCAGATACAGGAGTGTGAGAGAGGGGATAGAGTGTCCCAGATACAGGAGTGTGAGAGAGGGGTTAGAGTGTCCCAGATACAGGAGTGTGAGAGAGGGGTTAGAGTGTCCCAGATACAGGAGTGTGAGAGAGGGGTTAGAGTGTCCCAGATACAGGAGTGTGAGAGAGGGGTTAGAGTGTCCCAGATACAGGAGTGTGAGAGAGGGGATCGAGTGTCCCAGATACAGGAGTGTGAGAGAGGGGATAGAGTGTCCCAGATACAGGAGTGTGAGAGAGGGGTTAGAGTGTCCCAGATACAGGAGTGTGAGAGAGGGGATAGAGTGTCCCAGATACAGGAGTGTGAGAGAGGGGTTAGAGTGTCCCAGATACAGGAGTGTGAGAGAGGGGTTAGAGTGTCCCAGATACAGGAGTGTGAGAGAGGGGATAGAGTGTCCCAGATACAGGAGTGTGAGAGAGGGGTTAGAGTGTCCCAGATACAGGAGTGTGAGAGAGGGGTTAGAGTGTCCCAGATACAGGAGTGTGAGAGAGGGGTTAGAGTGTCCCAGATACAGGAGTGTGAGAGAGGGGTTAGAGTGTCCCAGATACAGGAGTGTGAGAGAGGGGTTAGAGTGTCCCAGATACAGGAGTGTGAGAGGGGTTAGAGTGTCCCAGATACAGGAGTGTGAGAGAGGGGTTAGAGTGTCCCAGATACAGGAGTGTGAGAGAGGCGTTAGAGTGTCCCAGATACAGGAGTGTGAGAGAGGGGATAGAGTGTCCCAGATACAGGAGTGTGAGAGAGGGGATAGAGTGTCCCAGATACAGGAGTGTGAGAGAGGGGATAGAGTGTCCCAGATACAGGAGTGTGAGAGAGGGGTTAGAGTGTCCCAGATACAGGAGTGTGAGAGAGGGGTTAGAGTGTCCCAGATACAGGAGTGTGAGAGAGGGGTTAGAGTGTCCCAGATACAGGAGTGTGAGAGAGGGGATAGAGTGTCCCAGATACAGGAGTGTGAGAGAGGGGTTAGAGTGTCCCAGATACAGGAGTGTGAGAGAGGGGTTAGAGTGTCCCAGATACAGGAGTGTGAGAGAGGAGTTAGAGTGTCCCAGATACAGGAGTGTGAGAGAGGGGATAGAGTGTCCCAGATACAGGAGTGTGAGAGAGGGGATAGAGTGTCCCAGATACAGGAGTGTGAGAGAGGGGATAGAGTGTCCCAGATACAGGAGTGTGAGAGAGGGGATAGAGTGTCCCAGATACAGGAGTGTGAGAGAGGGGATAGAGTGTCCCAGATACAGGAGTGTGAGAGAGGGGTTAGAGTGTCCCAGATACAGGAGTGTGAGAGAGGGGATAGAGTGTCCCAGATACAGGAGTGTGAGAGAGGGGATAGAGTGTCCCAGATACAGGAGTGTGAGAGAGGGGATAGAGTGTCCCAGATACAGGAGTGTGAGAGAGGGGTTAGAGTGTCCCAGATACAGGAGTGTGAGAGAGGGGATAGAGTGTCCCAGATACAGGAGTGTGAGAGAGGGGATAGAGTGTCCCAGATACAGGAGTGTGAGAGAGGGGATAGAGTGTCCCAGATACAGGAGTGTGAGAGAGGGGTTAGAGTGTCGCAGATAGAGGAGTGTGAGAGAGGGGTTAGAGTGTCCCAGATACAGGAGTGTGAGAGAGGGGTTAGAGTGTCCCAGATACAGGAGTGTGAGAGAGGGGTTAGAGTGTCGCAGATACAGGAGTGTGAGAGAGGGCTTAGAGTGTCCCAGATACAGGAGTGTGAGAGAGGGGATAGAGTGTCCCAGATACAGGAGTGTGAGAGAGGTGATAGAGTGTCCCAGATACAGGAGTGTGAGAGAGGGGTTAGAGTGTCCCAGATACAGGAGTGTGAGAGAGGGGTTAGAGTGTCCCAGATACAGGAGTGTGAGAGAGGGGATAGAGTGTCCCAGATACAGGAGTGTGAGAGAGGGGATAGAGTGTCCCAGATACAGGAGTGTGAGAGAGGGGATAGAGTGTCCCAGATACAGGAGTGTGAGAGAGGGGTTAGAGTGTCCGAGATACAGGAGTGTGAGAGAGGGGTTAGAGTGTCCCAGATACAGGAGTGTGAGAGAGGGGTTAGTGTGTCCCAGATACAGGAGTGTGAGAGAGGGGATAGAGTGTCCCAGATACAGAAGTGTGAGAGAGGGGATAGAGTGTCCCAGATACAGGAGTGTGAGAGAGGGGATAGAGTGTCCCAGATACAGGAGTGTGAGAGAGGGGATAGAGTGTCCCAGATACAGGAGTGTGAGAGAGGGGTTAGAGTGTCCCAGATACAGGAGTGTGAGAGAGGGGATAGAGTGTCCCAGATACAGGAGTGTGAGAGAGGGGTTAGAGTGTCCCAGATACAGGAGTGTGAGAGAGGGGTTAGAGTGTCCCAGATACAGGAGTGTGAGAGAGGGGTTGGAGTGTCTCAGATACAGGAGTGTGAGAGAGGGAATAGAGTGTCCCAGATACAGGAGTGTGAGAGAGGGGTTAGAGTGTCCCAGATACAGGAGTGTGAGAGAGGGGATAGAGTGTCCCAGATACAGGAGTGTGAGAGAGGGGATAGAGTGTCCCAGATACAGGAGTGTGAGAGAGGGGATAGAGTGTCCCAGATACAGGAGTGTGAGAGAGGGGTTGGAGTGTCTCAGATACAGGAGTGTGAGAGAGGGAATAGAGTGTCCCAGATACAGGAGTGTGAGAGAGGGGTTAGAGTGTCCCAGATACAGGAGTGTGAGAGAGGGGATAGAGTGTCCCAGATACAGGAGTGTGAGAGAGGGGTTAGAGTGTCCCAGATACAGGAGTGTGAGAGAGGGGTTAGAGTGTCCCAGATACAGGAGTGTGAGAGAGGGGATAGAGTGTCCCAGATACAGGAGTGTGAGAGAGGGGTTAGAGTGTCCCAGATACAGGAGTGTGAGAGAGGGGTTAGAGTGTCCCAGATACAGGAGTGTGAGAGAGGGGTTAGAGTGTCCCAGATACAGGAGTGTGAGAGGGGTTAGAGTGTCCCAGATACAGGAGTGTGAGAGAGGGGTTAGAGTGTCCCAGATACAGGAGTGTGAGAGAGGGGTTAGAGTGTCCCAGATACAGGAGTGTGAGAGAGGGGTTAGAGTGTCCCAGATACAGGAGTGTGAGAGAGGGGTTAGAGTGTCCCAGATACAGGAGTGTGAGAGAGGGGTTAGAGTGTCCCAGATACAGGAGTGGGAGAGACGGGATAGAGTGTCCCAGATACAGGAGTGTGAGAGAGGGGATAGAGTGTCCCAGATACAGGAGTGTGAGAGAGGGGTTAGAGTGTCCCAGATACAGGAGTGTGAGAGAGGGGTTAGAGTGTCCCAGATACAGGAGTGTGAGAGAGGGGTTAGAGTGTCCCAGATACAGGAGTGTGAGAGAGGGGATAGAGTGTCCCAGATACAGGAGTGTGAGAGAGGGGTTAGAGTGTCCCAGATACAGGAGTGTGAGAGAGGGGTTAGAGTGTCTCAGATACAGGAGTGTGAGAGAGAGGTTAGAGTGTCCCAGATACAGGAGTGTGAGAGAGGGGTTAGAGTGTCCCAGATACAGGAGTGTGAGAGAGGGGTTAGAGTGTCCCAGATACAGGATTGTGAGAGAGGGGATAGAGTGTCCCAGATACAGGAGTGTGAGAGAGGGGATAGAGTGTCCCAGATACAGGAGTGTGAGAGAGGGGATAGAGTGTCCCAGATACAGGAGTGTGAGAGAGGGTATAGAGTTTCCCAGATACAGGAGTGTGAGAGAGGGGATAGAGTGTCCCAGATACAGGAGTGTGAGAGAGGGGATAGAGTGTCCCAGATACAGGAGTGTGAGAGAGGGGTTAGAGTGTCCCAGATACAGGAGTGTGAGAGAGGGGTTAGAGTGTCCCAGATACAGGAGTGTGAGAGAGGAGTTAGAGTGTCCCAGATACAGGAGTGTGAGAGAGGGGATCGAGTGTCCCAGATACAGGAGTGTGAGAGAGGGGATAGAGTGTCCCAGATACAGGAGTGTGAGAGAGGGGTTAGAGTGTCCCAGATACAGGAGTGTGAGAGAGGGGTTAGAGTGTCCCAGAAACAGGAGTGTGAGAGAGGGGTTACAGTGTCCCAGATACAGGAGTGTGAGAGAGGGGATAGAGTGTCCCAGATACAGGAGTGTGAGAGAGGGGTTAGAGTGTCCCAGATACAGGAGTGTGAGAGAGGGGTTAGAGTGTCTCAGATACAGGAGTGTGAGAGAGGGGATAGAGTGTCCCAGATACAGGAGTGTGAGAGAGGGGTTAGAGTGTCCCAGATACAGGAGTGTGAGAGAGGGGATAGAGTGTCCCAGATACAGGAGTGTGAGAGAGGGGTTAGAGTGTCCCAGATACAGGAGTGTGAGAGAGGGGTTAGAGTGTCCCAGATACAGGAGTGTGAGAGAGGGGATAGAGTGTCCCAGATACAGAAGTGTGAGAGAGGGGATAGAGTGTCCCAGATACAGGAGTGTGAGAGAGGGGTTAGAGTGTCCCAGATACAGGAGTGTGAGAGAGGGGATAGAGTGTCCCAGATACAGGAGTGTGAGAGAGGGGATAGAGTGTCCCAGATACAGGAGTGTGAGAGAGGGGATAGAGTGTCCCAGATACAGGAGTGGAAGAGAGGGGTTAGAGTGTCCCAGATACAGGAGTGTGAGAGAGGGGTTAGAGTGTCCCAGATACAGGAGTGTGAGAGAGGGGTTAGAGTGTCCCAGAAACAGGAGTGTGAGAGAGGGGCGAGAGTGTCCCAGATACAGGAGTGTGAGAGAGGAGTTAGAGTGTCCCAGATACAGGAGTGTGAGAGAGGGGTTAGAATGTCCCAGATACAGGAGTGTGAGAGAGGGGATAGAGTGTCCCAGATACAGGAGTGTGAGAGAGGGGTTAGAGTGTCCCAGATACAGGAGTGTGAGAGAGGGGTTAGAGTGTCCCAGAAACAGGAGTGTGAGAGAGGGGTTAGAATGTCCCAGATACAGGAGTGTGAGAGAGGGGATAGAGTGTCCCAGATACAGGAGTGTGAGAGAGGGGATAGAGTGTCCCAGATACAGGAGTGTGAGAGAGGGGTTAGAATGTCCCAGATACAGGAGTGTGAGAGAGGGGTTAGAATGTCCCAGATACAGGAGTGTGAGAGAGGGGTGAGAGTGTCCCAGATACAGGAGTGTGAGAGAGGGGATAGAGTGTCCCAGATACAGGAGTGTGAGAGAGGGGATAGAGTGTCCCAGATACAGGAGTGGGAGAGAGGGGATTGAGTGTCCCAGATACAGGAGTGGGAGAGAAGGGATAGAGTGTCCCAGATACAAGAGTGTGAGAGAGGGGTTAGAGTGTCCCAGATACAGGAGTGTGAGAGAGGGGTTAGAGTGTCCCAGATACAGGAGTGTGAGAGAGGGGTTAGAGTGTCCCAGATACAGGAGTGTGAGAGAGGGGTTAGAGTGTCCCAGATACAGGAGTGTGAGAGAGGGGTTAGAGTGTCCCAGATAGAGGAGTGTGAGAGAGGGGTTAGAGTGTCCCAGATACAGGAGTGTGAGAGAGGGGATAGAGTGTCCCAGATACAGGAGTGTTAGAGAGGGGTTAGAGTGTCTCAGATAAGGGAGTGTGAGAGAGGGGTTAGAGTGTCCCAGATACAGGAGTGTGAGAGAGGGGTTAGAGTGTCCCAGATACAGGAGTGTGAGAGAGGGGATAGAGTGTCCCAGATACAGGAGTGTGAGAGAGGGGTTAGAGTGTCCCAGATACAGGAGTGTGAGAGAGGGGTTAGAGTGTCCCAGATACAGGAGTGTGAGAGAGGGGATAGAGTGTCCCAGATACAGGAGTGTGAGAGAGGGGTTAGAGTGTCCCAGATACAGGAGTGTGAGAGAGGGGATAGAGTGTCTCAGATACAGGAGTGTGAGTGAGGAGTTAGAGTGTCCCAGATACAGGAGTGTGAGAGAGGGATTAGAGTGTCCCAGATACAGGAGTGTGAGAGAGGGGTTAGAGTGTCCCAGATACAGGAGTGTGAGAGAGGAGTTAGAGTGTCCCAGATACAGGAGTGTGAGAGAGGGATTAGAGTGTCCCAGATACAGGAGTGTGAGAGAGGGGTTAGAGTGTCCCAGATACAGGAGTGTGAGAGAGGGGATAGAGTGTCCCAGATACAGGAGTGTGAGAGAGGGGACAGAGTGTCCCAGATACAGGAGTGTGAGAGAGGGGTTAGAGTGTCCCAGATACAGGAGTGTGAGAGAGGGGATAGAGTGTCCCAGATACAGGAGTGTGAGAGAGGGGAGAGAGTGTCCCAGATAGAGGAGTGTGAGAGAGGGGTTAGAGTGTCCCAGATACAGGAGTGTGAGAGAGGGGTTAGAGTGTCCCAGATACAGGAGTGTGAGAGAGGGGATAGAGTGTCCCAGATACAGGAGTGTTAGAGAGGGGTTAGAGTGTCTCAGATAAGGGAGTGTGAGAGAGGGGTTAGAGTGTCCCAGATACAGGAGTGTGAGAGAGGGGTTAGAGTGTCCCAGATACAGGAGTGTGAGAGAGGGGATAGAGTGTCCCAGATACAGGAGTGTGAGAGAGGGGTTAGAGTGTCCCAGATACAGGAGTGTGAGAGAGGGGTTAGAGTGTCCCAGATACAGGAGTGTGAGAGAGGGGATAGAGTGTCCCAGATACAGGAGTGTGAGAGAGGGGTTAGAGTGTCCCAGATACAGGAGTGTGAGAGAGGGGATAGAGTGTCTCAGATACAGGAGTGTGAGTGAGGAGTTAGAGTGTCCCAGATACAGGAGTGTGAGAGAGGGATTAGAGTGTCCCAGATACAGGAGTGTGAGAGAGGGGTTAGAGTGTCCCAGATACAGGAGTGTGAGAGAGGAGTTAGAGTGTCCCAGATACAGGAGTGTGAGAGAGGGGTTAGAGTGTCTCAGATACAGGAGTGTGAGAGAGGGGATAGAGTGTCGCAGATACAGGAGTGTGAGAGAGGGGTTAGCGTGTCCCAGATACAGGAGTGTGAGAGAGGGGTTAGAGTGTCCCAGATACAGGAGTGTGAGAGAGGGGTTAGAGTGTCCCAGATACAGGAGTGTGAGAGAGGGGATAGAGTGTCCCAGATACAGGAGTGGGAGAGAGGGGATTGAGTGTCCCAGATACAGGAGTGTGAGAGAGGGGATAGAGTGTCCCAGATACAGGAGTGTGAGTGAGGAGTTAGAGTGTCCCAGATACAGGAGTGTGAGAGAGGGATTAGAGTGTCCCAGGTACAGGAGTGTGAGAGAGGGGTTAGAGTGTCCCAGATACAGGAGTGTGAGAGAGGAGTTAGAGTGTCCCAGATACAGGAGTGTGAGAGAGGGGTTAGAGTGTCTCAGATACAGGAGTGTGAGAGAGGGGATAGAGTGTCGCAGATACAGGAGTGTGAGAGAGGGGTTAGAGTGTCCCAGATACAGGAGTGTGAGAGAGGGGTTAGAGTGTCCCAGATACAGGAGTGTGAGAGAGGGGTTAGAGTGTCCCAGATACAGGAGTGTGAGAGAGGGGTTAGAGTGTCCCAGATACAGGAGTGTGAGAGAGGGGTTAGAGTGTCCCAGATACAGGAGTGGGAGAGAGGGGATAGAGTGTCCCAGATACAGGAGTGTGAGAGAGGGGATAGAGTGTCCCAGATACAGGAGTGTGAGAGAGGGGTTAGAGTGTCCCAGATACAGGAGTGTGAGAGAGGGGATAGAGTGTCCCAGATACAGGAGTGTGAGAGAGGGGATAGAGTGTCCCAGATACAGGAGTGTGAGAGAGGGGATAGAGTGTCCCAGATACAGGAGTGTGAGAGGGGTTAGAGTGTCCCAGATACAGGAGTGTGAGAGAGGTGTTAGAGTGTCCCAGATACAGGAGTGTGAGAGAGGGGTTAGAGTGTCCCAGATACAGGAGTGTGAGAGAGGGGATAGAGTGTCCCAGATACAGGAGTGTGAGAGAGGGGTTAGAGTGTCCCAGATGCAGGAGTGTGAGAGAGGGGTTAGAGTGTCCCAGATACAGGAGTGTGAGAGAGGGGATAGAGTGTCCCAGATACAGGAGTGTGAGAGAGGGGTTAGAGTGTCCCAGATACAGGAGTGTGAGAGAGGGGTTAGATTGTCCCAGATACAGGAGTGTGAGAGAGGGGATAGAGTGTCCCAGATACAGGAGTGTGAGAGAGGAGTTAGAGTGTCCCAGATACAGGAGTGTGAGAGAGGGGTTAGAGTGTCCCAGATACAGGAGTGTGAGAGAGGGGATAGAGTGTCCCAGATACAGGAGTGTGAGAGAGGGGTTAGAGTGTCCCAGATACAGGAGTGTGAGAGAGGGGTTAGAGTGTCCCAGATACAGGAGTGTGAGAGAGGGGTTAGAGTGTCCCACATACAGGAGTGTGAGAGAGGGGATAGAGTGTCGCAGATACAGGAGTGTGAGAGAGGGGTTAGAGTGTCCCAGATACAGGAGTGTGAGAGAGGGGTTAGAGTGTCCCAGATACAGGAGTGTGAGAGAGGGGATAGAGTGTCCCTGATACAGGAGTGTGAGAGAGGGGTTAGAGTGTCCCAGATACAGGAGTGTGAGAGAGGGGTTAGAGTGTCCCAGATACAGGAGTGTGAGAGAGGGGTTAGGGTGTCCCAGATACAGGAGTGTGAGAGAGGGTTTAGAGTGTCCCAGATACAGGAGTGTGAGAGAGGGGATAGAGTGTCCCAGATACAGGAGTGTGAGAGAGGGGATAGAGTATCCCAGATACAGGAGTGTGAGAGAGGGGATAGAGTGTCCCAGATACAGGAGTGTGAGAGAGGGGATAGAGTGTCCCAGATACAGGAGTGTGAGAGAGGGGTTAGAGTGTCCCAGATACAGGAGTGTGAGAGAGGGGTTAGAGTGTCCCAGATACAGGAGTGTGAGAGGGGATAGAGTGTCCCAGATACAGGAGTGTGAGAGAGGGGATAGAGTGTCCCAGATACAGGAGTGTGAGAGAGGGGTTAGAGTGTCCCAGATACAGGAGTGTGAGAGAGGGGATAGAGTGTCCCAGATACAGGAGTGAGAGAGAGGGGATAGAGTGTCCCAGATACAGGAGTGTGAGAGAGGGGATCGAGTGTCCCAGATACAGGAGTGTGAGAGAGGGGTTAGAGTGTCCCAGATACAGGAGTGTGAGAGAGGGGATAGAGTGTCCCAGATACAGGAGTGTGAGAGAGGGGATCGAGTGTCCCAGATACAGGAGTGTGAGAGAGGGGATAGAGTGTCCCAGATACAGGAGTGTGAGAGAGGGGATAGAGTGTCCCAGATACAGGAGTGAGAGAGAGGGGATAGAGTGTCCCAGATACAGGAGTGTGAGAGAGGGGTTAGAGTGTCCCAGATACAGGAGTGTGAGAGAGGGGATAGAGTGTCCCAGATACAGGAGTGTGAGAGAGGGGATCGAGTGTCCCAGATACAGGAGTGTGAGAGAGGGGATAGAGTGTCCCAGATACAGGAGTGTGAGAGAGGGTTTAGAGTCTCCCAGATACAGGAGTGTGAGAGAGGGGTTAGAGTGTCCCAGATGCAGGAGTGTGAGAGAGGGGTTAGAGTGTCCCAGATACAGGAGTGAGAGAGAGGGGATAGAGTGTCCCAGATGCAGGAGTGTGAGAGAGGGGTAAGAGTGTCCCAGATACAGGAGTGTGAGAGAGGGGTTAGAGTGTCCCAGATACAGGAGTGTGAGAGAGGGGATAGAGTGTCCCAGATACAGGAGTGTGAGAGAGGGGTTAGAGTGTCCCAGATACAGGAGTGTGAGAGAGGGGATAGAGTGTCCCAGATACAGGAGTGTGAGAGAGGGGTTAGAGTGTCCCAGACACAGGAGTGTGAGAGAGGGGTTAGAGTGTCCCAGATACAGGAGTGTGAGAGAGGGATAGAGTGTCCCAGATACAGGAGTGTGAGAGAGGGGATAGAGTGTCCCAGATACAGGAGTGTGAGAGAGGGGTTAGAGTGTCCCAGATACAGGAGTGTGAGAGAGGGGTTAGAGTGTCCCAGATACAGGAGTGTGAGAGAGGGGATCGAGTGTCCCAGATACAGGAGTGTGAGAGAGGGGTTACAGTGTCCCAGATACAGGAGTGTGAGAGAGGGGATAGAGTGTCCCAGATACAGGAGTGGGAGAGAGGGGATAGAGTGTCCCAGATACAGGAGTGTGAGAGAGGGGTTAGAGTGTCCCAGATACAGGAGTGTGAGAGAGGGGTTAGAGTGTCCAAGATACAGGAGTGTGAGAGAGGGGTTAGAGTGTCCCAGATACAGGAGTGTGAGAGAGGGGTTAGAGTGTCCCAGATACAGGAGTGGGAGAGAGGGGAGAGAGTGTCCCAGATACAGGAGTGTGAGAGAGGGGATAGAGTGTCCCAGATACAGGAGTGTGAGAGAGGGGTTAGAGTGTCCCAGATATAGGAGTGTGAGAGAGGGATTAGAGTGTCTCAGATACAGGAGTGTGAGAGAGGGGTTAGAGTATCCCAGATACAGGAGTGTGAGAGAGGGGATAGAGTGTCCCAGATACAGGAGTGTTAGAGAGGGGTTAGAGTGTCCCAGATACAGGAGTGTGAGAGAGGGGTTAGAGTGTCCCAGATACAGGAGTGTGAGAGAGGGGTTAGAGTGTCCCAGATACAGGAGTGTGAGAGAGGGGATAGAGTGTCCCAGTTACAGGAGTGTGAGAGAGGGGTTAGAGTGTCCCAGATACAGGAGTGTGAGAGAGGGGATAGAGTGTCCCAGATACAGGAGTGTGAGAGAGGGGTGAGAGTGTCCCAGATACAGGAGTGTGAGAGAGGGGTTAGAGTGTCCCAGATACAGGAGTGTGAGAGAGGAGTTAGAGTGTCCCAGATACAGGAGTGTGAGAGAGGGGATAGAGTGTCCCAGATACAGGAGTGTGAGAGAGGGGATAGAGTGTCCCAGATACAGGAGTGTGAGAGAGGGGTTAGAGTGTCCCAGATACAGGAGTGTGAGAGAGGGGATCGAGTGTCCCAGATACAGGAGTGTGAGAGAGGGGTTAGAGTGTCCCAGATACAGGAGTGTGAGAGAGGGGATAGAGTGTCCCAGATACAGGAGTGTGAGAGAGGGGATAGAGTGTCCCAGATACAGGAGTGTGAGAGAGGGGTTAGAGTGTCCCAGATACAGGAGTGTGAGAGAGGGGATAGAGTGTCCCAGATACAGGAGTGTGAGAGAGGGAATAGAGTGTCCCAGATACAGGAGTGGAAGAGAGGGGTTAGAGTGTCCCAGATACAGGAGTGTGAGAGAGGGGTTAGAGTGTCCCAGATACAGGAGTGTGAGAGAGGGGATAGAGTGTCCCAGATACAGGAGTGTGAGAGAGGGGATAGAGTGTCCCAGATACAGGAGTGTGAGAGAGGGAATAGAGTGTCCCAGATACAGGAGTGGAAGAGAGGGGTTAGAGTGTCCCAGATACAGGAGTGTGAGAGAGGGGTTAGAGTGTCCCAGATACA
The DNA here is from genome assembly GCF_035084215.1 of Heptranchias perlo. Lineage (NCBI taxonomy): Eukaryota > Metazoa > Chordata > Chondrichthyes > Hexanchiformes > Hexanchidae > Heptranchias > Heptranchias perlo. Next base: position 528,944 of record NW_027138870.1, on the reverse strand, counting down.
GGAGTGTGAGAGAGGGGTTAGAGTGTCCCAGAAACAGGAGTGTGAGACAGGGGCGAGAGTGTCCCAGATACAGGAGTGTGAGAGAGGAGTTAGAGTGTCCCAGATACAGGAGTGTGAGAGAGGGGTTAGAGTGTCCCAGATACAGGAGTGTGAGAGAGGGGTTAGAGTGTCCCAGATACAGGAGTGTGAGAGAGGGGTTAGAGTGTCCCAGATACAGGAGTGTGAGAGAGGGGTTAGAATGTCCCAGATACAGGAGTGTGAGAGAGGGGTTAGAGTGTCCCAGATACAGGAGTGTGAGAGAGGGGTTAGAATGTCCCAGATACAGGAGTGTGAGAGAGGGGATAGAGTGTCCCAGATACAGGAGTGTGAGAGAGGGGATAGAGTGTCCCAGATACAGGAGTGTGAGAGAGGGGTTAGAATGTCCCAGATACAGGAGTGTGAGAGAGGGGTGAGAGTGTCCCAGATACAGGAGTGTGAGAGAGGGGTTAGAGTGTCCCAGATACAGGAGTGTGAGAGAGGAGTTAGAGTGTCCCAGATACAGGAGTGTGAGAGAGGGGTTAGAGTGTCCCAGATACAGGAGTGTGAGAGAGGGGTTAGAATGTCCCAGATACAGGAGTGTGAGAGAGGGGTGAGAGTGTCCCAGATACAGGAGTGTGAGAGAGGGGTTAGAGTGTCCCAGATACAGGAGTGTGAGAGAGGGGATAGAGTGTCCCAGATACAGGAGTGTGAGAGAGGGGATAGAGTGTCCCAGATACAGGAGTGTGAGAGAGGGGATAGAGTGTCCCAGATACAGGAGTGTGAGAGAGGGGTTAGAGTGTCCCAGATACAGGAGTGTGAGAGAGGGGTTAGAGTGTCCCAGATACAGGAGTGTGAGAGAGGAGTTAGAGTATCCCAGATACAGGAGTGTGAGAGAGGGGTTAGAGTGTCCCAGATACAGGAGTGTGAGAGAGGGGATAGAGTGTCCCAGATACAGGAGTGGGAGAGAGGGGATTGAGTGTCCCAGATACAGGAGTGGGAGAGAAGGGATAGAGTGTCCCAGATACAAGAGTGTGAGAGAGGGGATTGAGTGTCCCAGATACAGGAGTGGGAGAGAAGGGATAGAGTGTCCCAGATACAGGAGTGTGAGAGAGGGGATAGAGTGTCCCAGATACAGGAGTGTGAGAGAGGGGTTAGAGTGTCCCAGATACAGGAGTGTGAGAGAGGGGTTAGAGTGTCCCAGATACAGGAGTGTGAGAGAGGGGATAGAGTGTCCCAGATACAGGAGTGTGAGAGAGGGGTTAGAGTGTCCCAGATACAGGAGTGTGAGAGAGGGGTTAGAGTGTCCCAGATAGAGGAGTGTGAGAGAGGGGTTAGAGTGTCCCAGATACAGGAGTGTGAGAGAGGGGTTAGAGTGTCCCAGATACAGGAGTGTGAGAGAGGGGATAGAGTGTCCCAGATACAGGAGTGTTAGAGAGGCGTTAGAGTGTCTCAGATAAGGGAGTGTGAGAGAGGGGTTAGAGTGTCCCAGATACAGGAGTGTGAGAGAGGGGTTAGAGTGTCCCAGATACAGGAGTGTGAGAGAGGGGATAGAGTGTCCCAGATACAGGAGTGTGAGAGAGGGGTTAGAGTGTCCCAGATACAGGAGTGTGAGAGAGGGATTAGAGTGTCCCAGATACAGGAGTGTGAGAGAGGGGTTAGAGTGTCCCAGATACAGGAGTGTGAGAGAGGGGATAGAGTGTCCCAGATACAGGAGTGTGAGAGAGGGGACAGAGTGTCCCAGATACAGGAGTGTGAGAGAGGGGTTAGAGTGTCCCAGATACAGGAGTGTGAGAGAGGGGATAGAGTGTCCCAGATACAGGAGTGTGAGAGAGGGGAGAGAGTGTCCCAGATAGAGGAGTGTGAGAGAGGGGTTAGAGTGTCCCAGATACAGGAGTGTGAGAGAGGGGTTAGAGTGTCCCAGATACAGGAGTGTGAGAGAGGGGATAGAGTGTCCCAGATACAGGAGTGTTAGAGAGGGGTTAGAGTGTCTCAGATAAGGGAGTGTGAGAGAGGGGTTAGAGTGTCCCAGATACAGGAGTGTGAGAGAGGGGTTAGAGTGTCCCAGATACAGGAGTGTGAGAGAGGGGATAGAGTGTCCCAGATACAGGAGTGTGAGAGAGGGGATGGAGTGTCCCAGATACAGGAGTGTGAGAGAGGGGTTAGAGTGTCCCAGATACAGGAGTGTGAGAGAGGGGTTAGAGTGTCCCAGATACAGGAGTGTGAGAGAGGGGATAGAGTGTCCCAGATACAGGAGTGTGAGAGAGGGGTTAGAGTGTCCCAGATACAGGAGTGTGAGAGAGGGGATAGAGTGTCTCAGATACAGGAGTGTGAGTGAGGAGTTAGAGTGTCCCAGATACAGGAGTGTGAGAGAGGGATTAGAGTGTCCCAGATACAGGAGTGTGAGAGAGGGGATAGAGTGTCCCAGATACAGGAGTGTGAGAGAGGGGTTAGAGTGTCCCAGATACAGGAGTGTGAGAGAGGGGATAGAGTGTCCCAGATACAGGAGTGTGAGAGAGGGGATGGAGTGTCCCAGATACAGGAGTGTGAGAGAGGGGTTAGAGTGTCCCAGATACAGGAGTGTGAGAGAGGGGTTAGAGTGTCCCAGATACAGGAGTGTGAGAGAGGGGATAGAGTGTCCCAGATACAGGAGTGTGAGAGAGGGGTTAGAGTGTCCCAGATACAGGAGTGTGAGAGAGGGGATAGAGTGTCTCAGATACAGGAGTGTGAGTGAGGAGTTAGAGTGTCCCAGATACAGGAGTGTGAGAGAGGGATTAGAGTGTCCCAGATACAGGAGTGTGAGAGAGGGGTTAGAGTGTCCCAGATACAGGAGTGTGAGAGAGGAGTTAGAGTGTCCCAGATACAGGAGTGTGAGAGAGGGGTTAGAGTGTCTCAGATACAGGAGTGTGAGAGAGGGGATAGAGTGTCGCAGATACAGGAGTGTGAGAGAGGGGTTAGCGTGTCCCAGATACAGGAGTGTGAGAGAGGGGTTAGAGTGTCCCAGATACAGGAGTGTGAGAGAGGGGATAGAGTGTCCCAGATACAGGAGTGGGAGAGAGGGGATTGAGTGTCCCAGATACAGGAGTGTGAGAGAGGGGATAGAGTGTCCCAGATACAGGAGTGTGAGTGAGGAGTTAGAGTGTCCCAGATACAGGAGTGTGAGAGAGGGATTAGAGTGTCCCAGGTACAGGAGTGTGAGAGAGGGGTTAGAGTGTCCCAGATACAGGAGTGTGAGAGAGGAGTTAGAGTGTCCCAGATACAGGAGTGTGAGAGAGGGGTTAGAGTGTCTCAGATACAGGAGTGTGAGAGAGGGGATAGAGTGTCGCAGATACAGGAGTGTGAGAGAGGGGTTAGAGTGTCCCAGATACAGGAGTGTGAGAGAGGGGTTAGAGTGTCCCAGATACAGGAGTGTGAGAGAGGGGTTAGAGTGTCCCAGATACAGGAGTGTGAGAGAGGGGTTAGAGTGTCCCAGATACAGGAGTGTGAGAGAGGGGTTAGAGTGTCCCACATACAGGAGTGTGAGAGAGGGGATAGAGTGTCGCAGATACAGGAGTGTGAGAGAGGGGTTAGAGTGTCCCAGATACAGGAGTGTGAGAGAGGGGTTAGAGTGTCCCAGATACAGGAGTGTGAGAGAGGGGTTAGAGTGTCCCAGATACAGGAGTGTGAGAGAGGGGTTAGAGTGTCCCACATACAGGAGTGTGAGAGAGGGGATAGAGTGTCGCAGATACAGGAGTGTGAGAGAGGGGTTAGAGTGTCCCAGATACAGGAGTGTGAGAGAGGGGTTAGAGTGTCCCAGATACAGGAGTGTGAGAGAGGGGTTAGAGTGTCCCAGATACAGGAGTGGGAGAGAGGGGTTAGAGTGTCCCAGATACAGGAGTGTGAGAGAGGGGATAGAGTGTCCCAGATACAGGAGTGTGAGAGAGGGGTTAGAGTGTCCCAGATACAGGAGTGTGAGAGAGGGGTTAGAGTGTCCCAGATACAGGAGTGTGAGAGAGGGGTTAGGGTGTCCCAGATACAGGAGTGTGAGAGAGGGTTTAGAGTGTCCCAGATACAGGAGTGTGAGAGAGGGGATAGAGTGTCCCAGATACAGGAGTGTGAGAGAGGGGATAGAGTATCCCAGATACAGGAGTGTGAGAGAGGGGATAGAGTGTCCCAGATACAGGAGTGTGAGAGAGGGGATAGAGTGTCCCAGATACAGGAGTGTGAGAGAGGGGTTAGAGTGTCCCAGATACAGGAGTGTGAGAGAGGGGTTAGAGTGTCCCAGATACAGGAGTGTGAGAGGGGATAGAGTGTCCCAGATACAGGAGTGTGAGAGAGGGGATAGAGTGTCCCAGATACAGGAGTGTGAGAGAGGGGTTAGAGTGTCCCAGATACAGGAGTGTGAGAGAGGGGATAGAGTGTCCCAGATACAGGAGTGAGAGAGAGGGGATAGAGTGTCCCAGATACAGGAGTGTGAGAGAGGGGATCGAGTGTCCCAGATACAGGAGTGTGAGAGAGGGGTTAGAGTGTCCCAGATACAGGAGTGTGAGAGAGGGGATAGAGTGTCCCAGATACAGGAGTGTGAGAGAGGGGATCGAGTGTCCCAGATACAGGAGTGTGAGAGAGGGGATAGAGTGTCCCAGATACAGGAGTGTGAGAGAGGGGATAGAGTGTCCCAGATACAGGAGTGAGAGAGAGGGGATAGAGTGTCCCAGATACAGGAGTGTGAGAGAGGGGTTAGAGTGTCCCAGATACAGGAGTGTGAGAGAGGGGATAGAGTGTCCCAGATACAGGAGTGTGAGAGAGGGGATCGAGTGTCCCAGATACAGGAGTGTGAGAGAGGGGATAGAGTGTCCCAGATACAGGAGTGTGAGAGAGGGTTTAGAGTCTCCCAGATACAGGAGTGTGAGAGAGGGGTTAGAGTGTCCCAGATGCAGGAGTGTGAGAGAGGGGTTAGAGTGTCCCAGATACAGGAGTGAGAGAGAGGGGATAGAGTGTCCCAGATGCAGGAGTGTGAGAGAGGGGTAAGAGTGTCCCAGATACAGGAGTGTGAGAGAGGGGTTAGAGTGTCCCAGATACAGGAGTGTGAGAGAGGGGATAGAGTGTCCCAGATACAGGAGTGTGAGAGAGGGGTTAGAGTGTCCCAGATACAGGAGTGTGAGAGAGGGGATAGAGTGTCCCAGATACAGGAGTGTGAGAGAGGGGTTAGAGTGTCCCAGACACAGGAGTGTGAGAGAGGGGTTAGAGTGTCCCAGATACAGGAGTGTGAGAGAGGGATAGAGTGTCCCAGATACAGGAGTGTGAGAGAGGGGATAGAGTGTCCCAGATACAGGAGTGTGAGAGAGGGGTTAGAGTGTCCCAGATACAGGAGTGTGAGAGAGGGGATCGAGTGTCCCAGATACAGGAGTGTGAGAGAGGGGTTACAGTGTCCCAGATACAGGAGTGTGAGAGAGGGGTTAGAGTGTCCCAGATACAGGAGTGTGAGAGAGGGGATCGAGTGTCCCAGATACAGGAGTGTGAGAGAGGGGTTACAGTGTCCCAGATACAGGAGTGTGAGAGAGGGGATAGAGTGTCCCAGATACAGGAGTGGGAGAGAGGGGATAGAGTGTCCCAGATACAGGAGTGTGAGAGAGGGGTTAGAGTGTCCCAGATACAGGAGTGTGAGAGAGGGGTTAGAGTGTCCAAGATACAGGAGTGTGAGAGAGGGGTTAGAGTGTCCCAGATACAGGAGTGTGAGAGAGGGGTTAGAGTGTCCCAGATACAGGAGTGGGAGAGAGGGGAGAGAGTGTCCCAGATACAGGAGTGTGAGAGAGGGGATAGAGTGTCCCAGATACAGGAGTGTGAGAGAGGGGTTAGAGTGTCCCAGATATAGGAGTGTGAGAGAGGGATTAGAGTGTCTCAGATACAGGAGTGTGAGAGAGGGGTTAGAGTATCCCAGATACAGGAGTGTGAGAGAGGGGATAGAGTGTCCCAGATACAGGAGTGTTAGAGAGGGGTTAGAGTGTCCCAGATACAGGAGTGTGAGAGAGGGGTTAGAGTGTCCCAGATACAGGAGTGTGAGAGAGGGGTTAGAGTGTCCCAGATACAGGAGTGTGAGAGAGGGGTTAGAGTGTCCCAGATACAGGAGTGTGAGAGAGGGGTTAGAGTGTCCCAGATACAGGAGTGTGAGAGAGGGGATAGAGTGTCCCAGTTACAGGAGTGTGAGAGAGGGGTTAGAGTGTCCCAGATACAGGAGTGTGAGAGAGGGGTGAGAGTGTCCCAGATACAGGAGTGTGAGAGAGGGGTTAGAGTGTCCCAGATACAGGAGTGTGAGAGAGGAGTTAGAGTGTCCCAGATACAGGAGTGTGAGAGAGGGGTTAGAGTGTCTCAGATACAGGAGTGTGAGAGAGGGGATGGAGTGTCCCAGATACAGGACTGTGAGAGAGGGGATAGAGTGTCCCAGATACAGGAGTGTGAGAGAGGGGATAGAGTGTCCCAGATACAGGAGTGTGAGAGAGGGGTTAGAGTGTCCCAGATACAGGAGTGTGAGAGAGGGGTTAGAGTGTCCCAGATACAGGAGTGGGAGAGAGGGGATAGAGTGTCCCAGATACAGGAGTGTGAGAGAGGGGATAGAGTGTCCCAGATACAGGAGTGTGAGAGAGGGGTTAGAGTGTCCCAGATATAGGAGTGTGAGAGAGGGATTAGAGTGTCTCAGATACAGGAGTGTGAGAGAGGGGATAGAGTGTCCCAGATACAGGAGTGTGAGAGAGGGGTTAGAGTATCCCAGATACAGGAGTGTGAGAGAGGGGATAGAGTGTCCCAGATACAGGAGTGTTAGAGAGGGGTTAGAGTGTCCCAGATACAGGAGTGTGAGAGAGGGGATAGAGTGTCCCAGATACAGGAGTGTGAGAGAGGGGTTAGAGTGTCCCAGATACAGGAGTGTGAGAGAGGGGTTAGAGTGTCCCAGATACAGGAGTGTGAGAGAGGGGTTAGAGTGTCCCAGATACAGGAGTGTGAGAGAGGGGTTAGAGTGTCCCAGATACAGGAGTGTGAGAGAGGGGTTAGAGTGTCCCAGATACAGGAGTGTGAGAGAGGGGTTAGAGTGTCCCAGTTACAGGAGTGTGAGAGAGGGGTTAGAGTGTCCCAGATACAGGAGTGTGAGAGAGAGGATAGAGTGTCCCAGATACAGGAGTGTGAGAGAGGGGTTAGAGTGTCCCAGATACAGGAGTGTGAGAGAGGGGTTAGAGTGTCCCAGATACAGGAGTGTGAGAGAGGGGATGGAGTGTCCCAGATACAGGACTGTGAGAGAGGGGATAGAGTGTCCCAGATACAGGAGTGTGAGAGAGGGGTTAGAGTGTCCCAGATACAGGAGTGTGAGAGAGGGGATGGAGTGTCCCAGATACAGGACTGTGAGAGAGGGGATAGAGTGTCCCAGATACAGGAGTGTGAGAGAGGGGATGGAGTGTCCCAGATACAGGACTGTGAGAGAGGGGATAGAGTGTCCCAGATACAGGAGTGTGAGAGAGGGGTTAGAGTGTCCCAGATACAGGAGTGTGAGAGAGGGGTTAGAGTGTCCCAGATACAGGAGTGTGAGAGAGGGGTTAGAGTGTCTCAGATACAGGAGTGTGAGAGAGGGGATAGAGTGTCCCAGATACAGGAGTGTGAGAGAGGGGATAGAGTGTCCCAGATACAGGAGTGTGAGAGAGGGGTTAGAGTGTCCCAGATACAGGAGTGTGAGAGAGGGGTTAGAGTGTCCCAGATACAGGAGTGTGAGAGAGGGGTTAGAGTGTCCCAGATACAGGAGTGTGAGAGAGGGGTTCGAGTGTCCCAGATACAGGAGTGTGAGAGAGGGGTTCGAGTGTCTCAGATACAGGAGTGTGAGAGAGGGGATAGAGTGTCCCAGATACAGGAGTGTGAGAGAGGGGATAGAGTGTCCCAGATACAGGAGTGTGAGAGAGGGGATAGAGTGTCCCAGATACAGGAGTGTGAGAGAGGGGTTAGAATGTCCCAGATGCAGGAGTGTGAGAGAGAGGTTAGAGTGTCCCAGATACACGAGTGTGAGAGAGGGGTTAGAGTGTCCCAGATACAGGAGTGTGAGAGAGGGGATAGAGTGTCCCAGATACAGGAGTGTGAGAGAGGGGTTAGAGTGTCCCAGATGCAGGAGTGTGAGAGAGAGGTTAGAGTGTCCCAGATACACGAGTGTGAGAGAGGGGTTAGAGTGTCCCAGATACAGGAGTGTGAGAGAGGGGATAGAGTGTCCCAGATACAGGAGTGTGAGAGAGGGGATAGAGTGTCTCAGATACAGGAGTGTGAGAGAGGGGATAGAGTGTCCCAGATACAGGAGTGTGAGAGAGGGGTTAGAGTGTCCCAGATACAGGAGTGTGAGAGAGGGGTTCGAGTGTCCCAGATACAGGAGTGTGTGAGAGGGGATAGAGTGTCCCAGATACAGGAGTGTGAGAGAGGGGATAGAGTGTCCCAGATACAGGAGTGTGAGAGAGGGGTTAGAGTGTCCCAGATACAGGAGTGTGAGAGAGGGGTTAGAGTGTCCCAGATACAGGAGTGGGAGAGAGGGGATAGAGTGTCCCAGATACAGGAGTGTGAGAGAGGGGTTAGAGTGTCCCAGATACAGGAGTGTGAGACAGGGGATAGAGTGTCCCAGATACAGGAGTGTGAGAGAGGGGTTAGAGTGTCCCAGATACAGGAGTGTGAGAGAGGGGTTAGAGTGTCCCAGATACAGGAGTGTGAGAGAGGGGTTAGAGTGTCCCAGATACAGGAGTGTGAGACAGGGGATAGAGTGTCCCAGATACAGGAGTGTGAGAGAGGGGTTAGAGTGTCCCAGATACAGGAGTGTGAGAGAGGGGTTAGAGTGTCCCAGATACAGGAGTGTGAGAGAGGGGTTAGAGTGTCCCAGATACAGGAGTGTGAGAGAGGGGTTAGAGTGTCCCAGATACAGGAGTGTGAGAGAGGGGTTAGAGTGTCCCAGATACAGGAGTGTGAGAGAGGGGTTAGAGTGTCCCAGATACAGGAGTGTGAGAGAGGGGTTAGAGTGTCCCAGATACAGGAGTGTGAGAGAGGGGTTAGAGTGTCCCAGATACAGGAGTGTGAGACAGGGGATAGAGTGTCCCAGATACAGGAGTGTGAGAGAGGGGTTAGAGTGTCCCAGATACAGGAGTGTGAGAGAGGGGTTAGAGTGTCCCAGATACAGGAGTGTGAGAGAGGGGTTAGAGTGTCCCAGATACAGGAGTGTGAGAGAGGGGTTAGAGTGTCCCAGATACAGGAGTGTGAGAGAGGGGTTAGAGTGTCCCAGATACAGGAGTGTGAGAGAGAGGATAGAGTGTCCCAGATACAGGAGTGTGAGAGAGGGGATAGAGTGTCCCAGATACAGGAGTGTGAGAGAGGGGTTAGAGTGTCCCAGATACAGGAGTGTGAGAGAGAGGATAGAGTGTCCCAGATACAGGAGTGTGAGAGAGGGGAGAGAGTGTCCCAGATACAGGAGTGTGAGAGAGGGGATAGAGTGTCCCAGATACAGGAGTGTGAGAGAGGGGTTAGAGTGTCTCAGATACAGGAGTGTGAGAGAGGGGATAGAGTGTCCCAGATACAGGAGTGTGAGAGAGGGGTTAGAGTGTCCCAGATACAGGAGTGTGAGAGAGGGGTTAGAGTGTCCCAGATACAGGAGTGTGAGAGAGGGGTTAGAGTGTCCCAGATACAGGAGTGTGAGAGAGGGGTTAGAGTGTCCCAGATACAGGAGTGTGAGAGAGGGGTTAGAGTGTCCCAGATACAGGAGTGTGAGAGAGGGGATAGAGTGTCCCAGATACAGGAGTGTGAGAGAGCGGATAGAGTGTCCCAGATACAGGATTGGGAGAGAGGGGATAGAGTGTCCCAGATACAGGAGTGTGAGAGAGGGGATAGAGTGTCCCAGATACAGGAGTGTGAGAGAGGGGATAGAGTGTCCCAGATACAGGAGTGTGAGAGAGGGGATAGAGTGTCCCAGATACAGGAGTGTGAGAGAGGGGATAGAGTGTCCCAGATACAGGAGTGTGAGAGAGGGGATAGAGTGTCCCAGATACAGGAGTGTGAGAGAGGGGTTAGAGTGTCCCAGATACAGGAGTGTGAGAGAGGGGTTAGAGTGTCCCAGATACAGGAGTGTGAGAGAGGGGATAGAGTGTCCCAGATACAGGAGTGTGAGAGAGGGGTTAGAGTGTCCCAGATACAGGAGTGTGAGAGAGGGGATAGAGTGTCCCAGATACAGGAGTGTGAGAGAGGGGATAGAGTGTCCCAGATACACGAGTGTGAGAGAGGGGTTAGAGTGTCCCAGATACAGGAGTGTGAGAGAGGGGTTAGAGTGTCCCAGATACAGGAGTGTGAGAGAGGGGTTAGAGTGTCCCAGATACAGGAGTGTGAGAGAGGGGTTAGAGTGTCCCAGATACAGGAGTGTGAGAGAGGGGATCGAGTGTCCCAGATACAGGAGTGTGAGAGAGGGGTTAGAGTGTCCCAGATACAGGACTGTGAGAGAGGGGTTAGAGTGTCCCAGATACAGGAGTGTGAGAGAGGGGTTAGAGTGTCCCAGATACAGGAGTGTGAGAGAGGGGTTAGAGTGTCCCAGATACAGGAGTGTGAGAGAGGGGTTAGAGTGTCCCAGATACAGGAGTGTGAGAGAGGGGTTAGAGTGTCCCAGATACAGGAGTGTGAGAGAGGGGTTAGAGTGTCCCAGATACAGGAGTGTGAGAGAGGAGTTAGAGTGTCCCAGATACAGGAGTGTGAGAGAGGGGTTAGAGTGTCCCAGATACAGGAGTGTGAGAGAGGGGTTAGAGTGTCCCAGATACAGGAGTGTGGGAGAGGGGTTCGAGTGTCCCAGATACAGGAGTGTGAGAGAGGGGTTAGAGTGTCCCAGATACAGGAGTGTGAGAGAGGGGATAGAGTGTCCCAGATACAGGAGTGTGAGAGAGGGGATAGAGTGTCCCAGATACAGGAGTGTGAGAGAGGGGATAGAGTGTCCCAGATACAGGAGTGTGAGAGAGGGGTTCGAGTGTCCCAGATACAGGAGTGTGAGAGAGGGGTTAGAGTGTCCCAGATACAGGAGTGGGAGAGAGGGGATAGAGTGTCCCAGATACAGGAGTGTGAGAGAGGGGATAGAGTGTCCCAGATACAGGAGTGTGAGAGAGGGGTTAGAGTGTCCCAGATACAGGAGTGTGAGAGAGGGGTTAGAGTGTCCCAGATACAGGAGTGTGAGAGAGGGGTTAGAGTGTCCCAGATACAGGAGTGTGAGAGAGGGGTTAGAGTGTCCCAGATACAGGAGTGTGAGAGAGGGGTTAGAGTGTCCCAGATACAGGAGTGTGAGAGAGGGGATAGAGTGTCGCAGATACAGGAGTGTGAGAGAGGGGTTAGAGTGTCCCAGATACAGGAGTGTGAGAGAGGGGATAGAGTGTCGCAGATACAGGAGTGTGAGAGAGGGGATAGAGTGTCCCAGATACAGGAGTGTGAGAGAGGGGAGAGAGTGTCCCAGATACAGGAGTGTGAGAGAGGGGTTAGAGTGTCTCAGATACAGGAGTGTGAGAGAGGGGGTAGAGTGTCCCAGATACAGGAGTGTGAGAGAGGGGTTAGAGTGTCCCAGATACAGGAGTGTGAGAGAGGGGTTAGAGTGTCCCAGATACAGGAGTGTGAGAGAGGGGTTAGAGTGTCCCAGATACAGGAGTGTGAGAGAGGGGATAGAGTGTCCCAGATACAGGAGTGTGAGAGAGGAGTTAGAGTGTCCCAGATACAGGAGTGTGAGAGAGGGATTAGAGTGTCCCAGATACAGGAGTGTGAGAGAGGGGTTAGAGTGTCTCAGATACAGGAGTGTGAGAGAGGAGTTAGAGTGTCCCAGATACAGGAGTGTGAGAGAGGGGTTAGAGTGTCTCAGATACAGGAGTGTGAGAGAGGAGTTAGAGTGTCCCAGATACAGGAGTGTGAGAGAGGGGTTAGAGTGTCTCAGATACAGGAGTGTGAGAGAGGGGTTAGAGTGTCCCAGATACAGGAGTGTGAGAGAGGGGTTAGAGTGTCCCAGATACAGGAGTGTGAGTGAGGGGTTAAAGTGTCCCAGATACAGGAGTGTGAGAGAGGGGTTAGAGTGTCCCAGATACAGGAGTGTGAGAGAGGGGTTAGAGTGTCCCAGATACAGGAGTGTGAGAGGGGATAGAGTGTCCCAGATACAGGAGTGTGAGAGAGGGGTGAGAGTGTCCCAGATACAGGAGTGTGAGAGAGGGGTTAGAGTGTCCCAGATACAGGAGTGTGAGAGAGGGGATAGAGTGTCCCAGATACAGGAGTGTGAGAGGGGATAGAGTGTCCCAGATACAGGAGTGTGAGAGAGGGGATAGAGTGTCCGAGATACAGGAGTGTGAGAGAGGGGTTAGAGTGTCCCAGATACAGGAGTGTGAGAGAGGGGATAGAGTGTCCCAGATACAGGAGTGTGAGAGGGGATAGAGTGTCCCAGATACAGGAGTGTGAGAGAGGGGATAGAGTGTCCCAGATACAGGAGTGAGAGAGAGGGGAGAGAGTGTCCCAGATACAGGAGTGTGAGAGAGGGGTTAGAGTGTCCCAGATACAGGAGTGTGAGAGAGGGGTTAGAGTGTCCCAGATACAGGAGTGTGAGAGAGGAGTTAGAGTGTCCCAGATACAGGAGTGTGAGAGAGGGGATAGAGTGTCCCAGATTCAGGAGTGTGAGAGAGGGGTTAGAGTGTCCCAGATACAGGAGTGTGAGAGAGGGGTTAGAGTGTCCCAGATACAGGAGTGTGAGAGAGGGGTTAGAGTGTCCCAGATACAGGAGTGTGAGAGAGGAGTTAGAGTGTCCCAGATACAGGAGTGTGAGAGAGGGGATAGAGTGTCCCAGATTCAGGAGTGTGAGAGAGGGGTTAGAGTGTCCCAGATACAGGAGTGTGAGAGAGGGGATAGAGTGTCCCAGATTCAGGAGTGTGAGAGAGGGGTTAGAGTGTCCCAGATACAGGAGTGTGAGAGAGGGGATAGAGTGTCCCAGATTCAGGAGTGTGAGAGAGGGGATAGAGTGTCCCAGATTCAGGAGTGTGAGAGAGGGGTTAGAGTGTCCCAGATACAGGAGTGTGAGAGAGGGGATAGAGTGTCCCAGATTCAGGAGTGTGAGAGAGGGGTTAGAGTGTCGCAGATACAGGAGTGTGAGAGAGGGGATAGAGTGTCCCAGATACAGGAGTGTGAGAGAGGGGATAGAGTGTCCCAGATACAGGAGTGTGAGAGAGGGGATAGAGTGTCCCAGATACAGGAGTGTGAGAGAGGGGATAGAGTGTCCCAGATACAGGAGTGTGAGAGAGGGGATAGAGTGTCCCAGATACAGGAGTGTGAGAGAGGGGTTAGAGTGTCCAAGATACAGGAATGTGAGAGAGGGGATAGAGTGTCCCAGATACAGGAGTGTAAGAGAGGGGATAGAGTGTCCCAGATACAGGAGTGTGAGAGAGGGGATAGAGTGTCCCAGATACAGGAGTGTGAGAGAGGGGTTGGAGTGTCCCAGATACAGGAGTGTGAGAGATCAGTTCGAGTGTCCCAGATACAGGAGTGTGAGAGAGGGGTTAGAGTGTCCCAGATACAGGAGTATGAGAGAGGGGATAGAGTGTCCCAGATACAGGAGTGTGAGAGAGGGGTTAGAGTGTCCCAGATACAGGAGTGTGAGAGAGGGGATAGAGTGTCCCAGATACAGGAGTGTGAGAGAGGGGTTAGAGTGTCCCAGACACAGGAGTGTGAGAGAGGGGTTAGTGTGTCCCAGATACAGGAGTGTGAGAGGGGTTAGAGTGTCCCAGATACAGGAGTGTGAGAGAGGGGATAGAGTGTCCCAGATACAGGAGTGCGAGGGAGAGGTTAGAGTGTCCCAGATACAGGAGTGTGAGAGAGGGGTTAGAGTGTCCCAGATACAGGAGTATGAGAGAGGGGATAGAGTGTCCCAGATACAGGAGTGTGAGAGAGGGGTTAGAGTGTCCCAGATACAGGAGTGTGAGAGAGGGGATAGAGTGTCCCAGATACAGGAGTGTGAGAGAGGGGTTAGAGTGTCCCAGACACAGGAGTGTGAGAGAGGGGATAGAGTGTCCCAGATACAGGAGTGGAGAGAGGGGTTAGTGTGTCCCAGATACAGGAGTGTGAGAGGGGTTAGAGTGTCCCAGATACAGGAGTGTGAGAGAGGGGATAGAGTGTCCCAGATACAGGAGTGTGAGAGAGGGGATAGAGTGTCCCAGATACAGGAGTGGAGAGAGGGGTTAGTGTGTCCCAGATACAGGAGTGTGAGAGAGGGGATAGAGTGTCCCAGATACAGGAGTGCGAGGGAGAGGTTAGAGTGTCCCAGATACAGGAGTGTGAGAGAGGGGATAGAGTGTCCCAGATACAGGAGTGTGAGAGAGGGGATGGAGTGTCCCAGATACAGGAGTGTGAGAGAGGGGTTAGAGTGTCCCAGATACAGGAGTGTGAGAGAGGGGTTAGAGTGTCCCAGATACAGGAGTGTGAGAGAGGGGTTAGAGTGTCCCAGATACAGGAGTGTGAGAGAGGGGTTAGAGTGTCCCAGATACAGGAGTGTGAGAGAGGGGTTAGAGTGTCCCAGATACAGGAGTGTGAGAGAGGGGATAGAGTGTCCCAGATACAGGAGTGTGAGAGAGGGGTTAGAGTGTCCCAGATACAGGAGTGTGAGAGAGGGGATAGAGTGTCCCAGATACAGGAGTGTGAGAGAGGGGTTAGAGTGTCCCAGATACAGGAGTGTGAGTGAGGGGATAGAGTGTCCCAGATACAGGAGTGTGAGAGAGGGGTTAGTGTGTCCCAGATACAGGAGTGTGAGAGAGGGGTTAGAGTGTCCCAGATACAGGAGTGTGAGAGAGGGGTTAGTGTGTCCCAGATACAGGAGTGTGAGAGAGGGGTTAGAGTGTCCCAGATACAGGAGTGTGAGTGAGGGGATAGAGTGTCCCAGATACAGGAGTGTGAGAGAGGGGTTAGTGTGTCCCAGATACAGGAGTGTGAGAGAGGGGTTAGAGTGTCCCAGATACAGGAGTGTGAGAGAGGGTTTAGAGTGTCCCAGATACAGGAGTGTGAGAGAGGGGATAGAGTGTCCCAGATACAGGAGTGTGAGAGAGGGGATGGAGTGTCCCAGATACAGGAGTGTGAGAGAGGGGATAGAGTGTCCCAGATACAGGAGTGTGAGAGAGGGGTTAGAGTGTCCCAGATACAGGAGTGTGAGAGAGGGGTTAGAGTGTCCCAGATACAGGAGTGTGAGAGAGGGGATAGAGTGTCCCAGATACAGGAGTGTGAGAGAGGGGTTAGAGTGTCCCAGATACAGGAGTGTGAGAGAGGGGATAGAGTGTCCCAGATACAGGAGTGTGAGAGAGGGGATAGAGTGTCCCAGATACAGGAGTGTGAGAGAGGGGATAGAGTGTCCCAGATACAGGAGTGTGAGAGAGGGGTTAGAGTGTCCCAGATACAGGAGTGTGAGAGAGGGGATAGAGTGTCCCAGATACAGGAGTGTGAGAGAGGGGATAGAGTGTCCCAGATACAGGAGTGTGAGTGAGGGGATAGAGTGTCCCAGATACAGGAGTGTGAGAGAGGAGTTAGAGTGTCCCAGATACAGGAGTGTGAGAGAGGGGTTAGAGTGTCCCAGATACAGGATTGGGAGAGAGGGGATAGAGTGTCCCAGATACAGGAGTGTGAGAGAGGGGTTAGAGTGTCCCAGATACACGAGTGTGAGAGAGGGGTTAGAGTGTCCCCGATACAGGAGTGTGAGAGAGGGGATAGAGTGTCCCAGATACAGGAGTGTGAGAGAGGGGATAGAGTGTCCCAGATACAGGAGTGTGAGTGAGGGGATAGAGTGTCCCAGATACAGGAGTGTGAGAGAGGAGTTAGAGTGTCCCAGATACAGGAGTGTGAGAGAGGGGTTAGAGTGTCCCAGATACAGGATTGGGAGAGAGGGGATAGAGTGTCCCAGATACAGGAGTGTGAGAGAGGGGTTAGAGTGTCCCAGATACACGAGTGTGAGAGAGGGGTTAGAGTGTCCCCGATACAGGAGTGTGAGAGAGGGGATAGAGTGTCCCAGATACAGGAGTGTGAGAGAGGGGATAGAGTGTCCCAGATACAGGAGTGTGAGAGAGGAGTTAGAGTGTCCCAGATACAGGAGTGTGAGAGAGGGGTTAGAGTGTCCCAGATACAGGATTGGGAGAGAGGGGATAGAGTGTCCCAGATACAGGAGTGTGAGAGAGGGGTTAGAGTGTCCCAGATACAGGAGTGTGAGAGAGGGGATAGAGTGTCCCAGATACAGGAGTGTGAGAGAGGGGATAGAGTGTCCCAGATACAGGAGTGTGAGAGAGGGGATAGAGTGTCCCAGATACAGGAGTGTGAGAGAGGGGATAGAGTGTCCCAGATACAGGAGTGTGAGAGAGGGGATAGAGTGTCCCAGATACAGGAGTGTGAGAGAGGGATAGAGTGTCCCAGATACACGAGTGTGAGAGAGGGGTTAGAGTGTCCCAGATGCAGGAGTGTGAGAGAGGGGTTAGAGTGTCCCAGATACAGGAGTGTGAGAGAGGGATAGAGTGTCCCAGATACAGGAGTGTGAGAGAGGGGTTAGAGTGTCCCAGATACAGGAGTGTGAGAGAGGGGTTAGAGTGTCCCAGATACAGGAGTGTGAGAGAGGGGATAGAGTGTCCCAGATACAGGAGTGTGAGAGAGCGGATAGAGTGTCCCAGATACAGGATTGGGAGAGAGGGGATAGAGTGTCCCAGATACAGGAGTGTGAGAGAGGGGATAGAGTGTCCCAGATACAGGAGTGTGAGAGAAGGGATAGAGTGTCCCAGATACAGGAGTGTGAGAGAGGGGTTAGAGTGTCCCAGATACAGGAGTGTGAGAGAGGGGTTAGAGTGTCCCAGATACAGGAGTGTGAGAGAGGGGTTCGAGTGTCCCAGATACAGGAGTGTGAGAGAGGGGTTAGAGTGTCCCAGATACAGCAGTGTGAGAGAGGGGTTAGAGTGTCCCAGATACAGGAGTGTGAGAGAGGGGTTAGAGTGTCCCAGATACAGGAGTGGGAGAGAGGGGATAGAGTGTCCCAGATACAGGAGTGTGAGAGAGGGGATAGAGTGTCCCAGATACAGGAGTGTGAGAGAGGGGTTAGAGTGTCCCAGATACAGGAGTGTGAGAGAGAGGATAGAGTGTCCCAGATACAGGAGTGTGAGAGAGGGGATAGAGTGTCCCAGATACAGGAGTGTGAGAGAGGGGATAGAGTGTCCCAGATACAGGAGTGTGAGAGAGGGGATAGAGTGTCCCAGATACAGGAGTGTGAGAGAGGGGATAGAGTGTCCCAGATACAGGAGTGTGAGAGAGGGGATAGAGTGTCCCAGATACAGGAGTGTGAGAGAGGGGTTAGAGTGTCCCAGATACAGGAGTGTGAGAGAGGAGTTAGAGTGTCCCAGATACAGGAGTGTGAGAGAGGGGATAGAGTGTCCCAGATACAGGAGTGTGAGAGAGGGGTTAGAGTGTCTCAGATACAGGAGTGTGAGAGAGGGGTTAGAGTGTCCCAGATACAGGAGTGTGAGAGAGGGGATAGAGTGTCCCAGATACAGGAGTGTGAGAGAGGGGTTAGAGTGTCCCAGATACAGGAGTGTGAGAGAGGGGATAGAGTGTCCCAGATACAGGAGTGTGAGAGAGGGGTTAGAGTGTCCCAGATACAGGAGTGTGAGAGAGGGGATAGAGTGTCCCAGATACAGGAGTGTGAGAGAGGAGTTAGAGTGTCCCAGATACAGGAGTGTGAGAGAGGGATTAGAGTGTCCCAGATACAGGAGTGTGAGAGAGGGGTTAGAGTGTCCCAGATACAGGAGTGTGAGAGAGGGGTTAGAGTGTCCCAGATACAGGAGTGTGAGAGAGGGGTTAGAGTGTCCCAGATACAGGAGTGTGAGAGAGGGGTTAGAGTGTCTCAGATACAGGAGTGTGAGAGAGGGGTTCGAGTGTCCCAGATACAGGAGTGTGAGAGAGGGGTTAGAGTGTCTCAGATACAGGAGTGTGAGAGGGGGGTGAGAGTGTCCCAGATACAGGAGTGTGAGAGAGGGGTTAGAGTGTCCCAGATACAGGAGTGTGAGAGAGGGGTTAGAGTGTCCCAGATACAGGAGTGTGAGAGAGGTGATAGAGTGTCCCAGATACAGGAGTGTGAGAGAGGGGTTAGAGTGTCCCAGATACAGGAGTGTGAGAGAGGGGTGAGAGTGTCCCAGATACAGGAGTGTGAGAGAGGGGTTAGAGTGTCCCAGATACAGGAGTGTGAGAGAGGGGATAGAGTGTCCCAGAGACAGGAGTGTGAGAGAGCGGATAGAGTGTCCCAGATACAGGATTGGGAGAGAGGGGATAGAGTGTCCCAGATACAGGAGTGTGAGAGAGGGGTTAGAGTGTCCCAGATACAGCAGTGTGAGAGAGGGGTTAGAGTGTCCCAGATACAGGAGTGTGAGAGAGGGGTTAGAGTGTCCCAGATACAGGAGTGTGAGAGAGGGGTTAGAGTGTCCCAGATACAGGAGTGTGAGAGAGGAGTTAGAATGTCCCAGATAGAGGAGTGTGAGAGAGGGGTTAGAGTGTCCCAGATACAGGAGTGTGAGAGAGGGGATAGAGTGTCCCAGATACAGGAGTGTGAGAGAGGAGTTAGAGTGTCCCAGATACAGGAGTGTGAGAGAGGGATTAGAGTGTCCCAGATACAGGAGTGTGAGAGAGGGGTTAGAGTGTCCCAGATACAGGAGTGTGAGAGAGGGGTTAGAGTGTCCCAGATACAGGAGTGTGAGAGAGGAGTTAGAGTGTCCCAGATACAGGAGTGTGAGAGAGGGGTTAGAGTGTCTCAGATACAGGAGTGTGAGAGAGGGGTTAGAGTGTCCCAGATACAGGAGTGTGAGAGAGGGGTTAGAGTGTCCCAGATACAGGAGTGTGAGAGAGGGGTTAGAGTGTCCCAGATACAGGAGTGTGAGAGAGGGGTTAAAGTGTCCCAGATACAGGAGTGTGAGACAGGGGTTAGAGTGTCCCAGATACAGGAGTGTGAGAGAGGGGATAGAGTGTCCCAGATACAGGAGTGTGAGAGGGGATAGAGTGT
Source organism: Heptranchias perlo (assembly GCF_035084215.1). Taxonomy (NCBI): domain Eukaryota; kingdom Metazoa; phylum Chordata; class Chondrichthyes; order Hexanchiformes; family Hexanchidae; genus Heptranchias; species Heptranchias perlo. The sequence goes on along the minus strand of NW_027138870.1, from coordinate 509,893 downwards.
CCCAGATACAGGAGTGTGAGAGAGGGATAGAGTGTCCCAGATACAGGAGTGTGAGAGAGGGGTTCGAGTGTCCCAGATACAGGAGTGTGAGAGAGGGGTTAAAGTGTCCCAGATACAGGAGTGTGAGACAGGGGTTAGAGTGTCCCAGATACAGGAGTGTGAGAGAGGGGATAGAGTGTCCCAGATACAGGAGTGTGAGAGGGGATAGAGTGTCCCAGATACAGGAGTGTGAGAGAGGGGTGAGAGTGTCCCAGATACAGGAGTGTGAGTGAGGGGTTAGAGTGTCCCAGATACAGGAGTGTGAGAGAGGGGATAGAGTGTCCCAGATACAGGAGTGTGAGAGAGGGGATAGAGTGTCCCAGATACAGGAGTGTGAGAGAGGGGTTAGAGTGTCCAAGATACAGGAGTGTGAGAGAGGGGATAGAGTGTCCCAGATACAGGAGTGTGAGAGAGGGGATAGAGTGTCCCAGATACAGGAGTGTGAGAGAGCGGATAGAGTGTCCCAGATACAGGATTGGGAGAGAGGGGATAGAGTGTCCCAGATACAGGAGTGTGAGAGAGGGGTTAGAGTGTCCCAGATACAGGAGTGGGAGAGAGGGGTTAGAGTGTCCCAGATACAGGAGTGTGAGAGAGGGGATAGAGTGTCCCAGATACAGGAGTGTGAGAGATGGGTTCGAGTGTCCCAGATACAGGAGTGTGAGAGAGGGGTTAGAGTGTCCCAGATACAGGAGTGTGAGAGAGGGGTTAGAGTGTCCCAGATACAGGAGTGTGAGAGAGGGGTTAGAGTGTCCCAGATACAGGAGTGTGAGAGAGGGGATAGAGTGTCCCAGATACAGGAGTGTGAGAGAGGGGATAGAGTGTCCCAGATACAGGAGTGTGAGAGAGGGGTTAGAGTGTCCAAGATACAGGAGTGTGAGAGAGGGGATAGAGTGTCCCAGATACAGGAGTGTGAGAGAGGGGATAGAGTGTCCCAGATACAGGAGTGTGAGAGAGGGGTTAGAGTGTCCCAGATACAGGAGTGTGTGAGAGGGGTTAGAGTGTCCCAGATACAGGAGTGTGAGAGAGGGGTTAGAGTGTCCCAGATACAGGAGTGTGAGAGAGGGGATAGAGTGTCCCAGATACAGGAGTGTGAGAGAGGGGATAGAGTGTCCCAGATACTGGAGTGTGAGAGAGGGGTTAGAGTGTCCCAGATACAGGAGTGTGAGAGAGGGGTTAGAGTGTCCCAGATACAGGAGTGTGAGAGAGGGGTTTAGAGTGTCCCAGATACAGGAGTGTGAGAGAGGGGATAGAGTGTCCCAGATACAGGAGTGTGAGAGAGGGGTTAGAGTGTCCCAGATACAGGAGTGTGAGAGAGGGGTTAGTGTGTCCCAGATACAGGAGTGTGAGAGAGGGGATAGAGTGTCCCAGATACAGGAGTGTGAGAGAGGGGATAGAGTGTCCCAGATACAGGAGTGTGAGAGAGGGGTTAGAGTGTCCCAGATACAGGAGTGTGAGAGAGGGGATAGAGTGTCCCAGATACAGGAGTGTGAGAGAGGGGATAGAGTGTCCCAGATACAGGAGTGTGAGAGAGGGGTTCGAGTGTCCCAGATACAGGAGTGTGAGAGAGGGGTTAGAGTGTCCCAGATACAGGAGTGTGAGAGAGGGGTTAGAGTGTCCCAGATACAGGAGTGTGAGAGAGGGGATAGAGTGTCCCAGATACAGGAGTGTGAGAGAGGGGATAGAGTGTCCCAGATACAGGAGTGTGAGAGAGGGGTTAGAGTGTCCCAGATACAGGAGTGTGAGAGAGAGGATAGAGTGTCCCAGATACAGGAGTGTGAGAGAGGGGAGAGAGTGTCCCAGATACAGGAGTGTGAGAGAGGGGTTAGAGTGTCTCAGATACAGGAGTGTGAGAGAGGGGGTAGAGTGTCCCAGATACAGGAGTGTGAGAGAGGGGTTAGAGTGTCCCAGATACAGGAGTGTGAGAGAGGGGATAGAGTGTCCCAGATACAGGAGTGTGAGAGAGGGGTTAGAGTGTCCCAGATACAGGAGTGTGAGAGAGGGGTTAGAGTGTCCCAGATACAGGAGTGGGAGAGAGGGGATAGAGTGTCCCAGATACAGGAGTGTGAGAGAGGGGATAGAGTGTCCCAGATACAGGAGTGTGAGAGAGGGGATAGAGTGTCCCAGATACAGGAGTGTGAGAGAGGGGTTAGAGTGTCCCAGATACAGGAGTGTGAGAGAGGGGATAGAGTGTCCCAGATACAGGAGTGTGAGAGAGGGGATAGAGTGTCCCAGATACAGGAGTGTGAGAGAGGGGTTAGAGTGTCCCAGATACAGGAGTGTGAGAGAGGGGTTAGAGTGTCCCAGATACAGGAGTGTGAGAGAGGGGATAGAGTGTCCCAGATACAGGAGTGTGAGAGAGGGGTTAGAGTGTCCCAGATACAGGAGTGTGAGAGAGGGGATAGAGTGTCCCAGATACAGGAGTGTGAGAGAGGGGTTAGAGTGTCCCAGATACAGGAGTGGGAGAGAGGGGATAGAGTGTCCCAGATACAGGAGTGTGAGAGAGGGGATAGAGTGTCCCAGATACAGGAGTGTGAGAGAGGGGATAGAGTGTCCCAGATACAGGAGTGTGAGAGAGGGGTTAGAGTGTCCCAGATACAGGAGTGTGAGAGAGAGGATAGAGTGTCCCAGATACAGGAGTGTGAGAGAGGGGAGAGAGTGTCCCAGATACAGGAGTGTGAGAGAGGGGTTAGAGTGTCTCAGATACAGGAGTGTGAGAGAGGGGGTAGAGTGTCCCAGATACAGGAGTGTGAGAGAGGGGTTAGAGTGTCCCAGATACAGGAGTGTGAGAGAGGGGATAGAGTGTCCCAGATACAGGAGTGTGAGAGAGGGGTTAGAGTGTCCCAGATACAGGAGTGTGAGAGAGGGGTTAGAGTGTCCCAGATACAGGAGTGTGAGAGAGGGGTTAGAGTGTCCCAGATACAGGAGTGTGAGAGAGGGGTCAGAGTGTCCCAGATACAGGAGTGTGAGAGAGGGGATAGAGTGTCCCAGATACAGGAGTGTGAGAGAGGAGTTAGAGTGTCCCAGATACAGGAGTGTGAGAGAGGGGATAGAGTGTCCCAGATACAGGAGTGTGAGAGAGGGGTTAGAGTGTCCCAGATACAGGAGTGTGAGAGAGGGGATAGAGTGTCCCAGATACAGGAGTGTGAGAGAGGGGTTAGAGTGTCCCAGATACAGGAGTGTGAGAGAGGAGTTAGAGTGTCCCAGATACAGGAGTGTGAGAGAGGAGTTAGAGTGTCCCAGATACAGGAGTGTGAGAGAGGGGTTAGAGTGTCCCAGATACAGGAGTGGGAGAGAGGGGATAGAGTGTCCCAGATACAGGAGTGTGAGAGAGGGGTTAGAGTGTCCCAGATACAGGAGTGTGAGAGAGGGGTTAGAGTCTCCCAGATACAGGAGTGTGAGAGAGGGGTTAGAGTGTCCCAGATACAGGAGTGTGAGAGAGGGGTTAGAGTGTCCCAGATACAGGAGTGTGAGAGAGGGGATAGAGTGTCCCAGATACAGGAGTGTGAGAGAGGGGTTAGAGTGTCCCAGATTCAGGAGTGTGAGAGAGGGGTTAGAGTGTCCCAGATACAGGAGTGTGAGAGAGGGGTTAGAGTGTCGCAGATACAGGAGTGTGAGAGAGGGGATAGAGTGTCCCAGATACAGGAGTGTGAGAGAGGGGATAGAGTGTCGCAGATACAGGAGTGTGAGAGAGGGGATAGAGTGTCCCAGATACAGGAGTGTGAGAGAGGGGTTAGAGTGTCCCAGATACAGGAGTGTGAGAGAGGGGTTAGAGTGTCCCAGATACAGGAGTGTGAGAGAGGGGTTAGAGTGTCCCAGATACAGGAGTGTGAGAGAGGGGTTAGAGTGTCCCAGATACAGGAGTGTGAGAGAGGGGTTAGAGTGTCCCAGATACAGGAGTGTGAGAGAGGGGATGGAGTGTCCCAGATACAGGAGTGTGAGAGAGGGGATAGAGTGTCCCAGATACAGGAGTGCGAGAGAGGGGTTAGAGTATCCCAGATACAGGAGTGTGAGAGAGGGGTTAGAGTGTCCCAGATACAGGAGTGTGAGAGAGGGGTTAGAGTGTCCCAGATACAGGAGTGTGAGAGAGGGGTTAGAGTGTCCCAGATACAGGAGTGTGAGAGAGTGGATGGAGTGTCCCAGATACAGGAGTGTGAGAGAGGGGTTAGAGTGTCCCAGATACAGGAGTGTGAGAGAGGGGATAGAGTGTCCCAGATACAGGAGTGTGAGAGAGGGGATAGAGTGTCCCAGATACAGGAGTGTGAGAGAGGGGATAGAGTGTCCCAGATACAGGAGTGTGAGAGAGGGGATAGAGTGTCCTAGATACAGGAGTGTGAGAGAGGGGATAGAGTGTCCCAGATACAGGAGTGTGAGAGAGGGGATAGAGTGTCCCAGATACAGGAGTGTGAGAGAGGGGATAGAGTGTCCCAGATACAGGAGTGTGAGAGAGGGGATAGAGTGTCCCAGATACAGGAGTGTGAGAGAGGAGATAGAGTGTCCCAGATACAGGAGTGTGAGAGAGGGGATCGAGTGTCCCAGATACAGGAGTGTGAGAGAGGGGATAGAGTGTCCCAGATACAGGAGTGTGAGAGAGGGGTTAGAGTGTCCCAGATACAGGAGTGTGAGAGAGGGGATAGAGTGTCCCAGATACAGGAGTGTGAGAGAGGGGTTAGAGTGTCCCAGATACAGGAGTGTGAGAGAGGGATTAGAGTGTCCCAGATACAGGAGTGTGAGAGAGGGGTTAGAGTGTCCCAGATGCAGGAGTGTGAGAGAGGGGTTAGAGTGTCCCAGATACAGGAGTGTGAGAGAGGGGTTAGAGTGTCCCAGATACAGGAGTGTGAGAGAGGGGTTAGAGTGTCCCAGATACAGGAGTGTGAGAGAGGGGTTAGAGTGTCCCAGATACAGGAGTGTGAGAGAGGGGTTAGAGTGTCCCAGATACAGGAGTGGGAGAGAGGGGATAGAGTGTCCCAGATACAGGAGTGTGAGAGAGGGGTTAGAGTGTCCCAGATACAGGAGTGTGAGAGAGGGGATAGAGTGTCCCAGATACAGGAGTGTGAGAGAGGGGTTAGAGTGTCCCAGATACAGGAGTGTGAGAGAGGGGTTAGAGTGTCCCAGATACAGGAGTGTGAGAGAGGGGTTAGAGTGTCCCAGATACAGGAGTGTGAGAGAGGGGATAGAGTGTCCCAGATACAGGAGTGTGAGAGGGGGGATAGAGTGTCCCAGATACAGGAATGTGAGAGAGGGGTTAGAGTGTCCCAGATACAGGAGTGTGAGAGAGGGGATAGAGTGTCCCAGATACAGGAGTGTGAGAGAGGGGTTAGAGTGTCCCAGATACAGGAGTGTGAGAGAGGGGATAGAGTGTCCCAGATACAGGAGTGTGAGAGAGGGGATAGAGTGTCCCAGATACAGGAATGTGAGAGAGGGGTTAGAGTGTCTCAGATACAGGAGTGTGAGAGAGGGGATAGAGTGTCCCAGATACAGGAGTGTGAGAGAGGGGATAGAGTGTCCCAGATACAGGAGTGTGAGAGAGGGGTTAGAGTGTCCCAGATACAGGAGTGTGAGAGAGGGGTTAGAGTGTCCCAGATACAGGAGTGTGAGAGAGGGGATAGAGTGTCCCAGATACAGGAGTGTGAGAGAGGGGATAGAGTGTCCCAGATACAGGAGTGTGAGAGAGGGGTTAGAGTGTCCCAGATACAGGAGTGTGAGAGAGGGGATAGAGTATCCCAGATACAGGAATGTGAGAGAGGGGATAGAGTGTCCCAGATACAGGAGTGTGAGAGAGGGGTTAGAGTGTCCCAGATACAGGAGTGTGAGAGAGGGGATAGAGTGTCCCAGATACAGGAGTGTGAGAGAGGGGTTAGAGTGTCTCAGATACAGGAGTGTGAGAGAGGGGTTAGAGTGTCCGAGATACACGAGTGTGAGAGAGGGGTTAGAGTGTCCCAGATACAGGAGTGTGAGAGAGGGGTTCGAGTGTCCCAGATACAGGAGTGTGAGAGAGGGGTTCGAGTGTCCCAGATACAGGAGTGTGAGAGAGGGGTTAGAGTGTCCCAGATACAGGAGTGTGAGAGAGGGGATAGAGTGTCCCAGATACAGGAGTGTGAGAGAGGGGTTAGAGTGTCCCAGATACAGGAGTGTGAGAGAGGGGTTAGAGTGTCCGAGATACACGAGTGTGAGAGAGGGGTTAGAGTGTCCCAGATACAGGAGTGTGAGAGAGGGGTTAGAGTGTCCCAGATACAGGAGTGGGAGAGAGGGGATAGAGTGTCCCAGATACAGGAGTGGGAGAGAGGGGATAGAGTGTCCCAGATACAGGAGTGTGAGAGAGGGATTAGAGTGTCTCAGATACAGGAGTGTGAGAGAGGGGTTAGAGTATCCCAGATACAGGAGTGTGAGAGAGGGGATAGAGTGTCCCAGATACAGGAGTGTGAGAGAGGGGTTAGAGTGTCCCAGATACAGGAGTGAGAGAGAGGGGATAGAGTGTCCCAGATACAGGAGTGTGAGAGAGGGGATAGAGTGTCCCAGATACAGGAGTGTGAGAGAGGGGTTAGAGTGTCCCAGATACAGGAGTGTGAGAGAGGGGATAGAGTGTCCCAGATACAGGAGTGTGAGAGAGGGGATAGAGTGTCCCAGATACAGGAGTGTGAGAGAGGGGATAGAGTGTCCCAGATACAGGAGTGTGAGAGAGGGGATGGAGTGTCCCAGATACAGGAGTGTGAGAGAGGGGTTAGAGTGTCCCAGATACAGGAGTGTGAGAGAGGGGTTAGAGTGTCCCAGATACAGGAGTGTGAGAGAGGGGTTAGAGTGTCCCAGATACAGGAGTGTGAGAGAGGGGTTAGAGTGTCCCAGATACAGGAGTGTGAGAGAGGGGTGAGAGTGTCCCAGATACAGGAGTGTGAGAGAGGGGATAGAGTGTCCCAGATACAGGAGTGTGAGAGAGGGGATCGAGTGTCCCAGATACAGGAGTGTGAGAGAGGGGTTAGAGTGTCCCAGATACAGGAGTGTGAGAGAGGGGATAGAGTGTCCCAGATACAGGAGTGTGAGAGAGGGGTTAGAGTGTCCCAGATACAGGAGTGTGAGAGAGGGGTTAGAGTGTCCCAGATACAGGAGTGTGAGAGAGGGGTGAGAGTGTCCCAGATACAGGAGTGTGAGAGAGGGGATCGAGTGTCCCAGATACAGGAGTGTGAGAGAGGGGATAGAGTGTCCCAGATACAGGATTGGGAGAGAGGGATAGAGTGTCCCAGATACAGGAGTGTGAGAGAGGTGATAGATTGTCCCAGATACAGGAGTGTGAGAGAGGGGTTAGAGTGTCCCAGATACAGGAGTGTGAGAGAGGGGTGAGAGTGTCCCAGATACAGGAGTGTGAGAGAGAGGATAGAGTGTCCCAGATACAGGAGTGTGAGAGAGGGGATAGATTGTCCCAGATACAGGAGTGTGAGAGAGGGGATAGAGTGTCTCAGATACAGGAGTGGGAGAGAGGGGTTAGAGTGTCCCAGATACAGGAGTGTGAGAGAGGGGTTAGAGTGTCCCAGATACAGGAGTGTGAGAGAGGGGTTAGAGTGTCCCAGATACAGGAGTGTGAGAGAGGGGTTAGAGTGTCCCAGATACAGGAGTGTGAGAGAGGGGTTAGAGTGTCCCAGATACAGGAGTGTGAGAGAGGGGTTAGAGTGTCCCAGATACAGGAGTGTGAGAGAGGGGATAGAGTGTCCCAGATACAGGAGTGTGAGAGAGGGGTTAGAGTGTCCCAGATACAGGAGTGTGAGAGAGGGGTTAGAGTGTCCCAGATACAGGAGTGTGAGAGAGGGGTTAGAGTGTCCCAGATACAGGAGTGTGAGAGAGGGGATAGAGTGTCCCAGATACAGGAGTGTGAGAGAGGGGATAGAGTGTCCCAGATACAGGAGTGTGAGAGAGGGTATAGAGTGTCCCAGATACAGGAGTGTGAGAGAGGGGATAGAGTGTCCCAGATACAGGAGTGTGAGAGAGGGGTTAGAGTGTCCCAGATACAGGAGTGTGAGAGAGGGGTTAGAGTGTCCCAGATACAGGAGTGTGAGAGAGGGGTTAGAGTGTCCCAGATACAGGAGTGTGAGAGAGGGGTTAGAGTGTCCCAGATACAGGAGTGTGAGAGAGGGGTTAGAGTGTCCCAGATACAGGAGTGTGAGAGAGGGGATAGAGTGTCCCAGATACAGGAGTGTGAGAGAGGGGTTAGAGTGTCCCAGATACAGGAGTGTGAGAGAGGGGTTCGAGTGTCCCAGATACAGGAGTGTGAGAGAGGGGATAGAGTGTCCCAGATACAGGAGTGTGAGAGAGGGGTTAGAGTGTCCCAGATACAGGAGTGTGAGAGAGGGGTTAGAGTGTCCCAGATACAGGAGTGTGAGAGAGGGGTCAGAGTGTCCCAGATACAGGAGTGTGAGAGAGGGGATAGAGTGTCCCAGATACAGGAGTGTGAGAGAGGAGTTAGAGTGTCCCAGATACAGGAGTGTGAGAGAGGGATTAGAGTGTCCCAGATACAGGAGTGTGAGAGAGGGGTTAGAGTGTCCCAGATACAGGAGTGTGAGAGAGGAGTTAGAGTGTCCCAGATACAGGAGTGTGAGAGAGGGGTTAGAGTGTCTCAGATACAGGAGTGTGAGAGAGGGATTAGAGTGTCCCAGATACAGGAGTGTGAGAGAGGGGTTCGAGTGTCCCAGATACAGGAGTGTGAGAGAGGGGATAGAGTGTCCCAGATACAGGAGTGTGAGAGAGGGGTTAGAGTGTCCCAGATACAGGAGTGTGAGAGAGGGGTTAGAGTGTCCCAGATACAGGAGTGTGAGAGAGGGTATAGAGTGTCCCAGATACAGGAGTGTGAGAGAGGGGTTAGAGTGTCCCAGATACAGGAGTGTGAGAGAGGGGTTAGAGTGTCCCAGATACAGGAGTGTGAGAGAGGGGATAGAGTGTCCCAGATACAGGAGTGTGAGAGAGGGGTTAGAGTGTCCCAGATACAGGAGTGTGAGAGAGGGGATAGAGTGTCCCAGATACAGGAGTGTGAGAGAGGGGATGGAGTGTCCCAGATACAGGAGTGTGAGAGAGGGGATAGAGTGTCCCAGATACAGGAGTGCGAGAGAGGGGTTAGAGTATCCCAGATACAGGAGTGTGAGAGAGGGGTTAGAGTGTCCCAGATACAGGAGTGTGAGAGAGGGATAGAGTGTCCCAGATACAGGAGTGTGAGAGAGGGGTTAGAGTGTCCCAGATACAGGAGTGTGAGAGAGGGGATAGAGTGTCCCAGATACAGGAGTGTGAGAGAGTGGATGGAGTGTCCCAGATACAGGAGTGTGAGAGAGGGGTTAGAGTGTCCCAGATACAGGAGTGTGAGAGAGGGGTTAGAGTGTCCCAGATACAGGAGTGTGAGAGAGGGGTTAGAGTGTCCCAGATACAGGAGTGTGAGAGAGGGGTTAGAGTGTCCCAGATACAGGAGTGTGAGAGAGGGGATAGAGTGTCCCAGATACAGGAGTGTGAGAGAGGGGTTAGAGTGTCCCAGATACAGGAGTGTGAGAGAGGGGATAGAGTGTCCCAGATACAGGAGTGTGAGAGAGGGGATAGAGTGTCCCAGATACAGGAGTGTGAGAGAGGGGATAGAGTGTCCCAGATACAGGAGTGTGAGAGAGGGGATAGAGTGTCCCAGATACAGGAGTGTGAGAGAGGGGATAGAGTGTCCCAGATACAGGAGTGTGAGAGAGGGGATAGAGTGTCCCAGATACAGGAGTGTGAGAGAGGGGATAGAGTGTCCCAGATACAGGAGTGTGAGAGAGGGGATAGAGTGTCCCAGATACAGGAGTGTGAGAGAGGGGATAGAGTGTCCCAGATACAGGAGTGTGAGAGAGGGGATAGAGTGTCCCAGATACAGGAGTGTGAGAGAGGGGATCGAGTGTCCCAGATACAGGAGTGTGAGAGAGGGGATAGAGTGTCCCAGATACAGGAGTGTGAGAGAGGGGTTAGAGTGTCCCAGATACAGGAGTGTGAGAGAGGGGATAGAGTGTCCCAGATACAGGAGTGTGAGAGAGGGGTTAGAGTGTCCCAGATGCAGGAGTGTGAGAGAGGGGTTAGAGTGTCCCAGATACAGGAGTGTGAGAGAGGGGTTCGAGTGTCCCAGATACAGGAGTGTGAGAGAGGGTTTAGAGTGTCCCAGATACAGGAGTGTGAGAGAGGGGTTAGAGTGTCCCAGATACAGGAGTGTGAGAGAGGGGTTAGAGTGTCCCAGATACAGGAGTGGGAGAGAGGGGATAGAGTGTCCCAGATACAGGAGTGTGAGAGAGGGGATAGAGTGTCCCAGATACAGGAGTGTGAGAGAGGGGTTAGAGTGTCCCAGATACAGGAGTGTGAGAGAGGGGTTAGAGTGTCCCAGATACAGGAGTGTGAGAGAGGGGTTCGAGTGTCCCAGATACAGGAGTGTGAGAGAGGGGTTAGAGTGTCCCAGATACAGGAGTGTGAGAGAGGGGTTAGAGTGTCCCAGATACAGGAGTGTGAGAGAGGGGTTAGAGTGTCCGAGATACACGAGTGTGAGAGAGGGGTTCGAGTGTCCCAGATACAGGAGTGTGAGAGAGGGGTTCGAGTGTCCCAGATACAGGAGTGTGAGAGAGGGGTTAGAGTGTCCCAGATACAGGAGTGGGAGAGAGGGGATAGAGTGTCCCAGATACAGGAGTGTGAGAGAGGGGTTAGAGTGTCCCAGATACAGGAGTGTGAGAGAGGGGATAGAGTGTCCCAGATACAGGAGTGTGAGAGAGGGGATAGAGTGTCCCAGATACAGGAGTGTGAGAGAGGGGATAGAGTGTCCCAGATACAGGAGTGTGAGAGAGGGGTTAGAGTGTCCCAGATACAGGAGTGTGAGAGAGGGGATAGAGTGTCCCAGATACAGGAGTGTGAGAGAGGGGTTAGAGTGTCCCAGATACAGGAGTGTGAGAGAGGGGTGAGAGTGTCCCAGATACAGGAGTGTGAGAGAGAGGATAGAGTGTCCCAGATACAGGAGTGTGAGAGAGGGGATAGAGTGTCCCAGATACAGGAGTGTGAGAGAGGGGTTAGAGTGTCCCAGATACAGGAGTGTGAGAGAGGGGTTAGAGTGTCCCAGATACAGGAGTGTGAGAGAGGTGATAGATTGTCCCAGATACAGGAGTGTGAGAGAGGGGTTAGAGTGTCCCAGATACAGGAGTGTGAGAGAGGGGTGAGAGTGTCCCAGATACAGGAGTGTGAGAGAGAGGATAGAGTGTCCCAGATACAGGAGTGTGAGAGAGGGGATAGATTGTCCCAGATACAGGAGTGTGAGAGAGGGGTTAGAGTGTCTCAGATACAGGAGTGGGAGAGAGGGGTTAGAGTGTCCCAGATACAGGAGTGTGAGAGAGGGGTTAGAGTGTCCCAGATACAGGAGTGTGAGAGAGGGGTTAGAGTGTCCCAGATACAGGAGTGTGAGAGAGGGGTGAGAGTGTCCCAGATACAGGAGTGTGAGAGAGGGGATAGAGTGTCCCAGATACAGGAGTGTGAGAGAGGGGATAGAGTGTCCCAGATACAGGAGTGTGAGAGAGGGGATGGAGTGTCCCAGATACAGGAGTGTGAGAGAGGGGTTAGCGTGTCCCAGATACAGGAGTGTGAGAGAGGGGTTAGAGTGTCCCAGATACAGGAGTGTGAGAGAGGGGTTAGAGTGTCCCAGATACAGGAGTGTGAGAGAGGGGATAGTGTCCCAGATACAGGAGTGTGAGAGAGGGGATGAAGTGTCCCAGATACAGGAGTGTGAGAGAGGGGATAGAGTGTCCCAGATACAGGAGTGTGAGAGAGGGGTTAGAGTGTCCCAGATACAGGAGTGTGAGGGAGGGGTTAGAGTGTCCCAGATACAGGAGTGTGAGAGAGGGATAGAGTGTCCCAGATACAGGAGTGTGAGAGAGGGGTTAGAGTGTCCCAGATACAGGAGTGTGAGAGAGGGGATAGAGTGTCCCAGATACAGGAGTGTGGGAGAGGGGATAGAGTGTCCCAGATACAGGAGTGTGAGAGAGGGGTTAGAGTGTCCCAGATACAGGAGTGTGAGAGAGGGGATAGAGTGTCCCAGATACAGGAGTGTGAGAGAGGGGTTAGAGTGTCCCAGATACAGGAGTGTGAGAGAGGGGTTAGAGTGTCCCAGATACAGGAGTGTGAGAGAGGGGATAGAGTGTCCCAGATACAGGAGTGTGAGAGAGGGGTTAGAGTGTCCCAGATACAGGAGTGTGAGAGAGGGGATAGAGTGTCCCAGATACAGGAGTGTGAGAGAGGGTATAGAGTGTCCCAGATACAGGAGTGTGAGAGAGGGGATAGAGTGTCCCAGATACAGGAGTGTGAGAGAGGGGTTAGAGTGTCCCAGATACAGGAGTGTGAGAGAGGGGTTAGAGTGTCCCAGATACAGGAGTGTGAGAGAGGGGATAGAGTGTCCCAGATACAGGAGTGTCAGAGAGGGGATAGAGTGTCCCAGATACAGGAGTGTGAGAGAGGGGTTAGAGTGTCCCAGATACAGGAGTGTGAGAGAGGGGATAGAGTGTCCCAGATACAGGAGTGTGAGAGAGGGTATAGAGTGTCCCAGATACAGGAGTGTGAGAGAGGGGTTAGAGTGTCTCAGATACAGGAGTGTGAGAGAGGGATTAGAGTGTCCCAGATACAGGAGTGTGAGAGAGGGGTTCGAGTGTCCCAGATACAGGAGTGTGGGAGAGGGGATAGAGTGTCCCAGATACAGGAGTGTGAGAGAGGGGTTAGAGTGTCCCAGATACAGGAGTGTGAGAGAGGGGTTAGAGTGTCCCAGATACAGGAGTGTGAGAGAGGGTATAGAGTGTCCCAGATACAGGAGTGTGAGAGAGGGGTTAGAGTGTCCCAGATACAGGAGTGTGAGAGAGGGGTTAGAGTGTCCCAGATACAGGAGTGTGAGAGAGGGGATAGAGTGTCCCAGATACAGGAGTGTGAGAGAGGGGTTAGAGTGTCCCAGATACAGGAGTGTGAGAGAGGGGATAGAGTGTCCCAGATACAGGAGTGTGAGAGAGGGGATGGAGTGTCCCAGATACAGGAGTGTGAGAGAGGGGATAGAGTGTCCCAGATACAGGAGTGCGAGAGAGGGGTTAGAGTATCCCAGATACAGGAGTGTGAGAGAGGGGTTAGAGTGTCCCAGATACAGGAGTGTGAGAGAGGGATAGAGTGTCCCAGATACAGGAGTGTGAGAGAGGGGTTAGAGTGTCCCAGATACAGGAGTGTGAGAGAGGGGATAGAGTGTCCCAGATACAGGAGTGTGAGAGAGTGGATGGAGTGTCCCAGATACAGGAGTGTGAGAGAGGGGTTAGAGTGTCCCAGATACAGGAGTGTGAGAGAGGGGTTAGAGTGTCCCAGATACAGGAGTGTGAGAGAGGGGTTAGAGTGTCCCAGATACAGGAGTGTGAGAGAGGGGTTAGAGTGTCCCAGATACAGGAGTGTGAGAGAGGGGATAGAGTGTCCCAGATACAGGAGTGTGAGAGAGGGGTTAGAGTGTCCCAGATACAGGAGTGTGAGAGAGGGGATAGAGTGTCCCAGATACAGGAGTGTGAGAGAGGGGATAGAGTGTCCCAGATACAGGAGTGTGAGAGAGGGGATAGAGTGTCCCAGATACAGGAGTGTGAGAGAGGGGATAGAGTGTCCCAGATACAGGAGTGTGAGAGAGGGGATAGAGTGTCCCAGATACAGGAGTGTGAGAGAGGGGATAGAGTGTCCCAGATACAGGAGTGTGAGAGAGGGGATAGAGTGTCCCAGATACAGGAGTGTGAGAGAGGGGATAGAGTGTCCCAGATACAGGAGTGTGAGAGAGGGGATAGAGTGTCCCAGATACAGGAGTGTGAGAGAGGGGATAGAGTGTCCCAGATACAGGAGTGTGAGAGAGGGGATCGAGTGTCCCAGATACAGGAGTGTGAGAGAGGGGATAGAGTGTCCCAGATACAGGAGTGTGAGAGAGGGGTTAGAGTGTCCCAGATACAGGAGTGTGAGAGAGGGGATAGAGTGTCCCAGATACAGGAGTGTGAGAGAGGGGTTAGAGTGTCCCAGATGCAGGAGTGTGAGAGAGGGGTTAGAGTGTCCCAGATACAGGAGTGTGAGAGAGGGGTTCGAGTGTCCCAGATACAGGAGTGTGAGAGAGGGTTTAGAGTGTCCCAGATACAGGAGTGTGAGAGAGGGGTTAGAGTGTCCCAGATACAGGAGTGTGAGAGAGGGGTTAGAGTGTCCCAGATACAGGAGTGGGAGAGAGGGGATAGAGTGTCCCAGATACAGGAGTGTGAGAGAGGGGATAGAGTGTCCCAGATACAGGAGTGTGAGAGAGGGGTTAGAGTGTCCCAGATACAGGAGTGTGAGAGAGGGGTTAGAGTGTCCCAGATACAGGAGTGTGAGAGAGGGGTTCGAGTGTCCCAGATACAGGAGTGTGAGAGAGGGGTTAGAGTGTCCCAGATACAGGAGTGTGAGAGAGGGGTTAGAGTGTCCCAGATACAGGAGTGTGAGAGAGGGGTTAGAGTGTCCGAGATACACGAGTGTGAGAGAGGGGTTCGAGTGTCCCAGATACAGGAGTGTGAGAGAGGGGTTCGAGTGTCCCAGATACAGGAGTGTGAGAGAGGGGTTAGAGTGTCCCAGATACAGGAGTGGGAGAGAGGGGATAGAGTGTCCCAGATACAGGAGTGTGAGAGAGGGGTTAGAGTGTCCCAGATACAGGAGTGTGAGAGAGGGGATAGAGTGTCCCAGATACAGGAGTGTGAGAGAGGGGATAGAGTGTCCCAGATACAGGAGTGTGAGAGAGGGGATAGAGTGTCCCAGATACAGGAGTGTGAGAGAGGGGTTAGAGTGTCCCAGATACAGGAGTGTGAGAGAGGGGATAGAGTGTCCCAGATACAGGAGTGTGAGAGAGGGGTTAGAGTGTCCCAGATACAGGAGTGTGAGAGAGGGGTGAGAGTGTCCCAGATACAGGAGTGTGAGAGAGAGGATAGAGTGTCCCAGATACAGGAGTGTGAGAGAGGGGATAGAGTGTCCCAGATACAGGAGTGTGAGAGAGGGGTTAGAGTGTCCCAGATACAGGAGTGTGAGAGAGGGGTTAGAGTGTCCCAGATACAGGAGTGTGAGAGAGGTGATAGATTGTCCCAGATACAGGAGTGTGAGAGAGGGGTTAGAGTGTCCCAGATACAGGAGTGTGAGAGAGGGGTGAGAGTGTCCCAGATACAGGAGTGTGAGAGAGAGGATAGAGTGTCCCAGATACAGGAGTGTGAGAGAGGGGATAGATTGTCCCAGATACAGGAGTGTGAGAGAGGGGTTAGAGTGTCTCAGATACAGGAGTGGGAGAGAGGGGTTAGAGTGTCCCAGATACAGGAGTGTGAGAGAGGGGTTAGAGTGTCCCAGATACAGGAGTGTGAGAGAGGGGTTAGAGTGTCCCAGATACAGGAGTGTGAGAGAGGGGTGAGAGTGTCCCAGATACAGGAGTGTGAGAGAGGGGATAGAGTGTCCCAGATACAGGAGTGTGAGAGAGGGGATAGAGTGTCCCAGATACAGGAGTGTGAGAGAGGGGATGGAGTGTCCCAGATACAGGAGTGTGAGAGAGGGGTTAGCGTGTCCCAGATACAGGAGTGTGAGAGAGGGGTTAGAGTGTCCCAGATACAGGAGTGTGAGAGAGGGGTTAGAGTGTCCCAGATACAGGAGTGTGAGAGAGGGGATAGTGTCCCAGATACAGGAGTGTGAGAGAGGGGATGAAGTGTCCCAGATACAGGAGTGTGAGAGAGGGGATAGAGTGTCCCAGATACAGGAGTGTGAGAGAGGGGTTAGAGTGTCCCAGATACAGGAGTGTGAGGGAGGGGTTAGAGTGTCCCAGATACAGGAGTGTGAGAGAGGGATAGAGTGTCCCAGATACAGGAGTGTGAGAGAGGGGTTAGAGTGTCCCAGATACAGGAGTGTGAGAGAGGGGATAGAGTGTCCCAGATACAGGAGTGTGGGAGAGGGGATAGAGTGTCCCAGATACAGGAGTGTGAGAGAGGGGTTAGAGTGTCCCAGATACAGGAGTGTGAGAGAGGGGATAGAGTGTCCCAGATACAGGAGTGTGAGAGAGGGGTTAGAGTGTCCCAGATACAGGAGTGTGAGAGAGGGGTTAGAGTGTCCCAGATACAGGAGTGTGAGAGAGGGGATAGAGTGTCCCAGATACAGGAGTGTGAGAGAGGGGTTAGAGTGTCCCAGATACAGGAGTGTGAGAGAGGGGATAGAGTGTCCCAGATACAGGAGTGTGAGAGAGGGTATAGAGTGTCCCAGATACAGGAGTGTGAGAGAGGGGATAGAGTGTCCCAGATACAGGAGTGTGAGAGAGGGGTTAGAGTGTCCCAGATACAGGAGTGTGAGAGAGGGGTTAGAGTGTCCCAGATACAGGAGTGTGAGAGAGGGGATAGAGTGTCCCAGATACAGGAGTGTCAGAGAGGGGATAGAGTGTCCCAGATACAGGAGTAACATAGAAACATAGAAAATAGGAGCAGGAGTCGGCCATTCGGCCCTTCGAGCCTGCTCTGCCATTCAATATGATGATGGCTGATCCTCTATCTCAATACCATTTTCCCGCTCTCTCCCCATACCCCTTGATGCCTTTTGTATCTAGAAATCTATCTGGCTCCTTCTTAAATATATTCAGTGACTTGGCCTCCGCTGCCTTCTGTGGTAGAGAATTCCACAGGTTCACCACCCTCTGAGTGAAGAAATTTCTCCTCATCTCAGTCCTAAATGTCCCACCCTGTATCCTGAGACTGTGACCCCTCGTTCTGGACCCCCCAGCCATCGGGAATATCCTCCCTGCATTCAGTCTGTCTAGCCCTGTCAGAATTTTATATGTTTCAATTTGATCCCCTCTCATTCTTCTAAACTCGAGTGAATACAGGCCGAGTCGACCCAATCTCTCCTCATACGACAGTCCTGCCATCCCAGGAATCAGTCTGGTGAACCTTCGTTGCACTCCCTCTATGGCAAGGACATCCTTCCTCAGATAAGGAGACCAAAACTGCACACAATACACCAGGTGTAGTCTCACCAAGGCCCTGTATAACTAAATAACAAGGGAGTCAAAGGTTATAGTCGGTAGATGGGAAAGTTGAGGTCACATTCAGATCGGCCATGATCTTACCAAATGGCAGAGCAGGCTCGAGGGGCCGAATGGCCTACTCCTGCTCTTAATTTGTATGTTCGTATATCGCGATTAGGATACAGTCGCGGTTAGGATATAGTCACGATTAAAATATAGTCATGGTTAGGATACAACAACGGTTCGGATATAATCGTGATTACGATATAATCGCAGTTAGGATATAGTCGCGGTTAATTCATGGTCACGGTTAGGACACAGTCGCGGTTAGGATATAATCGCTTTTAGGACTTAGTCGCAGTTAGTTCATGATCACGATTCGGATGAGTCGCAGTTATTCCATGGACACAGTTCGTGCATGGACACGGTTAGAGCATGGACACGGTTAGAGCATGGACACGGTTAGAGCATGGACACAGTTAGTGCATGGACACGGTTAGAGCATGGACACGGTTCGAGCATGGACACGGTTAGTGCATGGACACGGTTAGAGCATGGTCACAGTTAGAGCATGGACACGGTTAGAGCATGGTCACAGTTAGAGCATGGACGCAGTTAGTGCATGGACACGGTTAGAGCATGGACACGGTTAGAGCATGGACACGGTTAGTGCATGGACACGGTTAGTGCATGGACACAGTTAGAGCATGGACACGGTTAGAGCATGGACACGGTTAGAGCATGGTCACAGTTAGAGCATGGACACAGTTAGAGCATGGACACAGTTAGTGCATGGACACGGTTAGAGCATGGACACGGTTAGAGCATGGTCACAGTTAGTGCATGGACATGGTTAGAGCATGGTCACAGTTAGTGCATGGACACGGTTAGAGCATGGACACGGTTAGAGCATGGTCACAGTTAGTGCATGGACACGGTTAGATCATGGACACGGTTAGTGCATGGGCACGGTTAGAGCATGGACACAGTTAGAGCATGGACACGGTTAGAACATGGACACGGTTAGTACATGGACATGGTTAGTACACGGACATGGTTAGTACACGGACATGGTTAGTACATGGTCACGGTTACTACATGGACACGATTAGTGCATGGACACGGTTCGTCCCTGGTCACAGTTAGTGCATGGACACGGTTAGTACATAGACATGGTTTGTACATGGTCATGGTTAGTACATGGACATAGTTAGTGCGTGGTCACGGTTACTACATGGACATGATTAGTGCATGGACACGGTTAGTCCCTGGTCACAGTTATCACACGGACATGGTTAGTACATGGACATGGTTAGTACATGGTCACGGTTAATACACGGTCCTGATTACTACTTTGCCATTGTTTTTGGGCCCTTCATGTTGTTGAGAAATGTCAGTTCATGCCAGTAATGATGAAAACGCTGCACAGGCAAACTGAGTTCATTGCACCCAGTGTCAGCGCAGAGACGGTGAAGACAATACAATCACTCACTGCCATTCCATTCCGTGGGAGGTTCCAATGCCTCTTTATGTTATAGAACTCCCTCTCGAGACAGTGTTGCTACTGTAAAGTTATGAGGGAATCAGATGTTTGTCATGAAACGACATTCCCTACTTGAACAATAGTCAGCCAAACACTGCGGTAAAGTTGTGTCAATCTCTGCTTTGCGTGTGATTATGATTGTATGTGCTTACCTATGTGTTTTTCTCACAGGGCTTGCTTTGACTCTCTCCAGATAAACCATCTCACCATTTGGTTGACGATTGATTACATCTCAGATGCCATTTATATTCTCGATGTCTTTGTCAGACTCCGAACAGGTTGGTCATCACTGTTCTCCTCCCATATCTCCCCTCCTCTTGTGTAGGTTCCTGCAGTGACACTGATACCAGCAGCCGACAAGTACAACAGGCAGATGTGAGCCGAGGTGGTGATTGGCGGAAGGGATGAGGGTCAAAGTCTGCCTGGAGCCAGGGATCCACCAACACCCTTTACGGGAGAAGCCACTCAATTGCAATCCGAACTGGAACACTGGAACATGTGGCCATGAACAGCCTACGGGCACTGAGGCCCATTAGAGGACGTCTATTACTGCCGTGACTGAGATTAACAAATTCAGCACAGATGCAGTACAGACAGTGATAGTGGGGAGATATTGAATTATAGATAGAGATAGCAGAGAGAAATTGTAATATTGACAGTGAGAGTGGAGAGATATTATAATATAGACAGTGATAGCGGAGTGAGATTGTAGTATAGACAGTGATAGTGGAAAGATTTTGCAGTTTAGATAATGATATTGGACAGATACTGTCATACAGACAGTGATAGTGGAGAGATATTGTAGTATTGACAATGATAGTGGAGAGATATTGTAGTATTGACAATGATAGAGGAGAGATATTGTAGTATTGACAATGATAGCGGAGAGATATTCTAGTTTAGACAGTGATAGTGGAGAGATATTGTAGTATTGACAGTGATAGTGGAGAGATATCGTAGTACAGACAATGATAGCGGAGAGATATTGTCGTATAGACAGTGATAGCGGAGTGATATTGTAGTATTGACGGTGATAGCAGAGAGATACTTTACTATAGACGGTGATAGCAGAGATACTTTCGTATAGACGGTGATAGCAGACAGATACTTTAGTATAGACAGTGATAGTGGAGAGATATTGTAGTATAGACGGTGATAGCAGAGAGATACTTTACTGTAGACGGTGATAGCAGAGATACTTTCATATAGACGGTGATAGCAGAGAGATACTTTAGTATGGACGGTGATAGCAGAGAGATACTTTAGTATGGACGGTGATAGCAGAGAGAAACTTTAGTATAGACGGTGATAGTGGAGAGATGCTGTATGAAATAGATGCACAAATTGCAGGAAATTATGGAGGTTATGATGGAGCTGTATAAAACACTGGTTAGGCCACAGCTGGAGTACTGTGTGCAGTTCTGGTCGCCACACTACAGGAAGGATGTGATCGCTTTGGAGAGGGTGCAGAGGAGATTCACCAGGATGTTACCAGGGCTGGAGCGCTTCAGCTATGAAGAGAGACTGGGAAGATTGGGTTTGTTTTCCTTGGAGCAGAGGAGGCTGAGGGGGGACATGATTGAGGTGTACAAAATTATGAGGGGCACAGATAGGATGGATACTAAGGAGCTTTTTCCCTTCATTGAGGGTTCTATAACAAGGGGACATAGATTCAAGGTGAAAGGCGGGAGGTTTAGAGGGGATTTGAGAAAGAACTTTTTCACCCAGAGGGTGGTTGGAGTCTGGAACTCACTGCCTGAAAGGGTTGTGGAGGCAGGAACCCTCACAACATTTAAGAAGCATTTGGATGAGCACTTGAAATGCCATAGCATACAAGGCTACGGACCAAATGCTGGAATATGGGATTAGAGTAGACAGGGCTTGATGGCCGGCGCGGACACGATGGGCCGAAGGGCCTCTATCCGTGCTGTATAACTCTATGACTCTATGACTCTATGAAAGTATATTAAGACAGTCCGTCCTTCTGTTCAAGTCATTAACATTGTCCATTTATTCTTGCACAGGGTTTCTCGAACAGGGTCTACTGGTGAAAGACTTGAAGAAGTTACGAGCTAATTGCATCAGAACCTTGCAGTTTAAGTTAGACATCATTTCGATCTTACCCACAGACCTGGGGTACATGGCAGTGGGATTTAATTACCCAGAGCTGCGATTCAATCGACTCCTGAAATTCCCACGGATGTTTGAGTTTTGTGACCGTACAGAAACCAGAACAAACTACCCGAACGTCTTTCGAATCAGCAATCTGCTGCTGTATCTGCTGATCATCATTCACTGGAACGCCTGCATTTACTACGCTATCTCCAAGACCATTGGCTTTGGCTCAGATAGCTGGGTGTATCCGAACATCTCGGACCCTTACCATGGATATCTGACAAGGGAATACATTTATTCCCTCTACTGGTCAACACTCACACTGACCACCATTGGAGAGACACCAGCACCAGTGCTGGATGTTGAGTTCCTGTTTGTGGTCTTTGATTTTCTTGTGGGAGTTCTCATCTTTGCCACGATTGTGGGCAATGTCGGGTCGATGATATCCAACATGAATGCGTCCCGCGCAGAGTTCCAGGCGAGAGTCGATGCCATCAAACATTACATGCAGTTCCGAAAGGTCAGCAAGGAGGTCGAAGCCCGGGTCATTAAATGGTTTGACTACCTCTGGGCCAACAAAAAGAACGTTGATGAACGCGAGGTGCTGAAAAACCTGCCAGACAAACTGAAGGCAGAAATCGCCATCAATGTCCACCTGGAGACCCTCAAGAAGGTGCGAATCTTTCAAGACTGTGAGGCTGGCCTGTTGGTGGAATTGGTCTTAAAGCTGAGGCCACAGGTTTTCAGCCCTGGAGATTATATCTGTCGCAAGGGAGATATCGGGAAAGAAATGTACATCATCAAGGAAGGGAAGCTGGCGGTAGTGGCTGATGATGGGGTGACCCAATATGTCATCCTGAGTGCTGGCAGCTGTTTTGGGGAGATCAGCATCTTGAACATTGAGGGGAGTAAGATGGGCAACAGAAGGACAGCAAATATCCGAAGCATTGGATACTCTGATCTCTTCTGTCTGTCCAAAGATGACCTAATGGACGCCTTGGTAGAGTTTCCGGAGGCTAAGAAAGTTCTAGAAGAGCGGGGCAAGGAGATTTTAATAAAAGAAGGACTTCTGGATGAAGGGCCTGCAGAAGTGGTAATGGGGGAGAAAGGAATGGAGGAGAAGGTCGAGAGACTGGAATCAAATCTCGACATCCTGCAGACACGATTTGCAAGGCTTTTAAATGAGTACAACTCAACACAGCAGAAATTAAAACAGAGAGTCACAAGCATTGAAAAGAAGGTAAAACAGCTTGATAATGGGTCATTTTCATATGGATCGGACAGTGCCAATGAGACTGAGGGAACTAAAAGTGAGAGCGAAAATCGGTGAGACGACTGCAGGGTCCAGTAAAACATAATGTAGACAGACACAACTCAGCTTAACCCAGCATTGTGGAGCAGCTAAATCTGGAAACGTTTGAAGGCATCATCAAATCTCTCCTTCTATTGTGTGACATTCCTTGTGATATATCACCATAACCATATCAAAAAACTAGAAAAGGAAGGACCAACCAATAAAAAGCATTGAGAGCTACCCATCCCGAACAAATGTCTCTCTTGTGTGGTGGTGTTGTTGTTTTTAGCACGTCTCACTTTGAGTTGTGATTCCAGTGATACCTCTTCTTCATATTTATGGCCAGTTAATGGCTGAGGAGGGCAGTCCAGACAAGGCCCATCCTGTCTTCAACTGGTGTCTGTATACAGCATCCAAGAGGGGTCACTGGACAGTGATCAGGAGCAGGAACCCTGGCTGATTTCCCCTCTCTCTAACCCAGGGGTCACTGGACAGTGATCAGGAGCAGGAACCCTGGCTGATTCCACCTCTCTCCAAACCAGGGGTCACTGGACAGTGAACACAGAATCATAGAAAGTTACAGCACAGAAGGAGGCCATTCGGCCCATCGTGTCCGTGCCGGCCGAAAAAGGAGCCACTCAGCTTACTCCCACTTTCCAGCTCTTGGTCCGTAGCCCTGTAGGTTACGGCTCTTCAGGTGCACATCCAAGTACTTTTTAAATGAGTTGAGGGTTTCTGCCTCTACCACCCTTTCAGGCAGTGAGTTCCAGACCCCCACCACCCTCTGACTGAAAATATTTCTCCTCAGTTCCCCTCTAATCCTTCTACCAATTACTTTAAATCTATGCCCCCTGGTCACTGACCCCTCTGCTAAGGGAAATAGGTCCTCCCCATCCCTCTATCTAGGCCCCTCATAATTTTATGCACCTCAATTAAATCTCCCCTCAGCCTCCTCTGTTCCAAAGAAAACAACCCCAGCCGATCCAATCTTTCCTCATAGCTAAAATTCTCCAGTCCTGGCAACATCCTCGTAAATCTCCTCTGTACCCTCTCTAGTGCAATCACATCCTTCCTGTAATGTGGTGACCAGAACTGTACACTGTACTCAAGCCGTGGCCTAAATAGTGTTTTACACAGTTCCAGCATAACCTCCCTGCTCTTATATTCTATGCCTCGGCTAATAAAGGAAAGTATCCCGTATGCCTTTTTAACCACCTCATCTGGGTCACTGGACATCTACCTGTCCTGCTACCTTCCGGGATCTGTGGACATGCACTCCAAGGTCCCTCTGTTCCTCTACACCTCTCAGTATCCTCCCATTTATTGTGTATTCCCTTGCCTTGTTTGCCCTCCCCAAATGCCTCACACTTCTCTGGATTGAATTCCATTTGCCACTTTTCTGCCCACCTGACCAGTCCATTGATATCTTCCTGCAGTCTACAGCTTTCCTCCTCACTATCAACCACACGGACAATTTTTGTATCATCTACAAACTTCTTGATCAAGCCCCCCCACATTCAAGTCCAAATCATTTATACCACAAAAAGCAAGGGACCTGGTACTGAGCCCTGAGGAACCCCACAGGAAACAGCCTTCCAGTCACATTAACCCGTCAACCATTACCCTTTGCTTCCTGCCACTGAGCCAATTTTGGTTCCAACTTGTCACTTTCCCTTGGAATCCCATGGGCTTTTTGGTCGATGAGAGTTGTATTTCATTCCCCTGATGGTGCTCACTCTGAGGCGGGACGGTTCCACTCATCCCAGTGTCCTTTGCTACATTGCCAAGTCGCCATTCTTCATGTGTAAGTCTAAAAAGTGGTAGCAAGCTATTCAACTGTGAAGAGAATCACAATTTTACTCAATCTATTCTCATTTGACTCCTACATATATCCCTTTCCAATAGGTGTTGGACAGTGATCAGGAGCAGGAACCCTGGCTGATTTCCTTTCTCCCTAACCCAGGGTCACTGGACAGTGATCAGGAGCAGGAACCCTGGCTGATTTCCCCTCTCTCTAACCCAGGGTCACTGGACAGTGATCAGGAGCAGGAACCCTGGCTGATTTCCCCTCTCTCTAACCCAGGGGTCACTGGACAGGGATCAGGAGCAGGAACCCTGGCTGATTTCCTCTCTCTCTAACACAGGGTCACTGGACAGTGATCAGGAGCAGGAACCCTGGCTGATTTCCCCTCTCTCTAACCCAGGGGTCACTGGACAGTGATCAGGAGCAGGAACCCTGGCTGATTCCCCCTCTCTCTAAACCAGGGGTCACTGGACAGTGATCAGGAGCAGGAACCCTGGCTGATTTCCCCTCTCTCTAACCCAGGGTCACTGGACAGTGATCAGGAGCAGGAACCCTGGCTGATTTCCCCCTCTCTCTAACCCAGGGTCACTGGACAGTGATCGGGAGCAGGAACCCTGGCTGATTTCCCCTCTCTCTAACCCAGGGGTCACTGGACAGTGATCAGGAGCAGGAACCCTGGCTGATTTCCTCTCTCTCTAACCCAGGGGTCACTGGACAGGGATCAGGAGCAGGAACCCTGGCTGATTTCCCCTCTCTCTAACCCAGGGGTCACTGGACAGTGATCAGGAGCAGGAACCCTGGCTGATTTCCTCTCTCTCTAACCCAGGGTCACTGGACAGTGATCAGGAGCAGGAACCCTGGCTGATTCCCCCTCTCTCTAAACCAGGGGTCACTGGACAGTGATCAGGAGCAGGAACCCTGGCTGATTTCCCCTCTCTCTAACCCAGGGTCACTGGACAGTGATCAGGAGCAGGAACCCTGGCTGATTTCCCCTCTCTCTAACCCAGGGTCACTGGACAGTGATCAGGAGCAGGAACCCTGGCTGATTTCCCCTCTCTCTAACCCAGGGGTCACTGGACAGTGATCAGGAGCAGGAACCCTGGCTGATTTCCTCTCTCCCTAACCCAGGGTCACTGGACAGTGATCAGGAGCAGGAACCCTGGCTGATTTCCCCTCTCTCTAACCCAGGGTCACTGGACAGTGATCAGGAGCAGGAACCCTGGCTGATTTCCTCTCTCCCGAACCCAGGGTCACTGGACAGTGATCAGGAGCAGGAACCCTGGCTGATTTCCTCTCTCCCGAACCCAGGGTCACTGGACAGGTATCAGGAGCAGGAACCCTGGCTGATTTCCTCTCTCTCTACCCAGGGGTCACTGGACAGTGATCAGGAGCAGGAACCCTGGCTGATTTCCTCTCTCCCGAACCCAGGGTCACTGGACAGGGATCAGGAGCAGGAACCCTGGCTGATTTTCTCTCTCTCTAACCCAGGGGTCACTGGACAGTGATCAGGAGCAGGAACCCTGGCTGATTTCCTCTCTCTCTAACCCAGGGGTCACTGGACAGTGATCAGGAGCAGGAACCCTGGCTGATTTCCTCTCTCCCTAACCCAGGGGTCACTGGACAGTGATCAGGAGCAGGAACCCTGGCTGATTTCCCCCTCTCCCTAACCCAGGGTCACTGGACAGTGATCAGGAGCAGGAACCCTGGCTGATTTCCCCTCTCTCTAACCCAGGGGTCACTGGACAGGGATCAGGAGCAGGAACCCCGGCTGATTTCCCCCTCTCCCTAACCCAGGGTCACTGGACAGTGATCAGGAGCAGGAACCCTGGCTGATTTCCCCTCTCTCTAACCCAGGGGTCACTGGACAGTGATCAGGAGCAGGAACCCTGGCTGATTTCCCCTCTCTCTAACCCGGGGGTCACTGGACAGGGATCAGGAGCAGGAACCCTGGCCGATTTCCTTTCTCCCTAACCCAGGGTCACTGGACAGTGATCAGGAGCAGGAACCCTGGCTGATTTTCCTGGTGCTGCTCCAGGTTTCCTGAGAGCTACTGAAGCTCCAATTGTTGCCAGACTGAGATCCACTCCGACTGGGGATTGAACTCAGGAACTTCTCGTCCATTTCACTTTCTCCTACACTGAGAGAGAAAGAGAGAGAGAGGGAGAGAGAGAGAGGGGGAGAGGGAGAGAGAGAGGGGGAGAGAGAGAGAGAGAGAGGGGGTGAGAGAGAGAGAGAGGGAGAGAGGGAGAGAGAGGGGAGAGGGAGAGAGAGAGGGGGAGAGAGAGAGAGAGGGAGAGAGAGGGGAGAGGGAGAGATAGAGAGGGAGAGAGAGAGAGGTGGAGAGGGAGAGGGAGAGGGAGAGAGAGAGGGAGGGAGAGAGGGAGAGAGAGAGGGAGGGAGAGAGAGAGGGAGAGAGAGAGAGGGAAAGAGAGGGAGAGAGAGAGAGGGGAGAGGGAGAGAGAAAGAGAGAGGCAGAGAGGGAGATAGAGACAGAGAGACAGAGAGACACAGAGAGACAGACAGAGAGAGAGAAAGAGTCAGAGAGAGAGTTAGAGAAACAATTGCAACATGATGAGGGACCATCAAAAACCATCAAAGATTCTTAAGGACTTTGTAAGAACTGTTTAAACAGACATGAAGTGCCTTTTTTTTTAAGTGATGAAGACCATTGTAAGAGAGGGATATAGAAGTGGAAACTCGAAACCTCTCGCTCTCTCTCTCTCTGGCTCTTGCTGGCTCTGGTGTTCTGCTTCTCTTGTTCTGCCTGTCTCTGGAAGTAGAGCAGCTTCCAGCAAAACCAACGAACCCTACATGAGAGAACCGGTCAGCCAGACCTGCAAGTGCAAAGCAGTTCAGTTCAGCTAGGAGTTCGACAGCTCGGGAGACGACAGTTCAACAAGGCGAGGGGGCAACAGGAAAGCAGTTCGACAGGGAAGGTCAGCAGCTCTAGAAGCAGGCCGACACACAAGAAGAAACCAGAGCAACAGCCCCAGTGACCATCAAACACCTCATGGCAACAAGGGCCTTACGAAACAACCAACCGAATATTACCACCAACCAACCGGGTAATATTGGGCCACCGCGACCAAAGAAAACCAACTCGGGAGAAAACCGAAGATCCACAAAGTTTCCACTCTACGATCTATTTCTGACTTACCTCTGGGTGAATTATTGTCAAGGATTCGTTTGGTGAGCATTATCTCTGGTCCTTTAGAGTCCAACTTAGCGAGTACAGTGGGATTGGGAGCGGTGAGGCATCTTTCCACTGTAATTTCCCTCGTGTGTACCGAAGTGTTCCCCATTTTATTAGAGTGTTAAGATTGTTGTGTTGTATTTTCTCTCTTGAATAAAGGTCAAAGTTTCTTGCACCAAAACCAGTTGTCTGCTGCACTTTGTCACAACCCCCAAATAAGTCCAAGGTCTAGAACCCAGGGAGTGGGAGCGATTCGAACCGCTCAGAAGTCAGAGGTGAAGCTGACACACACCACCACCCCCTACAAGAGAGGGACAGAGAGAGACAGTGACAGAGAGAGAAAGACAGAGAGAAAGACGCTGAGAGGGACAGGGAGAGCGAATGACAGAGAGATCAAGACACAGAAAGAGAGACAGAGACAGAGAGAGAGAGACAGGGAGAGAGAGAGAGAGAGAGAGGGAGAGAGACAAAGACAGAGAGACAGTCAGAGAGCGAGAAACAAACAGACAGACAGGGTGAGACAGAAAGAGAGACAGAGAGAGAGACAGAGACAGCGACAGAGAGAGGCAGAGACAGAGACAGGGAGAGAGAGACAGGCAGAAACAGAAACTGAGTGACAGAGACAGACAAAGAGAGCAAGAGAGACAGAGATAAAGAGACAGAGACACAGAGATAGGGGGACAGAGAGAGAGGAACAGAAAGAGACAGAGAGAAAGAGGGACAGAGAGAGAGAGAGGGACAGAGAGAGACAGAGAGACAGTGAGAGAGAGAAAGAAAGAGAGACAGAGAGAGGGAGAGACAAGGAGAGAGAGCTAGAGTCAGAGAGAGACAGGGCGAGAGATAGAGAGACCGGGAGAGAGTCAGAGAGAGAGACAGCGAGAGAGAGACAGAGAGGGAGAGACAAAAACAGAGTGAGAAAGCGCGTCAGAGAAAGACAGACAGAGAGAGAGAAACAGGGAAAGACACTGAGAGAGTCAGACAGAGAGAGAGTGAGACAGAGTGAGTGAGAGAGAGAGAGCAGGGAGAGAGATAGAAACAGGAGAGAGAGGGAGAGAGAGAAAGTGAGACA
This sequence comes from Heptranchias perlo, assembly GCF_035084215.1. NCBI lineage: Eukaryota > Metazoa > Chordata > Chondrichthyes > Hexanchiformes > Hexanchidae > Heptranchias > Heptranchias perlo. The sequence continues at coordinate 481,819 of NW_027138870.1, read as the reverse complement.
GAGAGAGAGACAGAGAGACAGAGACAGGCAGAGGGAGAAACAGAGATAAAGAGAGAGAGAGAGACAGGGAGAGAGAACAACAGAGATACCGAGACAGAGGGAGAGAGACAGAGAGATAGAGACAGAGAGAGATAGAGAGAGAGGCAGACAGGCAGACAGACAGACAGAGAGAGACAGATAGAGAGAGGGAGAGAGAGACAGAGAGAGAGAGAGAGACAGAGAAAGAGAGAGAGACAGAGAGAGACACAGATGGAGTGAGACAGATGGAGAGAGAGAGAGAGACAGCGAGAAGGACAGAGAGAGACATAGAAAGAGAAAGGGAGTGAGAAAAAGAGAGAGACCGGGAGAGAGACAGGGAGAGAGAGATGGCTAGCATTTAAAGAATTAATATATAACTTGCAACAAATATATATTCCTTTAAGGCACAAAAGCCCAACAGGAAAAGTGGTCCAACCGTGGCTAATGAACAATTAAAGATAGTATTAAATCAAAGAAAGAAGCAGATAAAGTCGCCAGAAAAAGCAGTAAGCCTGAGGATTGGGAGCATTTTAGAATTCAGCAAAGGAGGACCAAGAAATTGATAAAGAGGGAAAATAGAATATGAGAGTAAACTAGCGAGAAATATAAAAACGGACTGTGAAAGCTTCTATAGGTATGTAAAAAGGAAAAGACTGGTGAAGGCAAATGTGGGTCCCTTACAGACAGAGAAGGGGGAATTTATAATGAGGAATAAGGAAATGGCAGAGAAATTAAATAAATGCTTTGTGTCTGTCTTCACAGAAGAAGACACAAAAAACCTCCCAGAAATACTAGTGAACCAAGGGTCTGGGGAGAATGAGGCACCGAAGGAAATTAGTATTGGTAAAAAAATAATACGAGAGAAATTAATGAGACTGAAAGTCGATAAATCCCAAGGACCTGATGATCTACATCCTGGGGTTTTGAAAGAGGTGACTATAGAGATAGTGGATGCATTGGTTGTCATCTTCCAAAATTCTATAGATTCTGGAACGGTTCCTGCAGATTGGAGGGTGGCAAATGTAATCCCACTATTTAAGAAAGGAGGGAGAGAGAAAACAGGGAACTACAGACCTGTTAGCCTGACATCAGTAGTAGGGAAAATGCTCGAATCTATTATAAAAGATGTGATAACAGGACACTTAGAAAATAATAATAGGATTTGGCAGAGTCAACATGGATTTATGAAAGGGAAATCATGTTTGACAAACCTATTGGTGTTCTCTGAGGATGTAACTAGTAGAATAGATAAGGGGGAACCAGTGGATGTGGTGTATTTGGATTTTCAGAAAGCTTTCGATAAGGTCCCACACAGGAGGTTAGTGAACAAAGTTAGAGCACATGGAATTGGGGGTAATATACTGGCATGGATTGAGAATTGGTTAACAGATAGAAAACAGAGAGTAGGAATAAACGGGTCTTTTCCAGGTTGGCAGACTGTGACTAGTGGGGTACCGCAGGGATCGGTGCTTGGGCCCCAGCTATTCACAATCTATATCAATGATTTGGATGAGGGGACCAAATGTAGTATTTCCAAGTTTGCTGATGACACAAAATTGGGTGGGAATGTGAGTTATGAGGAGGATGCAAAGAGGCTTCAAGGGGATATAGACAGGCTAAGTGAGTGGGCAAGAACAAGGCAGATGGAATATAATGTGGAAAAATGTGAAGTTATCCACTTTGGTAGGAAAAACAGAAATGCAGAGTATTTTTTAAATGGTGAGAGATTGGGAAATGTTGATGTACAAAGGGACCTGGGTGTCCTTGTACACCAGTCACTGAAAGCAAACATGCAGGTGCAGCAAGCAATTAGGAAGGCAAATGGTATATTGGTCTTTATTACAAGAGGATTTGAGTACAGGAGTAAAGATGTCTTACTGCAATTATATAGGGTGAGACTGCACCTGGAGTATTGTGTACAATTTTGGTCTCCTTACCTAAGAGAGGATATACTTGCCATAGAGAGAGAGTAACGAAGGTTCACCAGACTGATTCCTGGGATGGCGGGATTGTCGTATGAGGAGAGATTGAGTAGACTAGGCCTGTATTCTCTAGAGTTTAGAGGAATGAGAGGTGATCTCATTGAAACATACAAAATTTCTACAGGGCTCGACAGGGTAGATGCAGGGAGGATGTCTCCCCTGGCTGGGGAGTCTAGAACCAGGGGTCACAGTCTCAGAATAAGGGGTCGGCCATTTAGGACTGAGATGAGGAGAAATTTCTTCACTCAGAGGGTGGTGAATCTTTGGAATTCTCTACCCCAGAGGGCTGTGGAGGCTCAGTCATTGAGTACATTCAAAACAGAGATCGATAGATTTCTAGATATTAAAGGCATCAAGGGATATGGGGATAGTGCAGGAAAATGGCGTTGAGGTAGAAGATTAGCCATGATCTGATTGAATGGCGGAGCAGGCTTGAGGGGCCGGATGGCCTACTCCTGCTCCTATTTCGTATGTTCTTAGATTCTTATGAGACAGATAGAGAGAGAGAGACAAGGAGAAAGAGAGAGAGAGACAGAGACAGAGACAGAGAGACAGACAGAGAGAACGAGAGAGACATAGAGAGAGAGACAGCAAGAGACAGACAGTGAGAGAGACAGTGAGAGAGAGAGACAAAGAGAGAGTGAGGCAACGAGGGAGAGAGCAGAGAGAGAGACACACAGAAAGAGGGAGAGAGAGGGAGAGAGAGGGACAAAGAGTAAGACAGAGTGAGAACGGATGAATCATAGAATCATAGAAAATTTACGGCACAAGAGGATGCCATTCGGCCCATCGTGTCCGCGCTGGCTGAGAAAAGAGCCACCCAGCCTAATCCCACTTTCCAGCACTTGGTCCGTAGCCCTGCAGGTCACGGCTCTTCAGGTGCACATCCAGGTATTTTTTAAATGAGTTGAGGGTTCCTGCCTCTACCACCCTCTCAGGCAGTGAGTTCCAGACCCCCACCACCCTCTGGGTGAAAACACTTTTCCTCAGCTCCCCTCTAATCCTTCTACCAATCACTTTAAATCTATGCCCCCTGGTCACTGACCCCTCTGCTAAGGGAAATAGGTCCTTCTTACCCACTCTATCTCGGCCCCTCAAAATTTTGTACACCTCAATCAAATCACCCCTCAGCCTCCACTGTTCCAAGGAAAACAACCCCAGCCTATCCAATCTTTCCTCATAGTTAAAATTTCTCCAGTCCTGGCAACATCCTCGTAAATCTCCTCTGCACCCTCTCTCGTGCAATTACATCCTTCCTGTAATGTGGTGACCAGAACTGTGCACAGTACTCAAGCTGTGGCCTAACTAATGTTTTATACAGTTCTAGCATAACCTCCCTGTTCTTATATTCTGTGCCTCGGCTAATAAAGGAAAGCATTCCATATGCCTTTTTAACCATCTGTCCTGCTACCTTCAGGGATCTGTGGACATGCACTCCAAGATCCCTCACTTCCTCTACACCTCTCAGTATCCTCCCATATATCGTGTATTCCCGTGCCTTGTTTGCTCTCCCCAAATGCATTACCTCACACTTCTCCGGATTGAACTCCATTTGCCACTTTTCTGCCCATCTGACCAGTCCATTGATATCTTCCTGCAGTCTACAGCTTTCCTCCTCACTATCAACCACACGGCCTATCTTTGTATCATCCGCAAATTTCTTAATCATGCCTCTGATGTTAATGTATACCACAAAAAGCAAAGGACCTAGTACAAAGCCCTGCGGCACCCCACTGGAAACAGCCTTCCAGTCGCAAAAACACCCGTCCACCATTACCTGGATGAAGTAACGGAGAGGGTTGATGAGGGTAGTGTGGTTGATGTTGTGTATATGGACTTTCAAAAGGCATTTGATAAAGTCCCACATAATAGACTTGTTCGCAAAATTAAAGCCCGTGGGATTAAAGGGACAGTGGCAGTGTGGATGCAAAATTGGCTAAAGGACAGAAAGCAGAGAGTGGTGGTGAACGGTTGTTTTTCAGACAGGAGGGAAGTATACAGTGGTGTTCCCCAGGGGTCAGTATTAGGACCACTGCTCTTTTTGATATATATTAATGAACTGGACTTGAATATACAGGGTATAATTTCAAATTTGCAGATAACACAAAATTCATCTGGGGGTGTATGTACACAATTTTTTTGGATTCTAAGGGAATCAAGGGATATGGGGATCAGGCGGGAAAGTGGAGTTGAGGTAGGAGATCAGCCATGATCTTATTGAATGGCGGAGCAGGCTCGAGGGGCCCTATGGCCTACTCCCCCTCCTATTTCTTATGTTCTTATGTTCAAATCTTTGAAGGTGGCCGGACAAGTTGAGAAGGCTGTTAAAAAAAGCATATGGGATCTTGGGCTTTATTAATGGAGGCATAGAGTACAAAAGCAAGGAAGTTATACTAAACCTTTCTAAAACACTGGTTAGGCCTCAGCTGGAGTATTGTGTTCAATTCTGGGCACCACACTTTAGGAAGGATGTGAAGGCCTTCGAGAGGGTGCAGAAGAGATTTACTAGAATGGTACCAGGGATGGGGGACTTCAGTTATGTGGATAGACTGGAGATAGACTGGGATTGTTCTCCTTAGAGGAAAAAATATTAAGGGGAGATTTGATGGAGGTGTTCAAAATCATGAACGTTTTTGATAGAGTAAATAAGGAGAAACTATTTCCAGTGGCAGAAGAGTCGGTAACCAGAGGACACAGATTTAAGGTGATCGGTAAAAGAACCGGAGGGGAGATGAGGAAACATTTTTTTACCCAGCGAGTTGTTATGATCTGGAATTCGCTGCCTGAAAGCAGATTCAATAATAACTTTCAAAAGGGAATTGGATAAATACTTGAAGGGAAAAAGTATACAGGGCAACGGGGAAAGAGCAGGAGAATGGGACTAATTGGATAGCTCTTTCAAAGAGCTAACATAGGCACGATGGGCCGAATGGTCTCTTTCTGTGCTGTAACATACTATGATACTATGTGCTAAAATGCAAGAGGACATTAATAAACTTGCAGAATGGGCGAGTAATTAGCAAATTAATTTCAATATAGGTAATTGTGAGGTGGTGTATTTTGGTAGGCGGAATAAGGAGGCCACATACTGCTGGATAATAAGAGTCTAAACAGGATAGAGGAGCAAAGGGATCTTGGGATACAGATACACAAATCACTAAAAGTAGCAACGCAGGTTAATAAGGCCATAAAAAAGGCAAATCAAACGCTAGGGTTTATTTCTAGAGAGATAGAATTGAAATGCAGAGAAGTTATGTTAAACTTGTATTGAACCTTGGTTAGACCACACTTGGAGTACTGTGAACAGTTCTGGTCTCCATATTATAAATAGGATATTTGGAGAAGGTGAAAAAGATTCACAAGGATGATACCAGAACTGAGAGGATATACTTATCAGGAAAGACTGAACAGGCTGGGACTCTCTTCTCTAGAAAAGAGAAGGCTGAGGGGTGACCTGATCGAGATCTTTAAGATAATAATAGGGTTTGATAGGGTAGAAAACATATCCACGTGTGACAGAGTCCAAAACTAGAGGTCATCAATATCAGATGGTCAATAATAACTCCAATAGGGAATTCAGGAGAAACCTCTTTACCCAAAGAGTGATAAGACTGTGGAATGCACTACCACAAGGAATAGTTGAGACAAATAAAGGGAAGTTTAGATAAACACACGAGGGAGAAAGGAATAGAAGGGTATGCAGATAGGGTTAGATGATATAGGGTGGGAGGAGGCTCGTGTGGAGCATGAACACGTCATAGACCAGTTGGGCCGAATGGCCTGTTTCTGTGCTGTAGACTCGATAAAGCTGGGGTTGTTCTCCTTAGATCAAAGAAGGTTAAGGGAAGATTTGATAGAAGTGTTCAAAATCATGAAGGGATTTGATAGAATAAATAAGGAGCAAATAAGGAGTGGCAGAAGGGTCAGTAACCAGAGGACACAGATTTAAGATAATTGACAAATGAACCAGAGACGACATGAGGAAAAAAAAAATACGCAGCGAGTTGTTATGATCTGGAATTCACTGCCTGAAAGCAGATTCAATAATAACTTTCAAAAGGGAATTGGATAAATATCTGAAGGGAAAAAATGTGCAGGGCCATGGGGAAAGAGCAGGGACTAATTCAATTGCTCTTTCAAAGAGTCGGTACAGGCACAATGGGCCAAATGGCCTCCTTCTGTGCTGTATCATTCTATGATTCTGTGATCCAGAAACCAAAAATACATGTATTTCAAAAGGGAAGGCCATGCTTGACCAACCATATTGAATTCTTTGAAGAAGTAATAGTAACAGAAAGAGTAGACAGGGGTAATGCAGTGGAGGTTCCTGCTCCTGATCACTATCCAGTGACCCCCTGGACTTTCAAAAGGCCTTTGATAAGGTACCGCATAGTAAGCGCATGACTAAGGTCAGAGTGTGTGGAGTCAGGGGACAAGTAGCAGAATGGATAGCAAACTGGCTACAAAACAGAAAACAGAGAGTAAGGGTTAAAAGTGGATACTCAGACTGGCGGAAGGTGGGAAGTGGTGTTCCACAAGGATAGGTGCTGGGACCACTGTTCTCCATTTACAAAATGATTAGGATATGGGAATCAGAAGTACAATATCAAAATTTGTGGACGACACCAAAATGTCGGGGCGGGGGGTAGTTAATACTGAGAAAGACTGTGACAAAATACAGGAACACGTTAATAAACTGGTAGAATGGGCATGTAATTGGCAAATGAATTTCAACGTAGATATGTAATAGTGAGGTGGTGCATTTTGGTAGGAAAAATAAGGACACCACATACTCCTTAAGAGAGGATGTGGATAAGATTCTAAATGGGGTAGAGGAGCAAAGGGATCTCAGGATACAGATGCACAAATCACTGAAAGTAGCGACGTAGGTTAATAAGGCCATAAAAACGTGCAAACAAAGCACTGGGGTTGAGGCGAATAACATTGGTGCATTTAAGGGAAGCTAGATAAGTACATGATGGAATAGAAGGATATCCTGATAGGGTGAGATGCAGTAGGGTGGGAAGAGGCTAGTGTGGAGCATAAAGACCAGCATAGACCACTTGGGCCGAATGGCCTGTTTCTGTGCTGTTTCCGTCTATGTAATTTCATGCAACTTGTTGGTGGGCAGAGGATGGTAATTGAAGAGGGGTGCACAGGGGCTGTTGTACTTCCTCTGGGGTGTTGTTAGGTTGTGTGACAAGGGGCAGGTAATGTGTGCTGCATTTCCCCTGTTGTATCAGCCTGTCACTCCCTCTGCAAGGCCTTGTGGCAGGCTGTCGCTATGGGAATCCGTATGGGTCCTAACTATGTCTGGACTTTTTGAGGGATATGTGGAACATTCTTTGTTCCAATCCCACTCAGGTCCCCTCCCTCACCTCTTTTTCTGGTGCATTGATGACTGTATCGGTGATGTTTCCTGCTCTCACCCCGAACTGGAAAATTTCCACCCTTCCCTCGCCATCACATGGTCCATCTCCGACTCTTCCCTTCCCTTCCTCGACTTCTCTATCTCCATTTCTGGGGATAGGCTGTCAACCAATATCTACTATAAGCCCACCGACTCCCACAGCTACCTTGATTACACTTCCTCCCACCCCGCTTCCTGTAAGGACTCTATTCCCTTCTCCCAGTTTCTCTGCTTTCGTCGCATCTGTTCTGACGATGCCACCTTCCACACCAGTGCTTCCGATATCTCTTCCTTGTTCCTCAACCGAGGATTCCCCTCCACTGTAGTTGACAGGGCCCTCGACCGAGTCCGTCCTATTTCCCGCATTTCTACCCTCACCCTTTCCTTCCCTCCCAGAACCATGATAGGGTCCCCCTTGTCCTCACCTTCCACCCCACCAACCTCCACATTCAACGGATCATCCTCCACCATTTCCACCACCTCCAGCGATCCCACCACCAAATACATCTTCCCCACCCCTCCCAGCATTCCGAAGGGACCGCTCCCTCTGTGACACCCTGGTCCACTCTTCCATCACCCCCAACACCGGCTCTCCTCCCCAAGGCACCTTCCCGTGCGAGCGCAGGAGATGCAACACCTGCCCCTTCACCTCCTCCCTTCCCACTGTCCAGGGCCCCAAACACTCCTTCCAGGTGAAACAGCGATTTACTTGTATTTCTTTCAATTTACTATACTGTATTCGCTGCTCACAATGCGGTCTCCTCTACACTGGGGAGACCAAATGCAGATTGGGTGATCACTTTGCTGAACACCTCCACTCTGTCCACAGGTGTGACCCTGACCTGCCGGTCACTCGCCATTTTAATTCCCCGTCCCAGTTCCACTCTGACCTCGGCCTCTTACACTGATCTAATGAAGCTCGAGGAACAGCACCTCATCTTTCGATAAGGCACTTTACAACCTTCCAGACTCAACATTGATTTCAATAACTTCAGATATTAACCCCTGCTCCCATGTTTCTGCTGTTGCCATTTACAGCTCCTCTAGACCCATCTTTTGTTCCTTCACCTGTCCCATTCCCACCCTCCTTGCCTCGCACCATCATCCCTTTTATCATTTAATCACTCCTGCCCTTCACCCTATCACAGACCTTCCCTTTTGTTCTTTCCTCCCCTCTCCCCCTCCCCCTGGCTCTGTATTTGCTTAAAACCTGTTTAATCTTCAACTTCTTCCAGTTCTGACGAAAGGTCTTCGACCTGAAACGTTAACTCTGTTTCTTTCTGCACAGATGCTGCCTCACTTGCTGAGTGTTTCCAGCATTTTCTGCCTTTATTAGCAGGTAACGTGTGCTCCATTTGCCATGTTCTTTCAGCCTGTCACTCCCTCTGTTGGGCCGTGTGGCAGGGTTAGCAAGAGAAGACTTGTGCTGACCTCCAGTTACTGGGTTTAGGCTGCTTGGTTATTTCCCAGTTTGAGGCTGAAGCCATACATCACACACTTGGATTCCCGTTTTTAAATGAATTTTGTGTTGGCCCAGCCGGGGTCAGCATCAAGCAGGCATGGGTGAAAAAGCACTGTGAGATGCAGAGTAAAGGTGCCTCTAGGTGCCCAAACAATGGCCTCAGCCCCAAACTCACAACACCACACCCTCCTTATTAAGTAGAATGAGCCTATATTATCTGGAGTTTTTAAGAATGAGAGGTGATCTCATTGAAAGATATAAAATTCTTAGAGGGCTTGACAGGATATTTGCTGAGAGGCTGTTTCCCCTGGCTGGAGAGTCTAGAATTATGGGTCACAGCCTCAGGATAAGGGGTCGGCCATTTAAGACTGAGATGAGGAGGAATTTCTTCACTCAGAGGGTTGTGAATCTTTGGAATTCTCTACCCCAGAGGGCTGTGGATGTTCAGTCATTGAATATATTCAAGACTGAGATCGATAGATTTTTGGACTGTAGGGGAATCAAGAGATATGGGGATCGGGCAGGAACTTGGAGTTGAGGTTGAAGATCAGCCATGATCTGATTGAATGGCGGAGCAGGCTCCTATTTTTTATGTTCTTATCTTCTCCCAGTCTGACTGCTTTTTATTTATCACAACAACCCATCCTGTGAGCTTGCAAATTGGTGCTGAACTAGGCAGAGTTTTGTACTACGGACCCATGTCCCCTGGGACCTGGACTACATGCATTTCACACTGGACAAATACATCCGTCATACATACATAAATACATACATCTCGTCAGTCTGGCTGCAAATGCAGTTCCGTGAGCTGAAACGCCAACCCACTGCGACACCCAAATTATTTTAATATCAATCAAAAACCCAGCAGTATTGTCGCTATCAGCATTTATCAAAATATTCTGCGTCTTCCCAAAGCAACAGACAAAACAATGACAACAAAAAACTGGTGTTAATCCTGCAATGGAACATCAGTGTAAGAAATCCAGACCTACTCAGGACATCAAGAGAAGGATGAGATGACAATGAATGCGGAAGGTCTCACTCATTAAAACCTTGAGGATTACTCTCAAAATAAACCAAACCATGACCCAAAGTTCATCAGCTTAAATATCCTACGCTCTGTGTATGAAATTCTAAGTGTGTTTTTTTGTAAACAGGTTATGATTTTGTTGCACAGAGCTAAGATTCTACAGGTGGTAAATTAGCTCCTTTAATCCATTTTGATTTACATGAAACTGCCACTTTAAGAAAGAAATACCAAATGCAGACAGTAGTCCTGAGAGTTATTCACTCGTACAGAGCATCATCCGTTCCACCGCGATGTCCTAGTCCTCATTAATTTGTCAGGCAAAGTTAATGAAGTCAAACTCTCTCTTCATAGTTAGGGTGACTTCCAGTGTTTGAGTGTCGGTGATGAACTGAGCCTTTCCGTTCTTACTGTCTACTGGATGGGGCAGATGCAATCCCAGTTTACTGCAAAAAAAAGGAAATTCAGGAAGATGGGGTTCCACAGGGCTCAGTACTAGGTCCCTTGTTTTTTGTGGTATATATCAATGATTTAGACTTATCATAGAATCATAGAAAGGTTACAACATGGAAGGAGGCCATTCGGCCCATCGGCTCTGTGTTGGCTCTATGTAAGAGCAATCCAGCTAGTCCCACTCCCCCGCCCTTTCCCCGTAGCCCTGCAAATATTTTTTCCTTTCAAGTACTTATCCAGTTCCCTTTTGAAGGCCATGATTGAATCTGCCTCCACCACCCCCTCGGGCAGTGCATTCCAGATCATAACCACTCTCTGTGGGGATCCCCTCCCCTGCGAGTATTGATCAATTTAAATATGCAAAGAAGGGACCAGCACCTTTCGCAAAGTGCATGAAAAACTAGCTGGAGCAGGTGCCGTGCAAACTCTGATTAGTTTGTTACAGTTCTCCTGCCGCCCTCAAAGGAGCGGCTGGAGCCGGTGGGGAGCGAGCGCTTCTCCCGGGCCCACAGTGTCACCGCCGCCGAATTCCTCCGCTCACCTCCCAAGACTTACTGGAGATCCAACGGGCCCAAATCTGATACCCGATGTCAGGCAATCTGTCCATCACGCGCCCCCACTCCCTGATCGCCCCGATCTCCCGATCCCCCCACTCCCCGACCCCCCAGTCCCTGATCTTCCAAAATTCCCACTCCCCGATCTCCAGAACCCCCCACTACTCCCACTCCCCGATCTCCCGATCCCCCCACTCCCCGATCCCCCCACTCCCCGATCCCCCAAACCCCCAACTCCCCCGAGCCCCCCACTCCCCGATCTCCCGAACCCCCCACTCCCCGATCCCCCCACTCCCCGATCCCCCAAACCCCCCACTCCCCCGAGCCCCCCACTCCCCGAGCCCCCCACTCCCCGATCCCCCAAACCCCCCACTCCCCCGAGCCCCCCACTCCCTGATCTCCCAAACCCCCCACTCCCCGATCCCCCAAACCCCCCACTCCCCGATCCCCCAAACCCCCCACTCCCCCGATCCCCCCACTCCCCCGATCCCCCCACTCCCCCGATCCCCCCACTCCCCGATCCCCCAAACCCCCCACTCCTTAAATGTCCATGTGTATTACAGTTTTATAAACCTGCAGTCGGTGTATATTTAAAACTGTAATACACAGACTGCAGGTTTATAAAACTGTAATACACAGACTGCAGGTTTATAAAACTGTAATACACAGACTGCAGGTTTATAAAACTGTAATACACAGACTGCAGGTTTATAAAACTGTAATACACAGACTGCAGGTTTATAAAACTGTAATACACAGACTGCAGGTTTATAAAACTGTAATACACAGACTGCAGGTTTATAAAACTGTAATACACAGACTGCAGGTTTATAAAACTGTAATATGCAGACTATAGGTTTATAGAATTGTAATAAACAGACTGCAGGGGCTCAATTTTCAAACGGAGTCGCGAAGGTGGCGGGGGGTCAATTTGAGGTCATTAGTACGGGTTTCCCGAAAGTCCTTACGATTTTCACGTAAGGATGTCTTTTTTTTTGTCGGTTTCCCGTTCGACTGACCGGCTGATTGATAGGCTGGTCTCAGTCGGATGGGAGACCAGCCAGGGAGAGGATGTTTCCAGGTAAGTCTGTGTTTGCATTGATGGGGGGGGGAGGGGAGCACAGGGGGGCATGGGTGGGCATGGGTGGGTAAGGGCTATAGGAGGGCAAGGGGGTCACGAGTCATGGGGGATGGGGGATCAGGGGTCATCGAGGAGGTCCGTGATCGTTGAGGGGGTCGGGGGTTGGAGGTGGAGGATTGGGGTTGGGGGATCGGAGGTCCGTGCAGGTAGGCTTGTTGGGCCTGGGGGAAGCAGTCTTGCTCCTCTGGGCCCACAAGCTGTGCCTTTCTAGGCTCCTACCTGTTTGTCTCGGGCCTTCTCACCTCCTTTCATGAGGCGTAAAACAGAAGGCCGGGAATCCCGGCCCCCAGGGGTGGAAATCGGGAATTTGTTAAAAATGGAGGCCTGAAGCATCCTTGAAAGGTTTTAAGGCCCAACCCGCCTCCTGGGAGTGGGTTGGCTGCCCGCCCCTCATCCCGCCCCCGTGAAAACCAGAAATGGGAGGGTTGGAGACGGGTCTGAAATGGTGGCAATTTTCAATGCACCCCCACCCCGAACCCACCCATTTTGTACTTTTAAAATCGAGCCCTAGGTTTATGGAACTGTAATAAACAGACTGCAGGTTTATAAATCAGTAATACACAGGCGGTAGGCTTATAAATCAGTAATAAACAGACTGCAGGTTTATAAATCAGTAATAAACAGACAGAAGGTTTATAAATCAGTAATAAACAGACAGAAGGTTTATAAATCAGTAATAAACAGACAGAAGGTTTATAAATCAGTAATAAACAGACAGAAGGTTTATAAATCAGTAATAAACAGACAGAAGGTTTATAAATCAGTAATAAACAGACAGAAGGTTTATAAATCAGTAATAAACAGACAGAAGGTTTATAAATCAGTAATAAACAGACAGAAGGTTTATAAATCAGTAATAAACAGACTGCAGGTTTATAAATCAGTAATACACAGACAGAAGGTTTATAAATCAGTAATAAACAGACAGAAGGTTTATAAATCAGTAATAAACAGACAGGTTTATAAATCAGTAATAAACAGACAGAAGGTTTATAAATCAGTAATAAACAGACTGCAGGTTTATAAATCAGTAATACACAGACAGAAGGTTTATAAATCAGTAATAAACAGACAGAAGGTTTATAAATCAGTAATAAACAGACTGCAGGTTTATAAATCAGTAATACACAGACAGAAGGTTTATAAATCAGTAATAAACAGACAGAAGGTTTATAAATCAGTAATAAACAGACAGAAGGTTTATAAATCAGTAATAAACAGACAGAAGGTTTATAAATCAGTAATAAACAGACAGAAGGTTTATAAATCAGTAATAAACAGACAGGTGGTTTATAAATCAGTAATAAACAGACAGAAGGTTTATAAATCAGTAATAAACAGACAGACGGTTTATAAATCAGTAATAAACAGACAGGTGGTTTATAAATCAGTAATAAACGGACAGAAGGTTTATAAATCAGTAATAAACAGACAGGTGGTTTATAAATCAGTAATAAACAGACAGAAGTTTTATAAATCAGTAATAAACAGACAGAAGGTTTATAAATCAGTAATAAACAGACAGAAGGTTTATAAATCAGTAATACACAGACAGAAGGTTTATAAATCAGTAATAAACAGAGAGAAGGTTTATAAATCAGTAATAAACAGACAGGTGGTTTATAAATCAGTAATAAACAGACAGAAGTTTTATAAATCAGTAATAAACAGACAGAAGGTTTATACATCAGTAATAAACAGACAGGTGGTTTATAAATCAGTAATAAACAGACAGAAGGTTTATAAATCAGTAATAAACAGACAGAAGGTTTATAAATCAGTAATAAACGGACAGAAGGTTTATAAATCAGTAATAAACAGACAGAAGGTTTATAAATCAGTAATAAACGGACAGAAGGTTTATAAATCAGTAATAAACGGACAGAAGGTTTATAAATCAGTAATAAACGGACAGAAGGTTTATAAATCAGAAATAAACAGACAGAAGGTTTATAAATCAGAAATAAACAGACAGAAGGTTTATAAATCAGTAATAAACAGACAGAAGGTTTATAAATCAGTAATAAACGGACAGAAGGTTTATAAATCAGTAATAAACAGACAGAAGGTTTATAAATCAGTAATAAACAGACAGAAGGTTTATAAATCAGTAATAAATGGACAGAAGGTTTATAAATCAGTAATAAACAGACAGAAGGTTTATAAATCAGTAATAAACGGACAGAAGGTTTATAAATCAGTAATAAACAGACAGGTGGTTTATAAATCAGTAATAAATGGACAGAAGGTTTATAAATCAGTAATAAACAGACAGAAGGTTTATAAATCAGTAATAAACGGACAGAAGGTTTATAAATCAGTAATAAACGGACAGAAGGTTTATAAATCAGTAATAAACGGACAGAAGGTTTATAAATCAGTAATAAACAGACAGAAGGTTTATAAATCAGTAATAAATGGACAGGTGGTTTATAAATCAGTAATAAACAGACAGAAGGTTTATAAATCAGTAATAAACAGACAGAAGGTTTATAAATCAGTAATAAACAGACAGAAGGTTTATAAATCAGTAATATATGGACAGAAGGTTTATAAATCAGTAATAAACGGACAGAAGGTTTATAAATCAGTAATAAACGGACAGAAGGTTTATAAATCAGAAATAAACGGACAGAAGGTTTATAAATCAGTAATAAACGGACAGAAGCTTTATAAATCAGAAATAAACGGACAGAAGGTTTAGAAATCAGTAATAAACGGACAGAAGGTTTATAAATCAGAAATAAACAGACAGAAGGTTTATAAATCAGTAATAAACGGACAGAAGGTTTATAAATCAGAAATAAACAGACAGAAGGTTTATAAATCAGAAATAAACAGACAGAAGGTTTATAAATCAGAAATAAACAGACAGGTGGTTTATAAATCTGTAATAAACAGCCAGGTGGTTTATAATTCTGTAATAAACAGCCAGGTGGCTTATAAATCAGTAATAAACAGACAGGTGGTTTATAAATCTATAATACATGGACTAGGTTGGTAAAACTGTACTACACAACTGTAAACAACTGTAGTACACGGACTGTGGCCCTGATATTAGAATGGAGGCAGGGTGGCAGCGGGGCGGGGGGGGAGGTGAATGGGCCTGCGGGAAACCTGACCAATAAAAAATGTCCACTCTCCACACGATTGCGATTCAATTGGCGCCACTTAACATGGCTTCCGGGTTTGCCGTCTGAAAGCTGCGCAGTGGGCGGACTGCGCACCCGCATCACAGGCTGTCAACTGGAGGAGCTCTCTTTAAAGGGGCAGTCCTCCAATGGCTGCTCCTGGAGCAAACACCCACACACCATAATGGAGCAGCACGGGGGCAAGGCTGCTCCCAGATTCAGTGATGCCTCACTCCAGGTGCTACTGGACGGGGTGAGGAGGAAGAGGGATCTGTTTTACCCCGCGGACGGGAGGAAGTGGCCTGCTCTGCCAACAAGGCGGCCTGGTTCGAGGTGGCAGAGGAGGTCACCAGCAGCAACATCTCCCGCACCTGGATCCAGTGCAGGAATGACCTAACTCGGTCAGCCAAAGTGAGTACACTTACTCATTCTCCTACATTTTGTCCCCACGCCCAACTCATTCTGCACTGCCAAGACAACTCGATCACATCACTCCTCACATCCGAGTAAGTTCAGGCTTATCCTCAGCTTACCAGCACTTCCTCAGGCCCTTCCTCACCTCCCCATTACTCACCCCACCACTACCACTCAACCCAATCCTCATCCAATGTCACGGCTCTGTCTCATACTCACCCTCTGATGCATCTCTTTCACGGTCAGCCTCACTCAAACCAATGCATTCATCGGTTGGCCACTTCACCATCACTCACTCACGCGTCTGTACTTTCTCCCCTTCTAGGAGAAGAGA
Source organism: Heptranchias perlo (assembly GCF_035084215.1). NCBI lineage: Eukaryota > Metazoa > Chordata > Chondrichthyes > Hexanchiformes > Hexanchidae > Heptranchias > Heptranchias perlo. Next base: position 465,893 of record NW_027138870.1, on the reverse strand, counting down.
GCCCAGAATGCAGAGAGAGGGCGAGGACCGGAGTGGGGGGGCGGGGGGAGGGTGGTGGGTGCAACAAGTCGTCGTCCTCACAGACACGGAGCAGGAGGCGCTGGAACTGAGCCGAACCCTCGAGTGTCTGTCCATCAGGGACGCCGAGACCGGCAACCCACAAACATCTGGTGACACAATTTAACATTCATCACACACAACATGAAATAATGTTAACATGCCTTGCCATCTTCAACACCTCAGTATGCTCATTGTAACATGACACATCTGTGATGATGCTTAATATTGCCTTCTGTTCTCTTACAGGGCCTTCAGCGACCTGGTGAGCACGAGCAGACACTGGTGGCAGGGGCAGGTGTGGAGAGTCCGTGTCGATGGGAGCACTCCTCTCCAGGCTCTGCTCAGCTAGACACAGATGCGGAACCCCGGGGGGCCATCCTTTAAAAGGAGAATGATCGAGGGACAGCAGCACATTTGCGAGGTGCTGGAACAGGTGCCACGCGCAGTCTCCACAATAAGCGCAGAGGATGGAGGAGTCCAACTCCTGCATGAGTGGAATGGTGGTACAGGTACGGGAGGGAATCTCTGAGATACTGTCATGGTAAGTGCGGGAATGCCTGCAATGGAGAGAAGGCTAGCCTCCGTTAAGCTTCACGCATGCCTCACAAATGAGTCCATTCAGGCCCTGACAATGGCCGTATGGACTCAGGGTGAACTACATTCTGCCGCCTTAAACAGGTAGTTAGAAACTTTACAACTGGCCTTCCAAGACATCACACATATCCTCCAAACTGTTCTCCAGCAGGGTGGTAGGAGTGATGTGGGTCTGGGCCAGGGGAGGGATGATGGCGAAAGAGGACATGGAAGTGGGGACGCCACTCAAAGTGCCCCCCACATCTCACCCGTTGCCCCCCTCTCAACCAGTACCCGCAATGCTGCCTCCTCTCCAGGTGGCCGAGTCTGCTCCTGCACAGGTGCAGGTGGAGCAGTCTTTGGAGGGGCCCTCACGGGCTCCAAAACCCAGAGGGCATAGGCCCAAAGCATCTAAGCAGTCAGGGCATGAACAAGAGCAACCTGCTACTATTTCTGCTGCAGCCACAGGAGATGCACCACATAGAAGTCGTTGGAAGAGAAAGGCGAAGGTTTTGTGAGCACGAAAGGTATGCACAAGGATGTTTGAAAGACTCTCATGTTTTTCATTTATATTTAGTTTTTGTTAAAGTGTCATTAAATTTTATGATTGTCATCAGTGCTGCCACGTCTTGCCCACTCTTGCCTGACTTTTGTGATAGGGCCCTTTCATGAGGTTCACCATGAACGCCCACACTTCATGCTACTACACATACACTCACTACAGTGGGTGTATCTGTAGTTACAGGACTGTTTTGTGCAGGGAGGGGTGGGGGCTGGTGTGGGCGCTGCTCTTTCCAAGTGGTGTGAGGACTGGACTCTTCACACTTTCTGATGTTTGGAGAACCGTTCACATATCAGTGACTCCCTGGCCTCACGAGCAACCAGGTGAGCCACTGCTCTGCCCATGGGTTCCTCCTCCTCCATGTGGGTGGCAGATGTGGATGAGGCCTCAAGCGGTGCCCCTCCCTGTTGTTGCCCTCAGTGCTCTTGTGCAGGTGCCTGTGGTGCAGCACTGTGTTGTGGAGGTGCAAGTGACAGAAATGCACACCTTGCTTGGTGAGGCTGGTGATGTTGCTCATCCTCGGATGTTTTTTAAAATTCATTCATGGGATGTGGGCGTCGCTGGCGAGGCCGGCATTTATTGCCCATCCCTAATTGCCCTTGAGAAGGTGGTGGTGAGCCGCCTTCTTGAACCGCAGGTGGTGTTGTATCCATGTGCCTGCTGCTCTTGTCCTTCTAGGTGGTAGAGGTCGCGGGTTTGTGAGGTGCTGTCGAAGAAGCCTTGGCGAGTTGCTGCAGTGCATCCTGTGGATGGTACACACTGCAGCCACTGTGCACCGGTGGTGAAGGGAGTGAATATTTAGGGTGGTGGATGGGGTGCCAATCAAGCGGGCTGCTTTATCTTGGATGGTGTCGAGCTTCTTGAGTGTTGTTGGAGCTGCACTCATCCAGGCAAGTGGAGAGTGTTCCATCACACTCCTGACTTGTGCCTTGTGGATGGTGGAAAGGTTTTAGGGAGTCAGGAGGTGAGTCACTCACCGCAGAATACCCAGCCTCTGACCTGCTCTCGTAGCCACAGTATTTATATGGCTGGTCCAGTTAAGTTTCGGTCAATGGTGACCCCCAGGATGTTGATGGTGGGGGATTCGGCGATGGTAATGCCATTGAATGTCAAGGGGAGGTGGTTAGACTCTCTCTTGTTGGAGATGGTCATTGCCTGGCACTTATTTGGCGCGAATGTCGTGGTGAATACAGCCATGATGCCTCCCATCCTGATGGTGTGATTTTGAGGGGGTCCGAAAAGTTGTTAAATATGTGTGAACAGAAGAATTGTGAGTGGAAAGTAAGAATTTTCAGTGAAAACACAAAGATCTCGCAGCCAAAAGTTGGTGTGAAAGAACTGAGTGGCCTGCAGCAATAAGTGACCTTTACTCCCCATCTGTGAAACAAGCATTTCAATGTCCCACTGGCTGCCGGCTGAAACACCTCCGGGAGAACATGCAGTGTTGCCCACAGCACAGGAAACATGCTGAGGATATTTCAAAATCGGATCCCTGCCTTAATATGGACAAAATTAACTACAGGGTACGGTAGCATAGTGGTTATGTTACTAGACTAATAATCCAGAGGCCCGGTCTAATAATCCGGAGTCATGCATTCAAATCTCTGCCACGGCAGCTGAGAAATTTAAATTCAATTAAATAAAATCTGGAATTAAAGAAAAACTAGTATCAACAATGGTGGCCATTAAAAACCCATCTGGTTCATTAATCCCCTTGAGGGAAGGAAACCTGCCGTCCTTACCCGGTCTGGCCTATATGTGACTCCAGACCCACAGCAATGTGGTTGATTCCTAACTGCCCTGTGAAATGGCCGAGCAAGCCACTCAGTTGTAAAATCCTGCTACAGACAGTCACAATAAAAATAATACCGGACAGACCACCCTGCATCAGACCATTAGGCACCAGACACGACAAAGGCAAACCAAGCCCAGTCGACCCTGCAAAGTCCTCCTCACTGGGGACTTGTGCCAAAATTGGGAGAACTGTCCCACAGACTAGTCAAGCAACAGCCTGACAGAATCAAACCTTTCAGTCAAGAGTCCCAGACTCGTCCAGCACCATCCCTGGCTATGTCCTGACAGACCGACCAGAGGTGGCAGCACAGTGATATACAGTCAGGACGGAGAAGCCCTGAAAATCCTCAACATTGACTCTGGACCCCATGAAATCTCATGGCATCAGATCAAACATGTGCAAGGAAGCCTCCTCCCGCCCTCCCTCAGCTGATGAATCAGTCCTCCTCCATGTTGAGCACCACTGAGGGTAGCAAGGGCACAGAATGTACTCTGGGTGGGGGACTTCAATGTCCATCACCAAGTGTGGCTCGGTAGCACCACTACAGACCGAGTTGGCTGAGTCCTGAAGGACATAGCTGCCAGACTGGGCCTGCGGCAGGTGGTGAGCGAGCCTCGTCCTCACTAATCCACATGTCGCAGACGCATCTGTCCATGACAGTATTGGTAGGAGTGACCATCGCACAGTCCTCGTGGAGACGAAGTTCTGTCTGAGGGCATCATCCAACGTGGTGTGTGGCACTACCACCAAGCTAAATGGGATAGATTCAGAACAGCTCAAAACTGGGCATCCATGAGGCGCTGTGGGCCATCAGCAGCGGAATTGTATTCTAGCACAATCTGCAACCTCATGGCCCAGCATATTTCTCACTCTACCATCAACAAGCCAGGGGATCAACCCTGGCTCAATGAGGAGTGTAGAAGAGCATGCCAGGAGCAGCACCAGGCGTACCTAAAAATGAGGTGCCAACCTGGTGAAATTACAACACAGGACTACGTGCGTGCTAAACAGCAGAAGCAACATGCTATAGACAGAGCTAAGCAATTCTACAACCAACAGATCAGATGAAAGCTCTGCAGTCCTGCCACATCCGGCGGTGGACAATTAAACAACTAACAGGAGGAGGAGGCTCCGCGAACATCCCCATCCTCAATGATGGCAAAGTCCAGCACGTGAGTGCAAAAGGCTGATGCGTTTGCAACCACCTTCAGCCAGAAGTGCCGAGTGGATGATCCATCTCGGCCTCCTCCTGATATCCTCACTATCACAGAAGCAAGTCTTCAGCCAATTCGATTCACTCCACGTGATATCAAGAAGCAGCTTAGTGCACTGGATACAGTAAAGGCTTTGGGCCCTGACAACATCCTGGCTGTAGTGCTAAAGACTTCTGCTCCAGAACTAGCTACGCCTCTATCCAAGCTGTTCCAGTACAGCTACAACACTGGCATCTACCCGACAATGTGGAAAATTGTCCAGGCATGTCCTGTCCACAAAAAGCAGGACAAATCCAATCCGGCCAATTACCAGCCCCATCAGTCCACTCTCAATCATCAGCAAAGTGATGGAAGGTGTCGTCGACAGTGCTATCAAGCGGCACTTACTCACCAATAACCTGCTCACCGATGCTCAGTTTGGGTTCCGCCAGGACCACTCGGCTCCAGACCTCATTACAGCCTTGGTCCAAACATGGACAAAAAAGCTGAATTCCAGAGGTGAGGTGAGAGTGATCTGCCCTTGATATCAAGGCAGCATTTGACCGAGTGTGGCACCAAGGAGCCCTAGTAAAATTGAAGACAATGGGAATCAGGGGGAAAACTCTCCAGTGGCTGGAGTCATACCTAGCACAAAGGAAGATGGTAGTGGTTGTTGGAGGCCAATCATCTCAGCCCCAGGACATTGCTGCAGGAGTTCCTCAAGGCAGTGTCCTAGGCCCAACCATTTTCAGCTGCTTCATCAATGACCTTCCCACCATCATAAAGGTCAGAAATGGGGATGTTCGCTGATGATTGCACAGTGGCCAATTCCATTTGCAACCCTTCAGATAATGAAGCATTCCGAGCCCTCATGCAGCAAGACCTGGACAACATCCAGTCTTGAGCTGATAAGTGGCAAGTAACATTCGCGCCAGACAAGTGCCAGGCAATGACCATCTCCAACAAGAGAGAGTCTAACCACCTCCCCTTGACATTCAACGGCATTACCATCACCGAATCCCCCATCATCAACATCCTGGGGGTCACCATTGACCAGAAACTTAACTGACCAGCCATATAAATACTGTGGCTACAAGAGCAGGTCAGAGGCTGGGTATTCTGCGGCGAGTGACTCACCTCCTGACTCCCCAAAGCCTTTCCACCATCTACAAGGCACAAGTCAGGAGTGTGATGGAACACTCTCCACTTGCCTGGATGAGTGCAGCTCCAACAACACTCAAGCAGCTTGACACCATCCAGGACAAAGCAGCCCACTTGACTGGCATCCCATCCACCACCCTAAACATTCACTCCCTTCACCACCGGCACACAGTGGCTGCAGTGTGTACCATCCACAGGATGCACTGCAGCAACTCGCCAAGGCTTCTTCGACAGCACCTCCCAAACCCGCGACCTCTACCACCTAGAAGGACAAGAGCAGCAGGCACATGGGAACAACACCACCTGCACGTTCCCCTCCAAGTCACACACCATCCCGACTTGGAAATATATCGCCGTTCCATCATCGTCGCTGGGTCAAAATCCTGGAACTCCCTTCCTAACAGCACTGTGGGAGAACCTTCACCACATGGACTAAAGCGGTTCAAGGCGGCGGCTCATCACCACCTTCTCAAGGGCAATTAGGGATGGGCAATAAATGCTGGCCTCGCCAGTGACGCCCACATTCCATGAACGAATAAAAAACTTTAAGCATAAAGTACTTAAGCATAAAGAATAAAGTACTTTAAGCATCTAAGTAAGTGTCATAAGTATCATCCCGCTGGCTTTAATTGCCGGTGGGACTTCTGCATTCAGGAAATGCTCGCGCACCCAGACGCGTCAGTGGGGAACCTGGAAGTCTGCGGGTTGGAGCCAGGTTCTGAACCTGCTCCAGATTTCCATGATTTTCGGAGCCCCCTGCCCCCACGCACCCGCTACTTCCCTGCAAAATTGTGCCCTGTACATTTTTCAAACAGTAATACAAAGATTTTTGGTTTATAAAACTGGAATACATGGACAGCAGGTTTATTAAACTGTAATAAACAGACTGCATGTTTATAAAACTGTAATACACAGTTTGTAGGTTTATAAAACTAATAAACAGATGGCAGGTTTATGAAACTGTAATATACAGACTGTAGGTTTATAAAACTAATAAACACACGGAAGGTTTATAAAACTGTAATACACAGACTGTAGGTTTAAAAAAGTGTAACACACAAACTGTAGTCTTATGAAACCGTAATACACAGACTAGGTTTATAAAACTGTAATACACATTCAGTAGGTTTGTAAATCCATAATAAACAGACTGCAGGTTTATAAAACTAATACAAAGACTGTGGCCCTGATATTAGAATGGAGGCGGGATGGCAGTGGGGGGGGGGGGCGGGGGGTGAATGGGCTCGTGGGTAACCCGACCAATAAAAAATGTCCGTTACCAATGCAATCGCAATTCAGTTGGTGCCGCTTAACATGGCATGCGGGTTTGCCGTCCGAACGCTGTTGTGTGGTGGTGTGTGTCAGCTTCACCTCTGACTTCTGAGCGGTTCAAATCGCTCCCACTCCCTGGGTTCTAGACCTTGGACTTATTTGGGGGTTGTGACAAAGTGCAGCAGACAACTGGTTTTGGTGCAAGAACTTTGACCTTTATTCAAGAGAGGAAATACAACACAACAATCTTAACACTCTAATAAAATGGGGAACACTTCGGTACACGCGAGGGAAATTACAGTGGAAAGATGCCTCACCCCTCCCAATCCCACTTTACCAGCTAAGTTGGACTCTAAAGGACCAGAGATAATGCTCACCAAACGAATCCTTGACAATAATTCACCCAGAGGTAAGTCAGAAATAGATTGTAGAGTGGAAACTTTGCGGATCTTCGGTTTTCTCCCGAGTTGGTTTTCTTTGGTCGCGGTGGCCAATATTACCCGGTTGGTTGGTGGTAATATTCGGTTGGTTGTTTCGTAAGGCCCTTGTTGCCATGAGGTGTTTGATGGTCGCTGGGGCTGTTGCTCTGGTTTCTTCTTGTGTGTCGGCCTGCTTCTAGAGCTGCTGACCTTCCCTGTCGAACTGCTTTCCTGTTGCCCCCTCGCCTTGTTGAACTGTCGTCTCCCGAGCTGTCGAACTCCTAGCTGAACTGAACTGCTTTGCACTTGCAGGTCTGGCTGACCGGTTCTCTCATGTAGGGTCCGTTGGTTTTGCTGGAAGCTGCTCTACTTCCAGAGACAGGCAGAACAAGAGAAGCAGAACACCAGAGCCAGCAAGTCAGAGAGAGAGAGAGAGAGAGGTTTCGAGTTTGAACTTCTATATCCCTCTCTTACAATGGTCTTCATCACTTAAAAAAAAAAGGCACTTCATGTCTGTTTAAACAGTTCTTACAAAGTCCTTAAGAATCTTTGATGGCTTTTGATGGTCCCTCATCATGTTGCAATTGCTTCTCCCGATGGATTATTGTTAATTCCGATTTGCTGATCACCTGGTATACAGGCTCCCTTTTGTACCCAACATCCTAGGTGTTGATCAGTTTTGCTTTAAAACAAAGACATGGCCCCACCATGTCTGGAGCAGTTGCCTCTTTCAATGGCCGACTGCCTTTTGAATTAGTGCTGAGTGTTGACCACCTGCTGTAGGTTTTGCATTAAAACAGAGACATGTCTGAAGCAGTAATTCTCCCACATTCCACTGTGTGTGTTGTTGATTCGTCTGGTGACCTCTCACCTATCCTTCCATCTTAGGATTTTAGTCAATGACCATACTCAGGGAAAAGGTGAATTCCCAGAATTCTTACAGTCGCCCCTATGAGGAAGCGAGTCCCTTAAAGGACGTGGATTCCTCGAAAAGTACTTTTCCCTGGTTGATGCTTCCTGGTGCCGCGCGTGTGTGAGTCGGCCCAATATTTCATCACCCTGAAATGGTTAGAACAGAGTCCAAAGTCCTTTTCTTTCCTCCGAGTTTTTGGGGGATCTGTGAATTTTGAGAATCTTACACTGTGCAGCGGGTGGATTGCCCACTTGCATCACAGGCTATCAGCTGGAGGAGCTCTATTTAAAGGCCAATTGCTCCAAAGGCGTTTGCTGCAGCAAACACCCACACACCGCAATGGAGAAGCACGGGGACAGGCTGCTCCATGGTTCAATGATGCCTCACTCCAGGTGTTACTGGAAGGGGTGAGGAGGAGGAGGGATGCGTTTTACCCGGTGGACGGGAGGAAGTGGCCTGCCTCTCCCACCAAGAAGGCCTGGTTCGAGGTGGCAGAGGTGGTCACCAGCAGCAGCAACATCTCCTGCACCTGGATCCAGTGCAGGAAGTGCTTCAATGACCGAACTAGGTCAGCCAAAGTGAGTACACTTACTCATTCTCCGAAATAGTGTCTTCCACATCACCGCCCCCACCCCCCAACTCATTCTGCACTGCCAACACTACTCTATCACATCACTCCTCACACCCACTGAAAGCTCATCCTCAACTTACCTGCACTTCCTCAACACTTCCTCACCTCCCCATTACTCACCCCACCACTACCACTCAACCCAATCCTCATACAATGTCATGGCTCTGTCTCATACTCACCCTCTGATGCAACACTTTCACGGTCAGCCTCACCCAAACCAATGTGTTTATCCATTGGCCACTTCACCGTCACTCACTCACGCACCTGTTCTTTGTCCTCTTCTACCAGAAGGGAGCTCAAAATGCACGGGAGAGGGCAAGGACTGGCGTGGGGGGGTGGGGTGGTGCAACAAGTAGTGGTCCTCACAGACGCCGAGCAGGAGGCGCTGGAGCTGAGCCGAACCCTCAAGTGCCTGTCCGTTGGGGACGGCGAGACTGGCACCCCACAAATGTCTCGTGTCACAATTTTAACATTCAGCACACACAATATGAATTGATGTTAACATGCCTTGCCATCTTCAACACCTCGGTATGCTCATCGCAACATGACACATCTGTGATGATGCTTAATATTGCCTTCTGTTCTCTTACAGGGCCTTCAGCGACCGCAGTGACGGCAGAGGGCAATTCCTCTGAGGACCTACCGGCCTCTGGGGGTGCACCGTCACATCTTAGTGAGCCATTCACCAGCACAGATACTCACACCTCGGTGGGTTCTAGTACTCAATTAGTTGGGTTGGCACCTGGTGAGTCACCACACTCAAGTGAGTATAAGCAGACACCGGTGGCAGGGGCAGCTGTGGAGAGTCCGTGTCGGTGGGAGCACTCCTCTCCAGGCTCTACTCAGCTGAACGCAGATGCTGAACCCTGGGGGCCATCCTTTAAAAGGAGAACGATTGAGGGGCAGCAGCACATTTGCGAGGTGCTGGAACAGGTGCCTCACGCACTCTCCACAATCGTGCAGAGGACAGAGGAGTCCAACTCCTGCATGAGTGGAATGATGGCACAGATACGGGAGGGAATCTCTGAGATACTCTCAAAGGAACATGAGCAACTCTCAGATAGTGTCGCAGGTAACTGCGGGAATGTCTGTGCTGGAGAGAAGGCGAGCCTCCGTTGAGCTTCAAGCATGGCTCTCAAATGAGTCCATTCAGGCCCTGACAACGGCCGTTTGGACTCAGGGTGAACAACATTCTGCCGCCTTAAACGGACAGGCAGATACACTAGCAATGGCCTTACAAGGCTTCACACATGTCCACCACACTGTTCTCCAGCAGAGTGGTAGGAGTGATGTGGGCCTGGCCCAGGGGAGGGATGATGGCGAAAGGGGACATGGAAGTGGGGATGCCACGCAAAGCACTCCCACGTCTCACCCATTGCCCCCCTCTCAACCAGTACCCGCAATGCTGCCTCCTCTCCAGGTGGCCGAGTCTGCCCCAGCACAGATGCAGGTGGCGCAGTCTTTGGAGGGGCCCTCACGGGCTCCAAAGCCCAGAGGGCGTCGGCCCAAAGCATTTAATCGGTCAGGGCATGAACATGAGCAACCTGCCACTACCTCTGCTGCAGCCACAGGGGATGCACCACGTAGAAGTGGTAGGAAGAGAAAGGTGAAGGTTTTGTGATCACAAAGGGGACGCACAAGGGTGTTTGACGGTTGGTCATGTTTTTCATTTATATTTGCTTTTTGTTAAAGTCACATTAAATATTATTATTGTCACCACTACTGCCACGTCTTGCCCATTCTTGACTGGCTTTTGTGGTAGGGCCCTTTCACGAGGTTCACCGTGAACGGCCACACTTGATGCCACCCATTGGGTCACTCGACAGTGGGTGTATGTGTAGTTGCAGGACTGTTTTGAGTAGGGAGGAGTTGGGGGGGGTGGGTGCGGTCTGGTGTGGGCGCTGCTCTTTCCAGGTGGTGTGAGGACTGGACTCTTCACACTTTCTGATGTTTGGAGAACCGTTCACATATCAGTGACTCCCTGGCCTCACGAGCAGCCAGGTGAGCTGCTCCTCTGCCCATGGGTTCCTCCTCCTCCTCCATGTGGGTGGCAGATGTGGACGGGGCTCCTCAAGCAGCACCCCTCCCTATTGTGCGTCCCACTCGGTCTGGTGTGTATTGAAGCGCTCCCCCAGAACGATCAAGGCATCTAAATCGCATCTTGAGCAGCTCTATAGTATGCTCAATCGTAGACCTAGTAGCGATGTGGCTGTTGTTATATTGAAGCTGCTGCTTGGTGATGGGGTTCCTCAGAGGTGTCATGAGCCACATGTGCAGGGGGTATCCCTTGTCCCCAAGGAGCCAGCCCTTAAGAGTGTTCGGTGCGTGGAACAGGGGCGGGATGTTGGAATCCTTCAGAATGAAGAAATCGTGACAGGTGCCAGGGAATCAGGTGCACACGTGAAGGAATCTTTTGTGGTGGTCACAAACGAGCTGAGTGTTGATGGAGTGATAGCCCTTTCTGTTGATGAACAGTCCTGGCTTGTGTGGAGATGCTCGTATTGCTATATGGGTGCAATCGATTACACCCGTGGGAAGCCAGCCACAGTGTGGAATCCCACTGTCCTCTCCGTCTGGCTGAGATCGTCCATGGGGAAGTTGACGAAGTGTGAAGCCCTGCGAAACAAGCCGTCGGTGACCTACCTTATGCACTTGTGTGCAGACGACTGAGAGAACCCAGCGTTGTTCCCGGTGGCACCCTGGAATGATCCGGAGGCAAAGAAGTTGAGGACAGTGGTGACTTTGACAGCGACAGGTAAGGAAATGCTGCTCGGCCCAGCCGGGAACAGCTCGGCATGAAGGAGGCTGCAGATGTCTGCGACCATCTGGCATATGCACTGCTCCTCCAGGAAGCTGAGCCTCGGTCTGTAGACCTTGTTGCGAGGGTAGTGCCTCCTGCTACATCACTCCCTCTGTTGTTGCCCTCCGTGCTCTTGTGCAGGTGCCTGTGGCGCAGCACTGTGTTGTGGAGCTGCAAGTGGCGGAGGTGCACGCTGTGCCTGGCGAGGCTGGTGATGTTGCTCGTCCTCAGATGTAGTGGTCAATGCAGCCACGGCACCCCACATCCTGATGGTGTGATTTTGAGGGGGTCCGAAAAGTTGTTAAATATGTGTGAACAGAAGAATTGTGAGTGGAAACAAAGAATTTTCAGTGAAAACACAAAGATCTCGCAGCCAAAAGTTGGTGTGAAAGAACTGAGTGGCCTGCAGCAATAAGTGACCTTTTCTCCCCATCTGTCAAACAAGCATTTGAATGTCCCACTGGCTGCTGGCTGAAACACCTCTGGTAGAACATGCAGTGTTGCCCACAGCACAGGAAACATGCTGAGGATTTTTAAAAATCGGATCCCTGCCTTAATGTGAACAAAATTAAGTACTTCAAGTATCTAAATAAGTCTATTAACTATCGTCCCGCCGGCATTAATTGCCGCATTCATGAGGCCCACGTGCATCCAGACGCATCAGTGGGGAACCCGGAAGTCTGCAGGTTGGAGCCGGGTTCCGAACCCGCTGGGGATTTCCGTGATTTTTGGAGCCCTCCCCCCACTACTTCACTCGAAAATCGAGCCCGCACTCTGCGTATTACAGTTTCATAAACATGCAGCCTGCGTATTACAGTTTCATAAACATGCAGCCTGCGTATTACAGTTTCATAAACATGCAGCCTGCGTATTACAGTTTCATAAACATGCAGCCTGCGTATTACAGTTTCATAAACATGCAGCCTGCGTATTACAGTTTCATAAACATGCAGCCTGCGTATTACAGTTTCATAAACATGCAGCCTGCGTATTACAGTTTCATAAACATGCAGCCTGCGTATTACAGTTTCATAAACATGCAGCCTGCGTATTAGTTTCATAAACATGCAGCCTGCGTATTACAGTTTCATAAACATGCAGCCTGCGTATTACAGTTTCATAAACATGCAGCCTGCGTATTACAGTTTCATAAACATGCAGCCTGCGTATTACAGTTTCATAAACATGCAGCCTGCGTATTACAGTTTCATAAACATGCAGCCTGCGTATTACAGTTTCATAAACATGCAGCCTGCGTATTACAGTTTCATAAACATGCAGCCTGCGTATTACAGTTTCATAAACATGCAGCCTGCGTATTAGCGTTTCATAAACATGCAGCCTGCGTATTAGAGTTTCATAAACATGCAGCCTGCGTATTACAGTTTCATAAACATGCAGCCTGCGTATTACAGTTTCATAAACATGCAGCCTGCGTATTACAGTTTCATAAACATGCAGCCTGCGTATTACAGTTTCATAAACATGCAGCCTGCGTATTACAGTTTCATAAACATGCAGCCTGCGTATTGCAGGCCTCACTTTCTGCGATCGCCGATCGCAGGCCTCACTCGGGGTGATGGGTGAGCAGGCCTTGGCGGAAGAAAAGATCCAAGCAGTAGGGTTTCGGATGAGCTGAAGTTTATGAATGGTGGAGGATGGGAGGCTGGCCAGGAGAATATTTGAATAGTCAAGTCTGGAGAGGACAAGGGCAGGAAAGATGGATTAAGGGGCAGATAGGCTGTGCCAGGGGTGGAGACGGGCGATGTTACAGAGGTGGAAATAGGAGTATTTGTGATGGAGTGGATATAGGTGATAGTAGCTCAACTCAGGGCTCAACAGGACGTTGAGGTCTTGAACAGGTCGTTTCAGCCTGAGACGATGGTTGGGTAGGGGATAGAATCAGTGGCGGGGGAACGGAGTTTGTGGAGGGGTCTGAAGGCATCGTCTTTGGCCTTCCCCTTGTTTAGTTGGAGGATACTATGGGTCATCCAGGACTGCATATCGGACAAGCAGCATGACAGCACAGAGGCAGTGGAGGGGTAGAGAGAGAACTGGGCGTCGTCAGCGTACATGTGGAAGCAGATGCCATCTGCTACTGTTTCCAGTCGTTGAGGGGTCTAGAATGAGGGACCATAGACACAAATTAAATGTACCAGAATTAGAACAGAGGGCAGGAAAAAAATCTCTCTAACATACAGAGTTGTGAGGCTGTAGAATTCACTTCCAGGGTGAGTGGTTGAGGCAGCAATGATGTCAACATTCAAGATTAGGTGGGATAGGTGGATGAAGGAACAGGGTGGGTAAACGTGATTCGAACTATTTGCTTGTATGGAGGGTAAACACAGACAAGGACTGGTTGGGCCGAATGGCCTGTTTCCGTGTTGCAACTTCGACGTGTTATGGATGATGTCACTAAGAGGCAGCATGTAGATGAGCAGGAGAAGGAGCCAAGGACAGATCTTTGAGGACTCCAGACCTCACAATGCAAGGGTGAAAAGAGAAGCTGCTGCTGAAGATCGAATGGGTAAGAGTGGGACTGTGTGGGCAGTCCCCTCTAGTTGCACAACGGAGGAAAGGTGTTGGATGACGATTACAATGTCAAACATGTCAAAGGCTGTAGAGAGCTTAAGGACAAGGAGAAAGAAAAGTGCACCATAGTCACAGAGACATTGGGCTCAATTTTGAAATGGTGGCGGGGGGGAAGGGGAGTGGGGTGAAGGTGCGCGTGGCAAACTCGAGTAAAGAAAAAACTTATCTTTTCCGATGCAATCGCGATGTAATTGATGGTGATTAAAGTTATTTCTGGGTTTTGCCGACAGAAGCGACAACGCTAGGGGGGGGGTGGGGAGAGAAAAAGAGAGAGACAGACGTCATCCGGCTCTGGAATAGAGAGTGGAGGACGCTGAAGATCGAGGGAGAGGGGGAGATCGGGGTGGAGGATATCGGAGAGGGAGACATTGAGGGGGGGAGAAGGGGAGATCGGAGAGGGAGACATCGGACGTCGGAGCAGGTCACATCGGTGGAAAGGTAGGTTTATTTTGTTTTTTAACTTTGTGCAATGGTTTTTTATTTAATTTATTTTGTTTATTTTTTCCTGATCCGGCCCTGATTTCACCAGGTGTGAATCGGAAGCCATGAGAAAGCGGCCCAGGTAAGTTTAAAATCATTTTAACTAACGACTACATCAGAAATCAAGTACCTTAAGTATCTCAATGAGGTACATTTGGTTCTTTAACTATCATCCCATCGGCTTTAATTACCGGCGGGACTTCCGGATTCGGGAAGTTGCCACACAGGCACGTCTGTGGGAAACCCGGAAGTCGGCAGGTTGGGGCCGGCTTCCCCGCCCTCGGGATTTTCACCATTTTCCCCCCCTCCCCAACGCACCCGCAATTTGATTTTAAAATTGAGCCCATTGTTTGTGACTTTGATAAGGGCTGTTTCAGTGCTGAGGCAGAGGTGGAAACCTGATTGGTGAGCTTCTTCAAAAATGGAGTTGCGGGAAAGATGGGCACGGTTTTGGGAGGCGACAACACGTTCAAGGAATTTGGAGAGGAAAGGGAGGTTGGAGATGGGGCGGTAGTTTGCAAGGACAGAGGGATCAATGGTGGGTTTTTTGAGGAGGAGGGTGATGATGGCAGATTTGTAGGGGAGGGGGACAGGAGAGGGAACAGTTAACAATATCAGCTAACATGGCGGCCAGGAAGGGAAGGTAGGTGGTCAGCAGTTTAGTGGAATTGGGGTCGAGGAAGCAGGAGGTGGGTCACATGGACAAGATAAGGTCAAGATATATGACAGCTTGAGGCAGATGAGAGAAACTGGAGAACTACAGGGTTTCAGGGATACTGTGGGAAAGAAACCTGGGGGAGATTTGTCTAGGTGGGCAAAGAGAAGGAGGGGAAGCAGCAGAGGTAGCTGCTTGGTGAGACAGAAATCCATGCACTTGTTATTGGAGGTGAGGGTGTAGGCGGCAGGAGAGAGGAGTTTAAAGGGACGGTTGGTTGTGGATAAAAAAAGCTGTGAGTTCAGTTTTGACTCCAGGATGTCCTGTAGTAATGTTGGTTTTGGCAGTGGAGAGTGAGGCTCGGCAGAGCTTTCACTGTCAGCCCCCCGCTCTGAACATGGTTTAAACAGACGTAATGGGGTTAATTGTGCTAAATGACTGTCATCCAGATCCCCATCAATGCAGATTAACAAACAGCAGCTCTACTGTACCAGTGCAAATTTATCCGCTTTCCAACCAAACATTCTCACGTTAAATGGAGAACTTTGTGCCTCAATGTGCTAAATGTTGTAATGCACTCACAAGGAACTAGGTGAAGATTGGCCAAATTAGGGCCCCTTATAAAGAGCAGAGACTTTCCAGCCCTCAGTCCAAGCTGACGGAGCAGTGATGGCCCGTGCCTCCCCGTCCCCGGCCCTGACACACACTGGAAGATAGGTCTGTCCCCATCACCTCACTTCAGCAAAGTCTCTCACTTACTAGTCTGGTGATCGAAGAGCCAGAAAGCGGTCTTTAATGTCGAGAGTGAGGTCTGCTGTTTTGCAGTCTGGCAGCTTGATTTTTATCTGAAAAATAGTTTTCCAAATATTAACCAAAAGCTACCATCAGTATATTTATATTTTTTTTATGGATATATATATATATAATCTTAGCATTTTTTGTTTCTATCTGTCTATTCCTTTCACCCATCACCCCTGTGCTCGCTGACCTACATTGGCTCCCAGTCCACTAACACCTCGATTTTAAAATTCTCATCCATGTTTTCAAATCCCTCCATGGCCTCGCCCTTCCCTTTCTCTGTAACCTCCTCCAGCCCTACAACCCTCCGAGATCTCTGAGTTCCTCCAGTTCTGGCCTCTTGTGAATCCCCCACTTCCTTCACCCTAACATTAGCGGCCGTGCCTTCAGCCATCCAGGCCTAAACCTCTCTGTATCTCTA
This sequence comes from Heptranchias perlo, assembly GCF_035084215.1. Lineage (NCBI taxonomy): Eukaryota > Metazoa > Chordata > Chondrichthyes > Hexanchiformes > Hexanchidae > Heptranchias > Heptranchias perlo. Next base: position 449,568 of record NW_027138870.1, on the reverse strand, counting down.
CCTCTCTCTCCTCCTTTGAGACACTCTATAAAACCTACCTCTTTGGCCAAGCTTTTGGTCACCTGTCCGAATATCTCCTTATGTGGTCCGGTGTCATTTTTTGTCTGATATTGCTCTTGTGAAGCACCTTGGGACGGTTTATTCTGTTAAAAGCACTATAGAAAAGCAAGTTGTTATTCTTGCCAATTCTTTGGAACTTGATTGAAGTATTTAAAATGATGAAGGGGTTAGACTGTGTACAAGTGGACAGATTATTTGAATTAGATTAGTTAGGGAGGACGAGGGGATATGTGTACAAGCTGCGTAAGCGTAAAACTAGGATAGACGTCAGCAAGCTGATTCACTGCAAACGTTCATAAGGGAGCTGGAGGAGTTTCTGGGAGAGGCTGATACCATGTGTACAGGAGGTAAGAGGACGTTTGGTGATGTTCCTCAGTCACTGTGTACAGGAGGAGGGAGGACGTTTGGTGATGTACCTCAGTCACTGTGTACAGGAGGTAAGAGGACGTTTGGTGATGTACCTCAGTCACTGTGTACAGGAGGCGCAGAGTCAGTCGCCAGGTAGTCGCAGACATCTGCAGTCTCCTTCATGCCGAGCTGCTCCCGGCTGGGCCAAGCAGCATCCTCTTACCTGTCGCTGTCAAAATCACTATTGCCCTCAACTTCATCGCCTCCGGATCATTCCAGGGTGCCACCGGGAACATCGCCGGGGTCTCTCAGTCGTCTGCACACAAGTGCATAAGGCAGGTCACCGATGGCTTGTTTCGCAGGGCCTCGCACTACGTCAACTTCCCCATGAATGACCTCAGCCAGACGGAGAGGGCAGTGGGATTCCACTGTGTGGCTGGCTTCCCACAGGTGCAGGGTGTAATCGATTGCACCCATATAGCAATACGAGCACCTCCACACGAGCCAGGACTGTTCATCAACAGGAAGGGCTATCACTCCATCAACACTCAGCTCGTTTGTGACCACCGCAAGAGATTCCTTCACGTGTGCGCCAGATTCCCTGGCAGCTGCCACGATTTCTTCATCCTCCCGGAGTCCAACATCCTGCCCCACTTCCATGCACCAAGGGCTGGCTCCTCGGGGACAAGGGGCTCATGACACCTCTGAGAAACCCCATCACCGAGCAACAGCATCGATATAACGACAGCCACATCGCTATCAGGTCTTCAATTGAGCATGCTATAGGGCTGCTCAAGAGGCACTTCAGGTGCCTTGATCGTTCTGGGGGAACGCTTCAATATGCACAAGACAGAGTAGGACGCATTATAGTTGTGTGTTGTGCCCTGCACAACATGGCACAACAGAGAGGGGTGCCGCTTGAGGAGGCCCCATCCACATCCGCCATCCACATTGAGGAGGAGGAGAAGGAGGATGATGAGGAGGAGCAGGAGGAGGAGGATGAGGAGGAGCAGGAGCAACCCACAGGCAGAACAGCGGCTCACCTGGCTGCTTGTGAGGCCAGGGAGTCAATCACATCTGAACGGTTCTCCAAAGATCAGAAAGTGTGAAGAGTCCAGTCCTCACCACCTGGATCGAGCAGCGGCCACACCAGCCCCCACCCAACACCCACCCCTCCCTGCAACTACACATACGCCCACTGTAGAGTGGCCCAATGGGTGGCATCAAATGTCGGCGTTCATGGTGAACCTCATGAAAGGGCCTTATTACAGAAGCCAGTCAAGAATGGCCAAGACGTGGCAGTAGTGGTGACAATAATGATATTTAATGTGAGTTTAACAAAAAGCAAACATGACCGACCGTCAAACACCCTTGTGCATACCCTTTGTGCTTACAAAACCTTCACCTTTCGCTTCCGAATACTTCTACATGGTGCATCCCTTGTGACTGCAGCAGAGGTAGTGGCAGGTTGCTCTTGTTCATGCCCTGACCGATTAGATGCTTTGGGCCTACGCCCTCTGGGTTTTGGTGCCTGTGAGGGCCCCTCCAAAGACTGCTCCACTTGCACCTGTGCTGGGGCAGACTCAGCCACCTGGAGAAGAGGCAGCATTGCGGGTACTGGTTGAAAGGGGGGCAACGGGTGAGACGTGGGAGCGCTTTGAGTGGCGTCCCCACTTCCATGTCCCCTTTCGCTATCATCCCTCCCCTGGGCCAGGCCCACATCACTCCTACCACTCTGCTGGATGACAGTTGGAGGACATGTGTGAAGCCTTGTAAGGCCAGTGCTAGTGTATCTGCCTGTTTAAGGCGGCAGAATGTTGTTCACCCCGAGTCCGAACGGCCATCATCAGAGCCTGAATGGACTCATTTATGAGCCGTGCTTGAAGCTCCATGGAGGCTAGCCTTCCCTCCATCGCAGACATTCCCGTACTTACCCGCGACACTTTCTCAGAGATGCCCTCACGTCCTCGTGACAGTATCTCAAAGATTCTCTCTCGTACCTGTACCACCATTCCACTTATGCAGGAGTTGGACTCCTCCATCCTCTGCGCGATTGTGGAGAGTGTGTGTGGCACCTGTTCCAGCACCTCGAAATGTGCTGCTGCCCCTCGATCATTCTCCTTTTAAAGGATGGCCCCCCGGGTTCAGCATCTGTGTCCAGCTGAGCAGAGCCTGGAGAGGAATGCTCCCACTGACACGGACTCTCCGCAGCTGCCCCTGCCACCAGTGTCTGCTTGTGCTCACATGTGTGTGGTAACTCACCATGTGCGACCCCAACTAACTGCGGACTGGGACCCACCGAGGTGTGTGTATCTGCACTGGTGGATGACTCGCTCAGATGTGACTGTGCATCCTCAGAGGCCAGCAGATCCTCTGAGGCATCGCCCTCTGCCATTACAGCGGTCGCTGAATGCCCTGTAAGAGAACAGAAGGTAACATTAAGCATGATCACAGATGTGTCATGTTGCGATGAGCATACTGAGGTGCTGAAGATGGCGAGGCATGTTAACATCAATTCATATTGTGTGTGCTGAATGTTAAAAGTTGTGTCACCAGATGTTTATAGGGTGCCAGTCTAGGCATCCCCAACGGATAGGCACTCGATGGTTTGGCTGAGCTCCAGCGCCTCCTGCTCCACATCTGTGAGGATGACTATCTGTTGCGGCCCCCCCCCCCGGTCCTCGCCCTCTCTCGTGCATTCTGGGCTCTCTTCTCCTATAAGGGGAGAAAGTACAGACGCGAGTGAGTGATGGTGACGTGGCCAACCGATGAATGCATTGGTTTGGGTGCGGCTGACCGTAAAAGAGATGCATCAGAGGATGAGTATGAGACAGAGCCATGACATTGTATGAGGATTGGGTTGAGTGGTAGTGGTGGGGTGAGTAATGGGGAGGTGAGGAAGTGCAGATAAGTTGAGGATGAGCTTTGAGTGGGTGTGGGGAGTGATGTGATAGAGTAGTGTTGGCAGCGCAGAATGAGCTGGGGGGTGGGGGCGGTGATGTGGAAGACACTATTTCGGAGAATGAGTAAGTGTACTCACTTTTGCTGACCCAGTTAGGTCATTGAAGCACTTCCTGCACTGGATCCAGGTGTGGGAGATGTTGCTGCTGTTGGTGACCTCCTCTGCCACCTCGAACCGGGCCTACCTGGTGGGAGAGGCAGGCCACTTCCTCCCGTCCGCCAGGTAGAACACATCCGTCCTCCTCCTCACCACATCCAGTAGCACCTGGAGTGAGGCATCGCTGAATCTGGGAGCAGCCTTTCCCCTGTGCTGCTCCATTATGGTGTGTGGATGTTTGCTTCAGGAGCAGCCATTGGAGGACTGCCCCTTTAAAGAGAGCTCCTCCAGCTGACAGCCTGTGATGCGGGTGCGCAGTCCATCCGCTGTGCAGCTTTCAGACGGCAAACCCGGATGCCACGTTAAGTGGCTCCAATTGACCCGGAATTGCATGGGGAACGCACAGATTTTATTGGGCGGGTTACCCACCGCTAATATCGGGGCCAAAGAGTCTGCAAAGGGATATAGACAGGTTAAGTAGTGAGCAAGAAGGTGGCAGATGGAATATAATGTGGGGAAACGTGAAGCTATTCACTTTAGTAAGAAAAATAGAAAAACAGAATATTTTTTAAATGGTGAGAAACTATTAAATGTTGGTGTTCAGAGAGATTTAGGTGTCCTCGTATAAGAAACACAAAAAGTTAGTATGCAGGTACAGCAAGCAACTGGGAAGGCAAATGGCATGTTGGCCTTTGTTGCAAGAGGGTTGGAGTACAAGAGTAAGGAAGTCTTACTACAATTGTACAGGGCTTTGGTGAGACCACACCTGGAGTACTGTGTACAGTTTTGGTCTCCTTATCTAAGGAAAGACATACTTTTAGAAGAATGAGAGGTGATCTCATTGAAACATATAAGATTATCAGGGGGCTTGACGGGGTAGATGCTGAGAGGTTGTTTCCCATGGCTGGAGAGTCCAGAACTAGGGGGAATAGTCCCAGGATAAGGAGTCAGCAATTTAACACTGATATGAGGAGGAATTTCTTCAATCAGAGGGTTGTGAATTTTTGGAATTCTCTACCCCAGAGGGCTATAGATACTGAGTCGTTGAATCTTTCGAGGCTGAGACAGACATATTGTTGGACTCTAGGGGAACCAAGGGATATGGGGATTGGGTAGGAAAGTGGAGTTGAGGTCAAAGATCAGCCATGATCTTATTGAATGGTAGAGCAGGCTTGAGGGGCCATGTGGCCTACTCCTGCTCCTATTTCTTATGTTCTTATACGTTTGGTGATGTTCCTCAGTCACTGTGTACAAGAGGTAGGGAGATGTTTGGTGATGTTCCTCAGTCATTGTGTACAGGAGGTAGGGGGATGTTTGGTGATGTTCCTCAGTCACTGTGATCTCCTGGAACTCATTTTCGAGCACCTTTGGGATTCGGAGAGGAGTTTTCCAGAATTGCATTGGCTGGGGTTTTGTTGCCAGTCCCAGGAGATCGGATGGCCGCTGGTGGGCGGGCTGTATTGGGCTGCTCATTTGCAACATGGCTGGGTGGGACAGACTCAATGGAGCAGCTGATCTTTCTCTGTCCATCTTTTCGTATACTGGTAATATTTCTGTTTAAAGAGTGAGCCTGTTGCCTGGTTTGGAGCAATTCCTGATCCTGACAACGTGTGAGAGTGGAATAAACACACACAGAACTGGCTCCCACCAAAGCCTTGTGGATTACAGCATTCAGCCATACAGACCAGGGTTAATAGTATTCAGTGCTTAGCTAGTTGATCTCAGGCAGGACATCAGTAAGGACGCTATAACTGGCCTCAACACACCCATATCAGGAAGGGTAAACGTGCACACTTTCAGCCAGGATTCTGCTATGTGAAGTGACTTGAAATATTTTTGAGAGGCTTGATAAGGTGCGAGTCTGTGTCTCTCCAATACCCGTTGAGGAGTAGAGTTTTCTCCTCCATAAACCGGGTCGTACTCCTACCACAGCCCCAGTGAAGAGTGAACCTAAGCCCTTCTGGTCTGTATAGGCAAAGAGTCACAGAACCACTGACACAGCCACATGTCCTACAGCAGGCTGAGAAGCTAACTGGCACATTCACAGCAAGAATAGACCAAACCTATGGAGTGCAAATCTCAGGATTGTTCAAAATCAATTTCTGAAATCAATATGAGTAGTGATGCTGGCTCTCTGTAACACAGCATGCAATGGGCTGGACTCCTCAACCCAAAGGTGAGAGAGTTCGATCACATCTCCCTGGTAAGTCGATAGGTGGTTTATTAAGATACCATGGACACCACTAAGAACGTAGTCATTTAGGTGATGCCGAGCTTGAATTTTGCAAGGCTGAAGACTACAGGAAGAGGGAAGGGTTTTGATAGAGTAGATCAGGAGAAATCTTCCAGTGGCAGGAGGGTCGGTAACCAGAGGAACCAGATTTAAGGTAATCGGCAAAAAAAACAGAGGGGAGATGAGGAGAATTTTTTTTACTCAGTGAGTTGTTATGATCTGGAATGCGCTGCCTGAAAGGGTGGTGGAAGCAGATTCAATGGTGACTTTCAAAAGAGAATTGGATAAAAACTTGAAAAGGAGAAATTTGCAGGACTATGGAGAAAGAGCAGGGGTGTGTGACTAATTGGATTGCTCTTTCAAAGAGCTATTCTCAGGCATGATGGACCAAATGGCCTCCTTTTGTGCTGTATATTCTATGATTCTATGTGTCGCTGTCTCTCCACCAACACAACTTTGTCGTACACTACGTTTACTGCATTACCGAGGTTTGTGCCACACTTCCGGAGAAATTCCGATGGCAGAATGGGAAATTCCCGGACACTGTTGCTGAACCATTGTAATTTGTTAGTGAAATGAATATCAATGCCTCAATAATGTTGGCGATAGTTTCTCACCACCATGTCTTCACAGCAGGCCGTGGATCCATCCTTTCTGCTCATCCCCAGAAACACATCCTCTGTGCCAACTCGCTGTTTGAACATAATCTCATACCTAAAAACAACAGGAACCAGTAACTCACACAAACACTGATGTGCATTAAAACAAAGAGCGAGGTGCAAGAGATACACAAATTATAGCATTCACTCTTTCAATACACAAGGCTGCCCTAGTGAAGGGGATCCCAGTAATCGAAGACAAGAGGCCACGAGCTCGACGTGGAAAGAGGGAGGTTAGAAAAAACTTGTTTCATGCAGAGTTAACATATAGGTGGGAATACTTTGCAACAAATGGTCATGCTAAATCAACGGTAGTATTCCAAAAGATACTGGAAAAATGGCTGAAAGAATAATATAATATATCTAGGGAGAGAGCAGGGAATATGGGAGAACATTTTTGGATATTAAGGAGAAGACTTTTACATATTTTAGGGAGGTGGTATTCGGAAATTAGAGAAAAGGCTTTCGGATATTAATCAGGTATGGATATGCTAATCCATTTCAAATAAACTGATCACAATAGACAGAAGAATGTCATAAGAATGCTTTGAATGCTGGGAGCTAATGTTGACAGCAGTCATTTCTAGGATACTGTGTGTGATAGGGAGCATATTGTGTCCTCTGTATTCCATAGAAATCCACAGTTTGAATGCCTTGGTCACTTACTCAGGCTGTTGTCTTGGATCCCAGATATCCTCAAACTCTGACCCCTCGGGCACCTCATCCTCTGCCCAGATCTTTTTGGTGTCTGTAGGCTGCACAGGCCTGGCTTCTGATCAAGGAGAACGTGAAGAAAATGGGCTGTTACATGTTTTCCTTCCCCAACTTTAAGAGTTGGAATTTGTAAAGGTTTACAATCTTCATTTTCTCAGTATGCTTTACCCCTCCTCTCCTGAAGGTGTTGAGTCTTTACTGGGACACCAATCCCCACTACCTCACCCAATTGACCATTACTCTTGGAAGTGAATGTTGGCAGGTTATTTAACCATAGAGTGCACCACATTACAGCCCATCCTCTCCTTGCCTGACATCCACACTTACAATTTCCAGCAGGGTAACTCCACGGTGATCAGGACCAGGAACTTTGGCAGATCTCCCCTCCCTCACCCAGCGCACCCCTCCTGCTGCTGCCGTGGTTTAGATCAGGTTATTTAGAACAAACCAGGGATCAGACATGGGACTTCCCTGATCTTTACAACACAGGTAGTCCAGTGGGGGTGGGGGTTGTGCTATTTAAAATTGTTTGGTGACAGTGCTGCACAATCTTACCACGGTATAGAGTATTAGTGTTGGGGAATGGAGCACCGGCCCTCCTATGTCAAGTAGGGGAACAATACACCTGCCAATACTGTTCCTCTAACTAATCCAGAAAAAGCACTACAATTCCATGACACTTACAGATTTCACATTAGGAAAGCTAACGTCCTCTGTTTGAAACGGCTAATTTAGCAGCAGTTCATGGAAACTTGTTTCCAATTCTCGCCTGAAGGGGGTTCGGTTCACACGCTCACTAGCACCAGCTGCCCTTCAGTACCTTAGCCCAGCAAGCTGGAACTTGAAGGTGATGGTGTCCCCATGAGTGTGCTGTTTGTCGTTCTGGGTGGTAGAGGTCGTGAGAGAGGCGGGTGTTGAGAAAGTAACATCGTGTAGACTGTACAAACTGCAGCCACTGTGTGCCAGTGGTGGGGGGGTGAATATTGAACCCAGTGACAGGGATGCCAATCAAGAGAACTGCTCTGCTCTGGATCGTGTAAAAGGGTCAAAAGGGGGTGGAGGATGAACAGTAGGCTTGAATCAGAGGACCAGAACTTTGGGGAGCGGTTATAGGTCTGGAGAACCTTGTAGAAGTGGGGAGGAAGTAAGGCAGGGGAGGATTTTAAATTAATATATGTTGGGGGATGGGGAGGTAACGAAGGTCGGTGAGGACTGGGTGTTGGAGGAATTAAACTTAGTGTGGGACAGGACACAAGTGGCTGAGATTTGCTTAAGTTGCAATTTATGAGGGGAGAAGGAGGCAGGTGATGTGGTGGAGGTGGAAATGAGTCATCATGGTGATGGATAGAACACGGGGTTTAAATCTTAGTTTAGGATTGAATATTACACTAAGATTACAAACACTGGTTCATCCTGACAGAGAGACCACAGATGGCAAGAGAATCAATGGAAGGGAGGAGAGGCTGGGTTGTGAGGAAAAGACCATGGGGGAATTTTAACCCCCCAGGGTGGGGTGGGGTTAAAAATGCCCTTATTGTCTTAAAAATGCAAAACCTGGCCTCAACTCGCCTCCAACCCGCCATGTCCATTTTAACGGAGGGAGGTCGGGGGGGGGGGTGGGCGAGGAGAGTAACCTGCTCTCTGAAGGGGGGGGGGGAAGAGGGGAGTAACCTGCTCTCTGAAGGGGGGGGGGGAAGAGGGGAGTAACCTGCTCTCTGAAGGGGGGGGGGGAAGAGGGGAGTAACCTGCTCTCTGAAGGGGGGGGGGGGGAAGAGGGGAGTAACCTGCTGTCTGAAGGGGGGGGGGGGAAAGAGGGGAGTAACCTGCTCTCTGAAGGGAGGGGGGTGAAAGAGGGGAGTAACCTGCTGTCTGAAGGGAGGGGGGTGAAAGAGGGGAGTAACCTGCTGTCTGAAGGGAGGGGGGTGAAAGAGGGGAGTAACCTGCTCTCTGAAGGGAGGGGGGTGAAAGAGGGGAGTAACCTGCTCTCTGAAGGGAGGGGGGTGAAAGAGGGGAGTAACCTGCTCTCTGAAGGGCGGGGGTGGGGGGGGGGGGAGTAACCTGCTCTCTGAAGGGCGGGGGTGAAGAGGGGAGTAACCTGCTCTCTGAAGGGGGGGGAGGGGAGTAACCTGCTCTCTGAAGTGGGGGGGGGAGGGGAGTAACCTGCTCTCTGAAGGGGGGGGGAGGGGAGGGGAGTAACCTGCTCGCTGAAGGGGGGGAGGGGAGGGGAGTAACCTGCTCTCTGAAGGGGGGGGAGGGGAGGGGAGTAACCTGCTCTCTGAAGGGGGGGGGAGGGGAGGGGAGTAACCTGCTCTCTGAAGGGGGGGGGGAGGGGAGGGGAGTAACCTGCTCTCTGAAGGGGGGGGAGGGGAGGGGAGTAACCTGCTCTCTGAAGGGGGGGGGGGGAGGGGAGGGGAGTAACCTGCTCTCTGAAGGGGGGGAGGGGAGTAACCTGCTCTCTGAAGGGGGGGGGGGAGGGGAGGGGAGTAACCTGCTCTCTGAAGGGGGGGGGAGGGGAGGGGAGTAACCTGCTCTCTGAAGGGGGAGGGTGGGTGAGGGGAGTAACCTGCTCTCTGGAGGGGGGGGGGGTGGGTGAGGGGAGTAACCTGCTTTCTGGAGGAGGGGCGTGGGGAGTAACCTGCTCTCTGAAGGGGGGGGTCGATCATTTAAATATTGTAATGAGGCTGCGGGCCTCAGATTTTGCCACCCTTAGCTGCAGGCCTGGTTTTCCAGGGCTTGGGAAACCCGTTAGCTGAAAGGAGGTGAGAACGGCTGGAGCCAGCAGATAAATGCTTTTCCAGCACTGCTTGTGGGCCAGGAGGAGCAGGAGTGCTTCCCCCCGGACCCTCAAACTAACATGTTAATCTCCCCACGATTGGACTCCCACTATTGGCCAAACCACTCTGTGATCAGACCCTCCTTGATGTTTCCGTTCCCCCCCTCCAAAGACTTTCCGCCCCCCCCAATGTCTCTCGCCCATGTCTCCCCCGTCTCTCCATCCCCAATGTCTCCTCCCCATGTCTTCCCCGTCTCTCCATCCCCCAATATCTCTCGCCCATGTCTCCCCCGTCTCTCCATCCCCAATGTCTCCTCCCCATGTCTTCCCCGTCTCTCCATCCCCCAATATCTCTCGCCCATGTCTCCCCCGTCTCTCCATCCTCAATGTCTCCGCCCCATGTCTCCCCCGTCTCTCCATCCCCAATGTCTCCGCCCCATGTCTCCCCCGTGTCTCTCGCCCATGTCTCCTCCCTCGCCTTGTCTCTCCGCTCTGCCCCCATGTCTCCCCCTCCATGTCTCTCCACCTCCCCCCAATGTCTCCCCCAGCCTTCTCACCCCCCCATGTCTCCCCCTCCATCTCTCCACCACCCACATATCTCTCAGCGCTCCCCAATGTCTCCACCGCTCTCGATGTCTCCACCCCGCTCGATCTATTCACAGCCTCTCCCCGATGTCCCCCCCAACCCCCAATCTCTGCCTCGCTTGTTCTCCCTGCTCCCTAGCTGCAGCCTGGTGCCATAAGCCTTCCTGCCCGACAGTCAACCTCTCAATCTGGCTGCGGCCGGGAAACAGAGTCCAAACATTTAAATCAAGTCCTGCTGTTAAATTCAACAAAACCTCCGGGTTTCCCGGCTGCTTCACCACACCCCCACTCGCTCCCCGTAAATGTCGCGGCCAATGACTTTTGTCGTTCTTATGTTGTGCTGGAGAAAACTGTGGTTCATCCAGGAATTGATGTCAGATAAGCAGGTGAGGGGTCGAGGAAAGTGATGGATAGTTAGAGTTGGAGGTATGTGGAACCTGAGCCCTGCTTGCAATGATGTTGCCATGGGGCAATACCTATATTGGTGTAACCTTCTTGACCACATATACATTCATATATGTGCAAGTGTCTACATGTAACACTTGTGCATGTAAATGTTTGCATATTACACTCATATACGTGTAGATTTCCACATATAACATGTACCATTGCAAACATCTACATGATACACATCTTCTACTTGATATTGGCCATGAGAAATGGCTTTTTGTCAGGAAAGCACAGGAGTAGTAATAGTTTCTCTGTGATGTCACAGTAACTGCTCTCATGTCACACTAACTTCCTCATTAATATATTAAAACGGTTTGCATCAGTGAAATAAAAACTCAGGGAAAGCAAACCTCTAACAGCTCTACATCTCGGAGTCCTAGGCTGACACCACTCACTCGAAGGTAAGAGCTTTCTTAAAACCTGGATTAAAGCAAGTTCAGTGTTTACTATTAAAGCCCAATTTGTGTGACGGAACCATTTCCGTACTGTGCTGGGGCTCCGGAACCTGAGAGAGAGCCCTAACTGAAGGCCCAAGGCATCATAGTGCAGGGTGGAAACAAGGGAGAAGACGATGCAAATCAGCAAGTAGTGATTAGGTGATGCCATGCTTATATTTAAATGCCTGATGTTGAAGTCGTATCTGGCCTTCCAAAACTCTATCGATTCAGGAATTATCCCCTTGGATTGGAAAACTGTCAATGTCACTCCATTATTTAAGAAGGGCAAGAGAGATAAACTAGGAAATTACAGGCCTATTAATTTAACGTCAATTGAACAAAAATGAGCTGATCAGAGAGAGCCAGCATGGATTTGTAAAAGGTAAGTCATGTCCAACGAACCTAGTTGAATTTTTTGAGGAGGTCACTAACGTGGGAGTGTCTATGCAGCTATTTATATGGACTTCCAGAAGGCATAAGAGACTTAACAAAAATAAGAGTGCATGGAATTGGAAACAACCTATTGACATGTGTAGGAAATTGGTTAGGAGGTAGGAGACCGAGAGTAGGAATAATGGTACTTCAATTGGCAGGATGTGACTAGTGGTGTCTTCCAGGGATCTCTACTGAGGCCTCAGCTTTTCACTATATTTATTGGTGACTTAGATGAAGAAATAGAGAGCCGTATATCCAAGTTTTCTGACATTAGGTTAGGTGCCACAGTATAGATGGCAGCAAAAAGTTGTAAAGGGACATTGATGGATTAAGTGAGTGGGAAAAACTGTGGCAGATGGAGTTCAATGTGGGAAAGTGTGAGGTCATCCAATTTGGATCTCAAAGAAAAATCAGAGTATTTTCTAAATGGTGAGAAGTTAGGAACTGTGAAGGAGCAGAGAGATTTAGGGGTCCAAGTACAGAAGTCACTGAAAGCTAGTGGACAGATACAAAGAATAATTAAAAAGGCTAATCGAATGTTGGCCTTTATCTCAAGGGGGCTGGAATACAAAGGGGTGGAAGTTATGTTACAGTTATATAAAGCACTGGTTAAACCCTATTTAGAGTACTGTGTTCAGTTCTAGGCACCGCACCTCTGGAAGGATATATTGGCCTTGGAGGGGGTGCAGCGCAGATTCACCAGAATGATACCGGGGCTAAAAGGGTTAAATTATGACAGGCTGTATAGACTAGGCTTGAATTCCCTCGAGTATAGAAGATTAAGGGGTGATCTAATTGAGATATTTAAGATAATTAAAGGATTTGATAGGGTAGATAGAGAGAAACTATTTCCTCTGGTGGGAGAGTCCAGAACAAGGGGGCATAACCTTAAAATTAGAACCAGGCCATTCAGGGGTGATGTCAGGAATCACTTCTTCACACAAAGGGGAGTGGAAATCTGGAACTCTCTCCCCAAAAAAGCTGTTGAGACTGGGGGTCAACTGAAAATTTCAAAACTGAGATTGATTTTTTGTTAGGCAAGGGCATTATAGGATACAGAACCAAAGCAGGTAAATGGAGTTGAGATATAGATCAGCCATGATCTAATTGAATGACGGAACAGGCTTGAGAGGCTGAATGGCCAACTCCTGTCCTATGTTCCTTGGTGCAAAGGGTATTGTGCTTTGTTTTGTTCTCCATATTATAGGAAAGATGTAGAATCGTTAGAAGGGGCCCAGAGGTGGGCTATGATACTGATTCCTGAACTTTGTGGCCTCATCAAAGCCAGAGACAATTCCAACATCTTTGCTCCCCTTTTCCTCCAGACACTGACTTGTGCTCGGGTATGGGTTCCACAGACAATCACCATTCTCCACGAGTGAGCCTAAACAGTGAGTGTCAGCAGCCCACACGGCCATGTCGGATTCACATCTGAGCCCAGTGGTGATCAGAAGTGGGAATCCTGGCTGAACATTCCCCGCTCTGGCCAATTGCCCTGCAGAGATCAGCTGACTCAGCCCAGGGCCTCCTCAGTCTGAGTTGGTCCACACTATAATGGGTGGTGTCTTCACCCACCACCTCAAACCAGAACATTATGATAGCTGCAAGGCAAAGAGCGGAGTGGAAGAAACTGTATCTATGTTTAAATACATCAGCCTATAGGGGGTGAGACTGGTTTTGGGCAGTACTTCAGTGGGGTTTAAAGCAGGGCGGGGGGGTGAAGCGGGCAGCCGTTTTATTATCGCCCAAAACCAGTTTCACCCCCATAGTCTCCTCAATCTACTTAGCACTTCATCACTGATATATAAATAGTATTACTGATCCATAAATAAAATATGGTCACATTTGATTAGCCAAGTCGAATATTTTTCCCATATTTGGTAGAGGTTTCTAAAATAAAAAACTATAAATTGTGCGGGTCACTGCACTCTGTACATGTCCCTCAGCTGTAATGTGTATAACACAATCTTTAAACAGGAACAGCTACCTTGTGACTTGGAAACACGCATGGGTTTGGATTGGACTGCACTTTTAATCCATCAGACTGAAAATTATAAAAAAACAATAAAATTATGCACATTCCAGACTTTCTCCATCATGATTCTGCCCAGTTCTTTCTCAACAAATACAAGTTAAAAGGAGTGTCCTGCACTATAGCAAACATCTCCGAGTGTCGTGCCTTTGTATTTTTGGTTGGTAGGTATCACACTCTTTTGCTATTGATAATAACCCATCCATTATGCTTCTCGGCCTTTTGGCTAAGATCAAGTGTGTTCCTATTCGGGTTTATTTGGATCGGAACGGATTGGAACGCTGGCTGCGACCTCATGCGCTCGCAAAGTGCGGACTTTGCTGTGATTGGTCGATTCGTGTGCTGGCTCCGCCCCTAAATTTGCATAGGGACCACATCAACACTGCAATGGCAGGGAAGGGCACCCGGGCACTGGGCCATGGTGTGCCAAACACTGTCAGGGTGACGGTAACGACAGTCGAATGTGTTACGCCGATGGATCGTGCGTTTTTCATCTGACGAGTTTTGGTCGAGTGCTGTGGATTCAAAGCAACGGACATCTTCTGCCTACAGGATTTCCCTCGAAGCGGATACTTTGACGTCACCTTTAAGACCGTCGCTGGATGCCAGAAGCTTCTTCAGGTCTTCGAGGAGAAGGGGAGCGAAGGACCACTGGCGATTCTCACTGCGGAGCCGCTCTTCACCCTCCCAACGCAGAAGAATCGGAAGCTGATTGTACACATGTACAACCTACTCGTCCCTGTCGTCGATGTGCTGACGTTCCTCGCCAGATACGTCAACGGGGCGGAGAACAGCGTTGACGTCACCGACCAGTTCGGGATCTGGACCAGCAAGAGGGAGGTCACGGCAACGTTGAGACTGGACGACCACGGCAACATCGTCCACCCTCCCTCCAGCTTCGCCATCGGAGGAAGTCGAGGGTACATCATGTACGTGGGGCAACCCAGAGTCTGTCGCAACTGCGTCAAATCCGGCCACGTGGCGGCCTCCTGCACTGCAACCGTCTGCAAGAACTGCAAGCATGAAAGGCACCAGACTAAGGACTGCAAGGAGAGCAAGCGCTGCAACCTGTGCGGGCTGGAAGGCCATCTCTACAGGGCCTGCCCCAAACGCAGCTTCAGCTACGCCCAGGCGGCCAAGAGCAACACAGCGGAGGAGGAGGGGGCAACAAGCAAGGCTGCCCCAAAGAAGGCCAAGAACCCTCGCCCGGCCGCGACCCCCTCCAAGAAGTCCCTGGCCCAGGAAGACAAGGAGCGAGGAAAGGGTCAAGCCGAAAACTGCCAGACCCCGACACCCAGCTCCGAGCCTCCCCACCAGACAACAGAGTCCATGGACGAGGAGGCAGCAGAGGAAGAATGGCAGCTGGTGAGCAAGAAAAACAGAAAGAGGAAGCCAGAGGAAAGGAAACGAGCCCCTGCCGACACTGCAACCAGGGGTAAAAGAGCACTCGAGTCGCAGTCGGACTGCAGCGACTACCCCGTGTCTGACGAGGAGGGACAACAGGAGCGAAGCAGTCAGACGTCCCACCGAAAGCGGCAAAATGTCCAAGGTTACACCGACGCGATCAGCAGCCCCCATCTCCAGAACACTGGGAGCGACAACGCCTCCAGCACCCTCCAGCTCCGGGAAGCCGGCAGCATTGCAGTGCCCAGCGCACACTAGCTCCGGGACACCGGGAGCAGCACCGCAGAGAGCGAAGAACAGCTCCGGGAAACTGGGAGCAGCAACAACGAGGAGCCCCAACCGATCGAGGATCGCACGGACACCACGCCGCCGATGTCACCCCGGCGGAACGACGACCCCCTCTCTGTGGCAGAACAGGACTCGTACCTCAGCTCAGGGAGCGTGGAACACTTTGCACAGATCACCTGGATGCAGGGACACGGCCAAGAGCTGGAAACAGCAAACGGACTGTCGGGTGAGATTTAAACTGTTGTTAAAATAGGTCTGAAAGTCACATCCATTAACGTGCGTAGCGTTAAATGCACTACGCGATGTGTGTCGACCTTGGACTACCTGGCCAAGGTCAAGAGCGACCTGCTGTTCTTACAGGAGTGCGGCCTGCCGCACCTCAGCAGTTACCGGCAATGGTCGCAGCGCTGGGCCCACGGGCTGTCGATCTAGTTGGGAGGCAACGATAACCGAGCCTCCGGCCTGGGGATTCTGCTGCGGGGAGGCAACTTCACCATCACCGAAGTAAAGGAGGTGGTGGGGGGTCGCCTCCTTGTAGCAGACGTAATGTACAAAAACGCTCCGCTCCGGCTGATCAACGTGTACGCCCCGGCTCTGAAGAGCGAGCGGCTGGCCGTCTTCCAGCAGCTCCCACTGCTGCTGGCGACGTCCAGGCCGGTCATTCTCGGCGGTGACTTCAACTGCATCATCGATGCGGCTGAACGATCCGTCAGAGCCGACAGCAAACTGGACACCACGTCCAAACTCTTGATGGAAGCGGTGAAAGACGCCAAGCTGTGCGACGTCTTCAGCAACCATGCAGACAGAGCGGCGCGTCAATACACCTGGTCCAGACCAGACGGGTCCGTCCGTTCCAGGATGGACTTCCTGTTTGTGTCCCCGAAGCTCAAGGTCAGATCCACCAAGGTCACAGTGGAGGCAGTGGTCAGAGTGGTTCTTCTCTGACCACTGCCTCCTCCTGGCCGACTGTCACCTACAGGATGATCAGAAAGTGGGCAGGGGGACATGGAAGCTGAATGTGAAACTGCTGACCCCGGGAAACAATGAGGAACTGACGAGGGATTACAAAGGTTGGAGAACCGTAAAGTCCCTCTTTGATTCCCCAGTGCACTGGTGGGAAGCCATAAAGGCGAACATCAAGAGGTTCTTCATCCTCAAAGGTGTTCAGAAGGCGAGAGAGAGGCAGAGGGAAACGTCCCGACTCCAGAAACGCATGCAGAATCTTCTCCTGCTTCAGTCGATGGGGATCGATGTCGGGGAGGAACTCAGAGAGGTGAAGGACCAGCAAGCCTCGCTCTTTGCCTCCGAGGCCTCCAAGATCATCTTCCGGTCCAGAGTCCGCTCCGTGGAGCAGGACGAGACTTGCTCGCGCTTCTTCTTCCAAAAGGTGCACAGAGAGAGCTCTGTGATCAGCAGCCTGAAGGAAGAGGACGGCTCGGTCACGTCCTCGCAGCCCGACATACTGAGGATCTGCAAATCCTTTTATGCCGGACTGTACGACGCGAAGCCCACAGACAGCGCGGCCTCCCAGTCCTTCTTGTCGTCTATCACGGAGGTTCTAGACGACAGCAAGCGGGAGAGTCTGGATCACCCGCTAACTCTGGACGAACTGACAAAGGCCGTCCGTTCCTTCGAGAAGAGTAAGACTCCCGGAAGCGACGGCTTACCGGTGGAGTTGTACTTGGCTCTGTGGGACTGGATAGGCCCAGACCTGCTGGAAGTGTACGGGGGTATGCTCCTGGCAGGCAGCATGTCAGACTCCATGAGGAAAGGCATCATCACCCTCATCTACAAACGGAACGGGGAGAGGGAAGAAATCAAAAATTGGCGACCCATCTCACTACTTAATGTGGACTACAAAATTCTGTCCAAGGTCATCGCCAATCGGGTCAAGTCAGCCCTGGAGGTGGTGATCCACCCCGATCAGACCTGCGCTGTACCCGGCAGGAAGATCTCTAATAGCCTGGCGCTACTCAGGGATACGATCGCCTACGTACAGGACAGGGGGGTGAACACCTGCCTGATCAGCCTGGACCAGGAGAAGGCCTTTGACAGAATATCCCACACGTACATGATGGACGTGCTCTCCAAAATGGGGTTTGGGGAGGGAATCCGCAATTGGATCCAACTGCTCTACACAGACATCAGTAGCGCCGTTTCAATCAACGGGTGGGAATCAGAAAGCTTTCCGATCAAATCTGGAGTCAGGCAGGGCTGTCCTCTCTCCTCCGTCTTGTTCATGTGTTGCATCGAGCCCTTTGCCGAGTCCATCAGGAGGGATGCGGGCAGCGGAGGTACTCAGGTCAAGGCCTCCCTGTACATGGACGACATCACCGTCTTTTGCTCGGATCAGCTGTCGGTCAGCAGATTGATGAGCATCTGCGACCAGTTCGAACTGGCCTCGGGGGCCAGGGTAAATCGTAGCAAGAGCGAGGCCATGTTCTTTGGGAACTGGACCGACCGATCCTTTGTCCCCTTCACCGTCAGGTCGGATTACCTGAAGGTGCTGGGGATCTGGTTCAGGGGGGCCGGGACGTGCACCAAAAACTGGGAGGAGCGTATTTCCAAGGTTAAGCAGAAACTGGGACTGTGGGATCAACGATCCCTCTCGATCGTGGGCAAGAACCTGGTCATCAGGTGCGAGGTGCTCTCGGTGTTGCTGTACGTGGTGCAGTCACCCGAGCCATCTTCCGCTTTGTCTGGAGATCAAAAATGGACCGTGTCCGCAGGGTCACGATGTACAAATCTCCAGAGAAAGGGGGGAAAGGTGTGCCCAACGTGGCCCTCATCCTGATGGCCACCTTTGTGTGCGGCTGCATCAAGCTGTACATAGACCCTCGGTACGCAAACACAAAGTGTCACTACGTGCTGAGGTTCTACCTGTCCCCGGTGTTGAGAAGGATGGGCCTGGCCACGCTGCCACGGAATGCTCCGTCCAGTTGGACCGTTCCGCCCCACCTGTCCTTCGTGGAAAAGTTTGTGCAGAAAAACACCTTTGACCACAAGGTGATCAGCAAGTGGTCCGCACGTAACGTCCTCGAGACCCTGCGGGAAAAGGAGATGGTGGATCCTGTCGGTTGGTTCCCCGAGCAGACTGTCAATGTCATTTGGCAGAATGCCTCATCTCCAGAGCTTTCAAACAAGCACCAAGACCTAGCTTGGCTGGTGGTGAGAAGGGCCCTTCCTGTCAGATCCTTCATGCACTCCCTGACTCTGAGCGCCACCGCGCGCTGTCCCAGAGGAGGCTGCGGTGGAGACGAGACCGTCACCCATCTCCTTCTGGAATGTGCCTTTGCAAAGAAGGTCTGGAGAGAGATGCAGTGGTATCTGTCCAGGTTCGTCCCGAGCAGTTCCGTAACACAGGATTCTGTGCTCTACGGGCTGTTCCCGGGGACACACACTGAGACGGACATCAACTGCTGCTGGAAGACCATCAACTCGGTGAAAGACGCCCTTTGGTCTGCCCGAAACTTGCTGGTCTTCCAGTGCAAGGAGCTGTCCTCGACCGAGTGTTGCAGACTGGCACATTCCAAGGTCCAGGACTACGTGCTGAGGGACGCACTGAGGATGGGTGCGGCCGCCGCAAAGGCTCTGTGGGGAAAGGCAACCGTTTAGAGCCTTCCCGCCAATGTATACCGAGGGGCTGCAATCAGGGAAAACCCCCCTCGGGCAGAATGTAAAATTCGAATTGATGTAATGTAACTGTAATAAATCTGTAATGTATCTGTAATGAATCACCTGTATTGATTGTGATGCAATGAGGCAACCCAGAGTGTCATGAACTGTAATTATGTCCAATGTGTTTCATTGAACTGTACTTGATGTAACCTGCAAATTGCATAATTTATATTGTGTACGTTTGGAATGTGATATGACAACTGTATTGTATGTACTGCTGCAAATTTTATGAATAAAGTATATAACCCATCCATTATGTGCTACATTGTTTCAAGATGGTGGCGGCAGTGAAAAGGGTGAGAATGAGATCGGGGAGGATGGTGACGTTTGTTAACAAAGTAAAACAGGTAGCGCCTGTGGGCAAGAAAACAGGCAACCTGCTGGTCTGCACGCTCAAGAAAAGGCCCAGGCGGATGGCAGTATTTGTCGGCATAAGTGGATCCCGGGGCATGGCAGTGTTTGTAGGTACGAGGAGGTTGAGAAGGACAAAAAAATTTATGGACAAAAGGAGGCAGCGGAGGATAGTGACAATTGTGGGCACGAAGAGGCAGAGGAGGACAGCTTCTATGCTGAAGAACAAAAACACAATTGCAGCTTGTATGTGGAAGTGTGGATCAGGTAGGACACCTGCAGAACAAACGGCAGACATGCACTATGCCTTTTTAGAATTGAAAGATGTCACAAACTCTTCGACCAGTGCAATATATTTACAGTAAATATCAGACTACGCAGTTACTAAAACAATGTACAACAGAACTCACTCTATTGGCAGCTGTGGCTTCAAACACTTCTCCAGGACTTGCCCATGTAAGATAGGCTGACACTTTAGTGCAGTACTGAGGGAGGTGCCATCTTTCTGAAGTCTTTTATAGTCCTCCTCGCTGTTTGCCAGACCTCCTACTTATTATAGAACAAAAGTGGACCAGCACTGACCCTGGGGTACACCATGAACATCCTTCTCCAATCTCAGCCTCACTCAGTAACCCAAGTTCTAGGTTTCCTGTCCATCTTTCTATCCCTGCCAAATTTCCTCTTATACCAGGCACCTGAATTTTTGTAACCTTCTGAAAATCCATATATACCACATCTAGTGCATTCCTTTTATCTACCTTGATTATCCCATGAATCTCTAAACATTCAGTAATTTTATCTCAAATTATGAATTCTAAGAGTTTGCTCACAACAAGAATTAGAGTAATTGGTCCAGTTACCTGGTTTATCCTTCTCTCCCTTCTTGAACAAGGGTGTTACATTGGTTGCCCTCCGCCCTCCAGTCCCATGCCACAGTGTGCATATCCAAGTTGGATTGAAACCATTGTAGGTGTTGTCATTAATTGACAGGGCCTTACTGGCAATGGGGAAGGCATTTTGAAGGGCCATCTACCATGGACCAGTAGTGAGAGGCCCACCGATGGGGTCAAAGAAGGTTAGAGATATTTATCCCTGGGGGCAGGATGGTGGGATATGTGGCAGGAGACAGGAATGAGGCAGTTGATGTCGCTCCTTACGAACAATCACTAGGAGTGGACTCAAGAAATAAACCAATTTTTAATAACAATAACGAAAACTGCACATGGTTAAATTTCAGTCATTTAGGAAGTAGCACGAATGAAGTGTTCAAAGTCCAGGGGCCTGACACGGCCAAAAGAAAACACCCAGGCCCTGTCCGGCAATCAGGACATTGAAACATGCCCAGTGGTAGGGAATAGGGCCCCCTCTGATGACTGGGAATCTGGGCTGTGCTTGCTGGTATTTGGGTATTAGACCTCGATATAGGAATAATTTGAATTTAGAATATCCGTGGGAAGTAATCTAACTGTGCGACTTCTTAGTTATGTGATAATAGTGACGACATATAAAAAGGGAGAAAATAGAATGATAGTAAACTAGCAAGAAATATAAAAACGGATTGTAAGAGCTACAAGTACTTAAAAAGGAAGAGAGTAGCAAAAGTAAACGTTGGTCCCTTAGAGGCTGAGACAGAAGAAATTATAATGGGGAATAAGGAAATGGCAGAGACGTTAAACAAATATTTTGCATCAGTTTTCACAGTAGAAGACACAAAAAGCATACCAGAAATAGTGGGGAACCAAGGGTCTAATGAGAGTGAGGAACTTAAAGTAATTAATATCAGTAGAGTAAAAGTACTGGAGAAATTAATGGGACTAAAAGCCGATAAATCCCAAGACCTGATGGCCGACGTCCTAGGGTTCTAAAAGAGGTGGCTGCAGAGATAGTGGATGCATTGGTTGTGATCTTCCAAAATTCCTTAGATTTTAGAACGGTCCCAGTGGACTGGAAGGTAGCAAATGTAATCCTGCTATTCAAGAAAGGAGAGAGAGAGAAAACAGGTAACTACAGGCCAGTTAGCCTGACATCAGTCGTCAGGAAAATTCTGGAATCCATTATTAAGGAAGTGGTAACAGGGCACTTAGAAAATCATAATATGATTCGGAGTTAGGAGATAATTTAAAAAGCAGGACCTCAAAGGTAGTGATCTCAGGATTACTACCAGTGCCACGTGCTAGTGAGTATAGGAACAGGAGAATAGACAGGATGAATGCGTGGCTGCAGGGATGGTGTAGGAGGGAGGGATTTAGATTCCTGGGACATTGGGACCGGTTCTGGGGAAGGTGGGACCTGTACAAGCGAGATGGGTTACACCCGAGCAAGACCGGGACCAATGTCCTCGCAGGGGTGTTTGCTAGTCCTGTTGGGGAAGGTTTAAACTAGAGTGGCAGGGGGATGGGAACCTTAGTCAGAAGGGAGTAAAGTTGAGAGCAGCAAGAGAGGGGAAGACCTAGGGGAAATTTACAATACAAATAGTACAAACAGTTGTTCAAGAACAAGTGAAAGGGAAAAGCGTAGAGCAGCATAAAGAAAGTGTACTTTAGACACTACAGATAAAGTGAAAACTAGAAGGCCTAAGGCGATTAACCCAGCATCAAAGCTGAAGGTCAGGCTAGGGTGTGTGGCCCAACTAAGAGTTCTATATACAAATGCACGGAGTATAAGGAATAAATTAAATGAACTACAGGTTCAAATTCAAATTGGAGGGTATGACATGATAGCTATTACTGAGACATGGCTGCAGGATGGTCAGGATTGGGAACTAAATATACCAGGTTATAAGGTCTACAGGAGAGACAGGGAAAATGGAAGAGGGGGAGGAGTAGCCTTAGTGATTAGAGATGAAATCAATTCAATGATAAAGGAGGATATAACGAGAGGTAAGCAGCCAACAGAGACCTTATGGGTTGAATTGAGAAATAGGAAAGGATCTAAGACTATAATGGGAGTTGTGTATAGGACTCCTGGCAGCAGCTCCGAAGTGCCAGATTGTATAAATGCAGAGATTAGACAAGCATGTAACAAAGGCATAGTGGTCTTAATGGGGGATTTTAACCTTCACATAGATTGGGGAAAGCAGACTAGCAACTGTCAGAAAGGTAGTGAATTTCTCGAGTGTGTTCGGGATAGTTTTCTACAGCAGTATGTTCTGGAGGCAACAAGGGGGCAAGCCATACTAGATTTAGTAATGAGTAATGAACCAGATTTAGTTAACAGCTTAACTGTGCGTGAACATCTATCCAATAGCGATCATAACATGATCGAGTTCAATGTAGTGTTCGAAAGGGAAAAAAGTGAATCAGCTGCTAAGATTCTAGACTTGGGTAAGGCTGACTTCAATGGGATGAGACAGAGACTGTCCACAGTAAACTGGGCAAATCTGTTAATGGGTAAAACGACTGATGATCAGTGGGAAATGTTTAAAGAAACATTTAACGAGATACAGAACCAGTTTATACCCCTGAGGGGCAAGAACTCTACTTGCCAAAAAAAACAGCCATGGACAACTAAAGAGGTAAGGAAAGGGCATACAAAAAGGCAAAAAATGGCATAGATCCTGGCGAATGGGAAAGATACAAAAATCAACAAAGGGCCACAAAACAGATAGTAAGAGCTACAAAAAGAGAGTATGAAAAGAAACTTGCAAGGGATATCAAAACCCTTTATAGTTATATTAGGAAAAAGAGGGTGGTCAGGAGCAGTGTTGGCCCCTTAAAAACTGAAAGTAGGGATATTGTCATTGACAATGGGGAAATGGCAGACATGTTGAATAATTACTTTGCAACTTGTGCACTAGAATAATGTGCCGAAGGGTGCAAGTTTTCAGCAAGTACTGCGCTATTGTAGCCTGCAGGCAACGTACAGCCTGCAGATATTGGATAAATCAACGGTCGATACACAAATACAAATCTCAGTATACATCAATAAGATTCTATGAAGCCTTGAGGGGCTGAAGTTCCTTGCTGTGCTATTATCTCATCTCACTGGTCCTGTCCACTGGCACCTCTGCTGTTTCCAGACACCCAGGCACCCCAGTACTGGGCATGACTGACTCAGGTGTAGGGCTTTTGCAATGTGCAATCCAAAGAGGTCCCATAAGGCTGTCAGTGAAACCCTGCAGTCAGCACAGTTACTGACCAACAGCATCAGTTAGAAGAAGTGACAGTTTCTAATGTGGGATACCCAAACTAAGAGGGCAGCATGGTGCCAACTCACGCTGTCTGCATCCACACACACTACAGGGAATACATTCACTGCAGCTAATTTGAACATAAATACCCAGCACTGTGTCTCACTGATTAGAATAAAGTAGGAACCCAGCGACAGATGGCATTTGAAGAACTACACAAGAGTGGGAGGAAGAGATGGTTTGAGCATGGTTACTGTACACTCTCCATTATCCCAAACTCCCCCTCCCCCCAGTCCTACTGATCCCCTGGGCTCCTCTACCCAGAGAATTGCACAGAAATTACATCACTGCCCCACCAGACAACCAAAAGGATGGCTTCTAGCCCTGGCTGGAGCCCTCCTCCTCACCCTCCAGCTGCAATCCAACAGGACATTAGAGGAGAGGAAAGACGGAGAGAAAATATGAGGAGCAGAATAAGGCAGACACAGAAACAAAACAGGAGCGAGAGGTAAAGACAGATAAAGAGCGAGGTGTAGAACATCACACATGCTACTTCCCGTAACACAAAAAGACAGGACCCCCAAGCCGCCGAATCACCATGAGCAACGCCACTCGGGTTCACCGCTTATAAAACATCACCTTCTCCATTGGACCTTGTGGTCACAACACTGAAGCAATGCTAACCTGGCCAATCAAAGCCAGATTTTGGGTGTTAATGTTTACTGTTACCCGCTGGGTTCATTACCTGTGGGATTTGATCCTTTTGGGGGCCCAATCTGCCCAGGCTCCAGGGCAAAGGCTCCTCGGGCAGGCTGTAAACAGACATGGTACAATATATACAACAGTCATTACATATAATCAATGTTCAGCTCATTCACTGAGACCTTTCAACATGGTGGTGCAAAAACTGCAAATGCACATCATTGCTTGTTATTCCTCTAAACCATTTACAATACACTTCAATTTCCCCTACACTTTGCACCACTCCCTACTTTATCCCGTGGACTATTTCTGGGCTGGGAGAGCAAGAGACCTGCACGGCATACACAAAATCACCAACTGGCTGCCGGGAGATACCAGAAGCTTTTTTTTCCTTTCTTCTCACCTCCATTCCTGAAGGTGCTGACTCTCTTCCCTCCCTCCCCTCCCCCCCGCCACCGTCCCCTCCCCTGAAGGTACTGACTCTCTCTCCCCCCTCCCCTGAAGGCGCTGTATTGACTCCAGCTGAGATCAACTAGCTAAGCACAAATTGGGAGTTCAACCTACAGCCTCTGGTTTGCATGGCCTGACTCTGCACCATCTGGTGCCTTTACCCACCAGGTCAAGCCCATTGATTTTCCTTCCTTTCCCTTGCCACATGTACAGACTCCACTCAGCAGTCTCCCAGAGAACCAGCAGCCAGTAAGGGGATCCAACTCATGTCTGCTTGGCAAAGGTGGGTATGGAATATAATGGGGTTTCAAACCCTTGAGGCCTCTAGACACTACCAAAGCCTCGGGGCTTTATTATAGCAATGGTCCCACCTTCTAGGCTAACCTACACAGGCAGGCAAACGGCCCAAAATCAGGGAAACCAAGGTAACATTAGGGGTAAAGAGGTGAAGTCAGGTGGAACCTTTTGCATCCAAAGAATGATACAGCTGTGGAATAAATTACCAGAGAAAGACACTGAGGTGTCTGAGTCAGGTGGTTGTGGGTTCAAGCCCTACTCCTGGACTTGAGCATATAATCCAGGCGGACAGTAAAATAGTTCGAGATCAGATGAGGTTAAACTGAGACGCTCTCTTGCCTGTAATTCATTGTACTTGATGAGGTGCTATGTAAATGTAAGTCTTACTTTCTGCATTTCTGGAGAGAGAAGAGATTGAGGGGTATGGCGAGAAGGGAGGTGAGGTTGATCTAAATGAGAAAGGTTTGTGGGGCTGAGTGACTTTTTCCTGTCTCTAAAGGTTCTCCTGTTTTTAAGAAACTAAATAAATTATGCAACTGGGAGTTTCAATTTACAGCAAAAATAATGGAAGACAAATTGGCGTTTTAGACTTTCAAACAATTTGTAGTGTTATAAATTTCAGAGGGAGGTAATGCAAACTGTGAGCTATTGATTCTCACCCTGTAATTTCAATATAAAGTCTGTCAAACACTTGAAAGACTCGCCAGTCCTTTGAGAGGTGGAACAAAAGTTTCCCTGACCCCTGATGTCCATTCTGGCAACATGAGCTTCTGGTAATGTTCAGAATTACCTGTTCTTCTAGTTCTTCCTCCTCTTGCTCTGCGGGTGTCAGCAGCTTTGACAAAGCCTGCAGTTGGGTAAATGAGAAGCTGGAATCCATCCCGTTACCTCGTCAATCCTGTTGAAACGCCCCTGTGTGGAGCAGAAAGGATCTTGCTTTAGCTTCAGGTTGTTTCAGGGAGTTAAAAGAAATGTGGTTGTAGTAGGCGACAGTATAGTTAGAGGGATAGACACTGTTCTCTACAGCGAAGAGCGAGAGTCCCAAAAGTGCCAGGGTTAAGGACATCTCCTTAGGGCTGGAGAGAAACTTGGAGTGGGAGGGGGCGGATCCAGTTGTCGTGGTCCACGTAGGTACCAACGACATAGGTAGGACTAAGAAAGAGGTTCAGCTGAGGAAGTTTGAGCAGCTAGGGACTAAATTAAAAAGCAGAACCACAAAGGTGATAATCTCCGGATTATTACCTGAGCCACGAGCAAATTGGCACAGGGTAAATCAGATCAGAGAGATGAATGCGTGGCTCAAAGATGGTGTGGGAGAAGTGGGTTTCGATTCATGGGGCACTGGCACCAGTACTGGGGAAAGAGGGAGCTGTTCCGTTGGGACAGGCTTCACCTGAACCATGCTGGGACCAGTGTTCTGGCAAACCGAAAAACTAGGGAGGTAGAGAAGGCTTCAAACTAAATAGAGGCGGGGAGGGC
Source organism: Heptranchias perlo (assembly GCF_035084215.1). NCBI lineage: Eukaryota > Metazoa > Chordata > Chondrichthyes > Hexanchiformes > Hexanchidae > Heptranchias > Heptranchias perlo. The sequence goes on along the minus strand of NW_027138870.1, from coordinate 423,006 downwards.
TCAGGTGGGGCGAAGTTTAGATTGATAAAGAGAAAAGACAAGGAAGTAGTACAGGAAAATGATGGGGGTAATTATAAACAGAGTGTGTCAGGAAGGGACAGAGCGTATAAACATAAGAGTGCACTAGCAAATGGGGCCAGGGTAGGAAAGAATGGTAAAAAGACAAAATTAAAGTTTCTTTATCTAAATGCGTGCGGCATTCGTAGTAAGATAGATGAATTGACGGCACAAATAGAAACAAATGGGTATGATCTCGTGGCCATTACAGAGACGTGGTTGCGAGATGACCAAGGTTGGGAGTTAAATATTCAGGGTTATTTAACATTTCGGAAGGATAGGAAAAAAGGTAAAGGTGGTGGGGTAGCTCTGTTAATAAAGGATGAAATTGGTATAATAGTGAGAAATGATCTTGGCTCAGAAGATCAAGATGTCGAATCAATTTGGGTGGAGGTAAGAAATAGCAAGGGAAAGAAATCACTGGTGGGAGTAGTGTATAGGCCCCCCAACAGTAGCTACACTGTAGGGCAAAATATTAATCAGGAAATAAGGGGGGCTTGTAAAAAAGATAATGCAATAATCATGGGCGATTTTAACTTTCACATAGATTGGATAAATCAAATTGGCAAAAATAGCCCTGAGGAGGAGTTTATAGAGTGTATTAGGGACTGTTTCTTAGACCAATACGTTGGGGAACCAACCAGGGAACAGGCCATTTTGGATCTGGTAATGGGTAACGACACAGGATTAATTAATGATCTCAAAGTAAAGGATCCCTTGGGAAGCAGTGACCATAACATGATAGAATTTCACATCCAGTTTGATAGTGAGGATCTTGGGTCTGAAACTACTGTATTAAACTTAAATAAGGGCAATTATAAAGGAATGAGGGTGGAATTGGCTAAAGTGGACTGGGAAAACAGATTAGATGGTATGATGGTGGATAAGCAGTGGCAAACATTTAAAAAGATATTTTATGACTCGCAACAAAAATATATCCCTGTGAGGAGGAAAGACTCCACAAAAAGGGTGAACCAACCATGGCTAACTAAGGAAGTCAAGGATGGTATCAGGTTAAAAGAAAAAGCATACAACATGGCAAAGATTACTGGTAAGCCCGAAGATTGGGAAAACTTTAAAAACCAGCAAAGGATGACTAAAAGAATAATAAAGAGGGAGAAAATAAATTATGAGAGTAAACTAGCAAGGAATATAAAAACTGACCGTAAAAGCTTCTACAAGTATATAAAAAGGAAGAGGGTAGCTAAAGTAAACATTGGTCCCTTAGAGGATGGGTCTGGGGAAATAATAATGGAAAACAAGGAAATGGCAGAGGAATTGAACAGATATTTTGTATCTGTCTTCACAGTAGAAGACACTAATAACATACCAATAATAGTAGAAAATCAAGGGGCAAAGGGGAGGGAGGAACTAAAAACAATCACTATCACTAGAGAAAAAGTACTAGGTAAACTAATGGGTCTGAAGGCAGACAAATCCCCTGGACCCGATGGCTTGCATCCGAGGGTCTTAAAGGAAGTGGCTACAGAGATCGTGGATGCATTGGTTGTAATCTTACAGAATTCACAAGATTCTGGAAAGGTCCCAGCGGATTGGAAAACCGCAAACGTAACACCCCTATTCAAGAAGGGAGTGAGACAGAAAGCAGGTAACTATAGACCAGTTAGCCTAACATCTCTCATTGTAATTACAACAGCCCATTAGTAGTGGCGGGAGAGAGGAAATGAAGCAAGAAATAACTTGCATTGATGTCACGCCGTTCCCATTTTCAGAACATCCTAAAGCGCTTCATAGCCAATGAAGTACAGTCAACTATTGTTATGTAGGGGAGTTGCAGCAGCAAATTTGCACACAGCAAGGTCCCACAAACAGAAAACAGAGAGTAGGATTTAAGGGTAGCTGCTCAGACTGACAAAAGGTGGGAAGTGGTGTTCCACAGAGATCGGTGCTGGGACCACTGTTGTTCACCATTTACATTAACGATTTGGATACGGGAATTGGAAGTACAATTTCAAAATTTGTGGACGACACCAAATTGGGGGGTATAGTTAATACAAAGGAAGAATGCATCAAAATGTAAGAGGACATTAATAAACTTACAGAATGAGTTTGTAATTGGCAAATGAATTTCAATATAGATAAATGTGAGGTGATGCATTTTGGTGGGAAGAATAAGGAAGCCACACACTGCTTGGATAATAAGAGTCTAAATGGGGTAGAGGAGCAAAGGGATCTCGGGGTACAGATACACAAATCATTAAAAGTCGCTGGTTAATAAGGCCATAAAAAAGGCAAATCAAGTACTAGGGCTCATTTCTGAAGGAAGAGGATTGAAAAGCAAAGAAGTTATGTTAAACTTGTATAGAATCTTGGTTAGACCACACTTGGAGTATTGTGCACAGTTCTGGTCTCCATGTTACCGAAAGGATATAGAGGCATTGGAGAGGGTGAGAAAGATTCACAAGGATGATACCAGAACTGACAGGATATACTTATCAGGAAAGACTGAACAGGCTGAGACTCTTCTCTCTAGAAAATAGAAAGCTGATGGGTGACCTGATAGATAATGATAGGGTTTGATTGGGTAGACAGAGAAAACGTTTCCACCTGTGGGGGAGTCCAAAACTAGAGGTCATAAATATAAAATAGTCGCTAATAAATACAATCGGGGGTTCAGGAGAAATTTCTTTACTCAGAGAGAGGTGAGAATGTGGAACTCGCCACCACAGGGAGTAGTTGAAGTGAACAGCATAGATGCATTTAAGGGGACGTGAGATAAGCACATGAGGGAGAAAAGAATAGAAGAAGGATATGCTGATAGGGTTAGATGAAGTAGGGAGGGAGGAGGTTCGTGTGGAGCATAAACACCAGCATAGGCTAGTTGGGCCGAATCATAGAATCACAGAAAGGTTACAGCATGGAAGGAGGCCATTCGGCCCATCGAGTCCACGCCGGCTCTATGCAACAGCAAACCAGCTAGTCCCACTCGCCCGGCCTAACCCCGTAGCCCTGCAAATTTTTTCCTTTCAAGTATTTATCCAGTTCCCTTTTGAAGGCCATGATTGAATCTGCCTCCACCACCCCCTCGGGCAGTGCATTCCACATCCTAACCACTCGCTGTGTAAAAAAGTTTTTCCTCGTGTCACCTTTGGATCTTTTGCCAATCACCTTAAATCTATGTCCTCTGGTTCTTGACCCTTCCGCCAATGGGAACAGTTTCTCTCTATCTACTCTGTCTCGACCCTTCATGATTTTGAATACCTCGATCAAATCTCCTCGCAACCGTCTCTGTTCCAAGGAGAACAACCCCAGCTTCTCCAGTCTATCCACGTAACTAAAGTCCCTCATCCCTGGAACTATTCTAGTAAATCTCTTCTGCATCCTCTCTAAGATCTAACATCTTTCCTGAAGTGTGGTGCCCAGAACTGGACACAATACTCCAGTTGTGCCCGAACCAGTGTTTTATAAAGGTTCATCATGACTTCCTTACTTTTGTACTCTATGCCTCTATTTATAAAGCCCAGGACTCTGTATGCTTTTTCAACCGCTTTCTCATCCTGCGCTACCACATTCAATGATTTGTGCACATATACCCCCAGATCTCTCTGTTCCTGTACTCCTTTTAGAGTCATGCCCTCTAGTTTATATTGCCTCTCCTTGTTCTTCCTACCGAAATGTATCACTTCGCATTTTTCCCGAGTTAAATTTCATCTGCCACATGTCTGCCCATGCCACCAGCCTGTCTATATCCTCTTGAAGTCTATCACTATCCTCCTCACTGTTTACTACCCTTCCAAGTTTTGTGTCATCTGCACATTTTGAAACTGTACCCTGTACACCCAAGTCCAAGTCATTTATATCAAGAAAAGCAGTGGTCCCAGCACCGACCCTGGGGAACACCACTGTACACCTCCCTCCAGTCCGAAAAACAACAGCTCACCACTACTCTGTTTCTGTATCCATGTTGCTACTGCCCCCTTTATTCCATGGGCCGCAATCTTGATGATAAGCCTACCATGCGGCACTTTATCAAACGCCTTTTCAAAGTCCATATACACCACATCAACCGCATTGCCTCATCTAACCTCTCTGTTACCTCATCAAAAAACTCTAACAAATCCGTGCTGGCTTTCCCTGATCAATCCACACTCGTCCAAGTGGCTATTATTTCTGTCCCGGATTATCGTTTCTAAAAGTTTCCCCACCACTGAGGCTAAACTGACTGGGATTATCCATTTGCAATTCTCCAGTCCTCTGGCACCACCCCCGGATCTACGGATGATTGGAAGATTATGGCCAGTACGTCCGCAATTTCCACCCTTACTTCCCTCAGCAACCTAGGATGCATCCCATCCGTACTGCGTGACTTATCTACTTTAAGTATAGCTAGCCTTTCTAGTACCTCTTCATCATCAATTTTTAGCCTATCCAGTATCTCATTTATATCTTCCTTTACCAAGACTCTGGCAGCATCTTCTTCCTTAGTAAAGACAGATGCAAAGTACTCATTTAGCACCTCAACCATCCCCTCTGCCTCCACGAGTGGATCTCCTTTATCGTCCATAATTGGCCCCACCCCTCCTCTTACTACCTGTTTACTGTTTACATACCCGTAGAAGACTTTTAGATTCCCTTTTATGTTGGCCACCTGTCTATTCTCATACTCTCTCTTTGCCCCTCTTATTTCCTTTTTCACTTCCCCTCTGAACTTTCTATATTCTGCCTGGTTCTCACTTGTGTTATCAACTTGACATCTGTCATACACCCCTTTTTAGATGTCCCTGATGACTGGGGAGTCCAGAACCAGGGGTCACAGTCTCAGGATACGGGGTATGCCATTTAGAACAGAGATGAGGAGAATCTTCTTCACTCAGAGGGTGGTGAGCCTGTGCAATTCTCTACCACAGAAGGCAGTGGAGGCCAAGTCATTAGATGTATTCAAAAAGGAGATAGATATATTTCTTAATGCTAAAGGGATCAAGGGATATGGGGAAAAAAACGGGTACTGAGTTAGACGATCAGCCATGATCATTTTGAATGGCAGAGCAGGTCCAAAGGGCCGAATGGCCGACTCTTGCTCCTATTTTCTATGTTTCTATGTTTTTTCGTTTTAACTTACTCTCTATCTATTTTGTCATCCAGGGAGCTCTGGCTTTAGTTGCCCGACCTTTCTGTCTCGTGGGAATGTGCCTGGAGAGTACCCGAACCATCTCCTCTTTAAAGGCCGCCCATTGTTCAATTACAGTTTTGCCTGCCAATGTTTGATTCCAATTTTCCCGGGCCAGATCTGTTCTCATCCAATTGAAATTGACCCTCCCCCAATTGAGTATTTTTACTTTAGAGTGTCCTTTTCCATAGCTATTCTAAACCTTATGATTGCTGCTCCCAAATGCTCTCCCACTGACATTTGCTCCACTTGGCCCACCTCATTCCCCAGAAGCAAGTTCAGCAATGCCTCCTTCCTCGTTGGGCCGGAAACGTACTGGTCAATAAAAATATCCTGAACACATTTCAAAAATTCCTCCCCCTCTTTGCCCCTTCTATTATTAATTGTTATCCCAGTCTATATGAGGATAATTGAAATCCCCAATTATCACGACCCGATAGCCTTTGCACCTCTAAGTACTCCTCGATATCCTTCCCACTAGTTGGTGGTCAAGAGAATACATCCAGTAGTGCAATGGCAGCTCTTTCATTTCTTAACTCCAACCAAATAGATTCTGTCCATGACCCCTCCAGGACATCCTCTCTCTCCAGGACTGCAATATTCTCCTGAATCAATACTGCCACCCCACCTCTCCCCGGTTGGTCAGTCGGTCTCTCTCTCCACAACCACCACCCCAATCCGGTTTCTCTCTCTCGCTCTCACTTCTCCTCTTCCCCCGCCCCGGTCCATTTCTCACTCTTCCACACTCTCTCTCCCCCACCCCCACCGTCTGTCTGTCTGTCTGTCTCTTTCTCTCTCTCTCTCTCTCTCTCTCTCTCGTCCCCCCCTCTCACCCCAGCCCCACCCTCCCCCCGTCCTCACCTCCTCCACCGTCGCACTCTCTTTCTCACTCACTCTCTGCCCCGTCTCTCTCTCTCTCTCTCTCCCCCTCTCCCCCCGTCTCTCTCTCTCTCTCTCTCTCTCCCTCCCTCTCTCGCTCTCTCACCCCCCCGTCTCCCTCTCTCTCACCCCCCGTCTCCCTCTCTCTCACCCCCCCGTCTCCCTCTCTCATTCTCATCCCCCGTCTCTCTATCTCTCTCTATCTCTCTCTCTCTCCCCCCGCCTCTCTCTCTCACCCCACGCCTCTCTCTCTCTCACCCCCACCGTCTCTCTCTCTCACCCACCGTCTCTCTCTCTCTCTCTCTCTCTCACCCACCGTCTCTCTCTCTCTCTCTCTCTCACCCACCGTCTCTCTCACCCCCGTCTCTCCCTCACTCAACCCCGTCTCTCTCTCACCACCCGTCTCTCTCTCTCTCACCCCCCGTCTCTCTCTCTCTCACCCCCCGTCTCTCTCTCTCTCACCCCCCGTCTCTCTCTCTCTCTCACCCCCCGTCTCTCTCTCTCTCTCACCCCCCGTCTCTCTCTCTCTCTCACCCCCCGTCTCTCTCTCTCTCTCACCCCCCGTCTCTCTCTCTCTCACCCCCGTCTCTCCCTCTCTCACCCCGTCTCTCTCTCACCCCA